>NC_086319.1:184556952-184866059 GCF_036172605.1 Pelobates fuscus
ACCCCAGGGAAAGGTTTCACTCCAGATCTCTGGTGGGCACATTAAAATAAAAAATATAAATAATTTGTGAGAGTGTGTGTGTGTGACAAATCAGTGTGTCCGTCAGTGAGTGTCTGTTAGTGAGTATGTATGTCTTTCTGTCTGTCAGTGAGTGTGGGTCTGTTAGTGAGTCTCTCTGTCAGTGATTGTGTAATTTTAGGTTACATGTCCCCCTCCATTCACATGGGAACAATGTTTTTACTCACCTTTTTCCCACACCGTGCTGAGATCATCAGTCTTGATAATCACAGCCAATCTAAAGCTTCCCCATGGGAATGCATTGAGGGACTACTGTGCATGCGTGACAAAGAGCCAAACTGTGCCAGTCAACTTCTCCTCATAGAGATGCATTAAATCAATGCATCTCTATGGGGAGTTTTAACAAAGGTGTTGCACACTACAGCACTGACCCAGGAAGCACCTCTATTGGCTGTCTGAGTGACTGTCACTAGACGCTGAATTTAGATGCTGCACACTGTGCAGCACTGAGCTTGGAAGCACTATAGTGGTCTCTGAGTGATTGCCACTAGAGGTGTTACTAGGCAGCAATGCAAACACTGCCTTTTATCTGAAAAGACAGTGTTTACATTGAAAAGCTTGCAGGAACAGGATATAGACTTCAGAACAACTACATTAAACTGTAGTGGTTCTGGTGACTATTGTGTTCCTTTAAGAATTGTATTTTTGACATTGAAAAACCTGGCTCCTAGATTCCAAGCCAATTTGTCAAGCCCTGGTCTAACAGATCCCAATAATTAAACAAATAAATACCAATGGAAACATACATACCTAAATATTCTAAGGAATTACTGAGATTATAAGAAATTGTTTTGCTATTTACCTTGTTCCTTGTCAGTTTAAATATATTCCTCTAGTTTTCCAGTAATTCCATATGGCAACACACATTAATTCATTCATACATACATTATAAACATTTCAAATATTATTCTACATTTATGAAGGTGCAATTTCGGGTATTCAGCGCTAAGCAATAACTGGAACACTCCAAACGGCAGCTAAATCACCGGAGCCGGGGTCTCTCATCCCGTCCACAAACAGATGAAAGTACAAGGAGTGGTGCAGCGCCTAAAGTGTCCTTTAAAAATAATTAAATAAATAAATAAAAAAAAATATATATCATCCAAGTAGGTAGCTGCACTCACGGATTTTAAAAGTCCAAAGTTTATTGATAAATGTTAAAAACCGACGATCAAGTAAAAAAGACACACACACACACACTCACACTCTCTCTCTCTCTCTCTCTCTCTCTCTCTCTCTCTCTCTCTCTCTCTCTCTCTCTCTCTCTCTCTCTCAGTGGGCACTCACAGCTCTTGTTTAGTGAAAAGAAAATAGCAAATGTATTAGTTTAGTAGATGCTATACTAATAAATGTGCTATTTTTTTTTCACTAAACAAGAGCTGTGAGTGCCCACTTTTCTTTGCTGAATTATTTGGATATATATTGGTTCCAGCGTGGTGTACCAAGGCATTACATCATTCCGTTTATAAAAGCAATTGGAGTATTATTTTTATAATTTTTTAAATCTTATATATGTAAACATTTTATTTTTGAAAAGCACATTTCCCATGCCCATGAGAAATGTGTCTATGACATATTGTCATTATGCGTTTGTACTGACTGTTCTTATTTCTCTATGCCAGAGAGCACAGTACGGTACAGTTAGTTCATTCCCAGCAGATAGGATAAAACATCTGCAATTCAGCAGATATTCACATGCCTCATGCAGGTAGTGTAGATCATTATTATGTTTGTTAATATTGTTCAGCAATGGACAGACTTCATAATGTTTTTCTTTATTTGATGGAAATACATCAAAATGAAGTATTTCAATGGATTCTAAAAGGCATATTGGGCATCCTTATATAGTTTATAAATCTGACTTTTGAATTATTTTGCCATCTATAGGCATTTACAAGATACCAAACCTTTTACAGACAATGATATTTATGAAGCTCAATGCAAATCTACAATAACAAACATCTAGAATTTGATCTAATCCATGTTTCCCTTTTTAAAAATGTATTTGTTTATTTCATATAGTGGGGAAACACGATACAACAAAGAAAAACTGCTCCAAGGTAAGTAAAAAAAAATAATGAAAAGTGCTAAAGAGACTGACCATAATTTGACACAATTCCACTGTATAATGCTGTATTTTTGACATCTGCATATTTCTGGTCTGTAGTAGCATGGTGGGCTGATTGTTCCTTTTGTAATCCTTTATTTTACAGGCCAAGGGATAGATGAGCCTCTCTCGGAGATGGGAGTTAAGCAGGCAGAAGCTGCTGGTAGATTTCTTAGTAACGTCATGTTTACGCATGTGTTTTCAAGTGACTTGATCCGTGCTAAGCAAGTAAGTGCAATTGCTAAATAGTTTTTCTTCCCTGACCCTACAGGGTTAAAACCACCATCTAGCCCCCCTGGTCCCCTCATGCCTCCCTAAATATAGTAAAATCTTACTTGTATTCAAGCCTGCAGCTGCTTACTTAGTCCCTGTTTCCTTCAGACCTGCCCACTGCCTGCCGACTTCAGCAGAAGTTGTGGCCTGATCCAATCATGTGCTTCCCCATAAGATTGGCTGAGACTGACAAAGAGGCAGATCAGGGGAAGAGCCAGCACAATTCAAACACAGCTCTGGCAAATCTGCATCTCCTAATAGAGATGAATTGAATCAATAATTCTCTATGAGGAAAGTTCAGTGTCTGCATGCAGAGGGAGGAGACACTGAATGTTTGGAAGCATTTTAGGCAGCCATGACCCAGGAAGGATCTCTAACAGCTATCTGAGGAGTGGCCAGTGACGTTATCACTAGGCTGTAATGTAAACACTGCATTTTATCTGAAAAGACAGTGTTTACAGCAAAAAGCCTGAAGGTAATGATTCTACTCACCAGAACAAATTCAATGAGCTGTAGTTGTTCTGGTAGTGGTTTTATCAGAGTCCATACAGATGTTCAAACAGCTACTAGATGCATACTTGCAAAGACAGAATATTCAAGGATATAATCTTTCTTTTTTTTTTTTTTTTTTTAATTCTTTATTTTTCTTGTGCAAAGATGAACATCAGATTTGCAGAGCCACAACAGCATCCGCGGACATTTTTCATAACATTTCAATAGCGTGGCCGTCTAGACAGCACATTTTTATATTTTTTAACATGAGGAAAGCAGGCATTTAGACATTTATGTTTGATATGTTAGCATGTCAGGTTAAATCTGCATATCACAAAGCTAGTTGCGCTGATGTTTAAACTTATCTAGTGTTACATATTTTAAGATGTCCTATTAAATAGGACTAGTTAATAGAATGATGCATGAATGGTTACAATAAGCACACTGAAAGAGCTATAGCAAGAATGTCAAATTAAAGACTGTGTCGGTATAATTAACTGACATGCCGGGAGCAGTGATATATGAAAGCTTCTTATAAGTGTAGATTATTCCACTCCAGGTGAACCCCTCGATAGCCAGGTGACAGTCAAAGGTTTAGTGCCATAGGACCTGCCGTTAGAGAATGGTAGCAGGGACGAGAACTATGGTACTGCCATGTTAGATTCTGTCCAGGCGCATGGCAGGGTGATAGACTCCATGTAGTGTACCTGCGGTTTAGTCCCGTGTTTGTCACTGGTGGGCGCCGTGTCCCTGTAGCTATGCTGGTTGCCGAACTGGACCTCGCCTGTGCGGGCAATCAGTCGTCCGTGGTGATCGGTGCCTGGTCGGTGCTCTGAGGGGATCTACTTGCAGGGCTTCAGCGCAGGGACAACGGCTTTCGCTGAGGGGACTCTTTCCGCAAGGACGCTTGTGTGAGCCTGCGTCTCCGTCTCCTCCGCTCATTCAGAGCCTGTGTGCGGTAGGTGCCGGTCTGGGGTTTGAAGTTGCTGGTCTGGGGATTGAGGCGCTTACCCCTGGTGTCGAGCCAGCTCCTACCCGTCAACTGCTTGTGGTGAGTTGGGTGAGGAGAGAGTGCCGGTCTTCCACCCAGCCACGTGGTCTCCGCCATTTTGGTTGCGGCCCTCGGGTGTTGTTTCATCCTGGCTTTATGTGGGGCTATGGAGTGTGGTCCGGGATCACCCCCACCGGCCCAGAGGGGGGGGAAACGGGGCCAGGTCCACCCAGCTTCATATTTCTAGCGTGGCCCCAGTAGGCAGGATAGCGGGGCGGCGGCCGTCCACCCCGCTCACCGCCAGAGTAGGCCCCATCGTGGGCGGCAAGGATCACCTCCCGAGGGACTAAAACAGTCTCTGCAAGCCTCGCCTCAGTTCGGGTGTGCCTCCCTGCAATGTGCTGAATCTGTCAGCCGTCAGGTTTTTGCAAAATTCCGAGTTTTGTGCTTTAATCGTGGAAAGAGTGCAGGAGCCGCTCTCTTGTGCGACTGTTCAGCTCGGCGGCCTGGCCCCGCCCCCCGGATATAATCTTTCAATGTAGGGTAATAACTGCTTGATTCAAGGATAAATCTGACTGCCATTCTGGGGTCAATAAGGAATTTTTTGTCCTAGCTTGTTGCAAAATTGTGCTTCAAACTGGGGTTTTTTTTTTGTTTTTTTTTGTTTTTTTTTCTCTTTTGGATCAACAGCAAAAAACAGGTGTGAGGAAGGCTGAACTTGATGGACGCAAGTCTCTTTTCAGCTATCTAACTATGTAACTATGTAACTATGGTGACTATAGTGTCCCTTTAATCTTGGGGGTTATATATTCTCATATCTAAAAAAAAAAAAAAACACTAATAGTGTAATACTGTAAAATAAATCACACTATGATATAAATTACATGCAACCCAAATTTTAGTATGAAAAGGGGTGTAAGATCCTGTGTAGTTACTGTAACTGTAACTCTGCAAAGTTTGTACCCACAAAATGAAAATGCGCACTTGTTTTCTGCCACTGTTTCACTTGTTTACACCTACTTGTACGCTGTTGTGGCGTTTTACTGATATATTTGTACTCACCTGCGCAAAAAATAAAGAATTTAAAAAAAAAAAAAGATCCTGTGTAGTTTTCTATATCACTATTACGGATGAAACACTGGCTCTGTTTCCCTAAAAAAACGAAGGATGCGCATAGGGTGCTGCAATAGGGTCCCCCAAAATAACATAGAATTAAGAATAATATGTATTGCCAAAATACTAGCAGTGTGAAAAAGTAGGGGTGGTTATTCCATTATTTGTAAGTGGACCTGGTAACATTTGTCATGTTCAAAATAGATTCTAGAGAAAATTCCAGATATTAAATAAATAAAAAATTTAAAAAAGATTCAATTATAAAATGATTAAAGTGAACCAGATGTGAAAAAAATAACTTACCTAAAATTAGTGCCATATACAGATTTTAAGTTATCTGAACCTGTCCCTTGCGAGGGCCACCATCTTCTTCCAGCTTGTACTCTAGCGCTTAAGCACCAGGAGCTTACAGCATTGTGGTCTATGGAGGATCCTCTACAAATAGAGCCAATTCCCTGCATCTAGGCAGCAGTAGCCCCCTAGACATGTCACATGTAGTAGCAACACAGAAATTTTCCAGTGTGTGTATTGCACATTCATGTCCAACTTCTCCCACAATTTTATTTACAATTAATATCTCCAGGTGTTATTTATTTTATTAAAGGAGCTGTCATGGATTTTTTACATAGTTACATAGCTGAAAAGAGACTTGCGTCCATCAAGTTCAGCCTTCCTCACATATGTTTTTTGCTGTTGATCCAAAAGAAGGCAAAAAAAACCCCAGTTTTTAAAATTACGTTTGCAAATTCCAAGACACTTTTTGAAATGTATAACATCCTCTACATTATATTCTCTCTTCCACAGACCGCTTGCATCATTATGAAGAATAACCAACTGTGTGAACCCATTGCCATTAAATATGACTGCAGACTGCGAGAAAGGGTGAGCTAAAGTCACTGAACATTCCCTCGTGTCTTTGGGATCTAGTGTTTTAGTTGAGGCTTTAGTGGATGTGTGAGTGTGATGTCTATAGAATGTATACTTTTAGATTGCCTATAAGGTTTGCACCTATAAGTTAGGATGTTTTACTTCTTAATATTTTTTTATTCCTTGGGTGCATAGGGAGATGCTAATGCTCTGTTACTTTAATTCAGAATTCATGTGTGTGTGTGTATATATGTATATATATATTGCAGTAAAAACACAATATGATTGACAATTAACCTATGTATTTCTATATAAACTAATGAGATTATAAATTCCACATTAAACAGACTTTGCAATAAAGGAAGACTAAACATAAGATCTCACTTTTCAGGAAGTGTTTAGGAATGCTGTGCAAGTTACATGCAGGGAGGTGCATAAACAAAGTGATTAAACTCCTAAATGGCAGATAATTGAGCAGTGAGACTGCATGGGCATGATCTGTACAATCAAACTGCTTCATTAAAGGGATACTATAGTGCCAGGAATACAATGCTGTATTCCCGGCACTATAGCTCCCTCTGCCTCCCCCTCCCTTTTTAAAACCCTAGTTGATGTCTCTCGGTGCTGTGGCGACGCTCTGCCCCCTTCAGTGTTTTGCGACGAGCGAGTGCTAATGTGCATTAGACCTCCCCATAGGAAATAATAGAATCAATGCTTTTCTATGGGGATAAATCTGATGCTGGAGGTCCTCATGCAGAGCGTGAGAACGTCCAGCGTGAGATACTGGACCAAAGGTCCGTTTCAATTCAGGAAGTCATTGTGGGCAGACTTAGAGCTGCAAATAGAGGTATTTCTTGTCTATCACTGTCTGAATTAGTAAGAAAATAGTTAGCCAGAATGATCCACCACTAGAATTAGGTGTTTTAGCCCTTGAATAGATATACACAGAAAGGAAATTGTGGTGAAACGGTTGCTAAAAAATTACTTTTAATTGATTTAGTTAAAAATAGTCCCAAAATAAAAGGGTCTAATAAATGCATATATATTTAAATTCTATGTGCGTATTTATGTAATATTTTTACATAATTAAGTAATTTTATTGACACATGACATGTGTGACATGTCATGATTCCCTTTTATTCCAGAAGCTTGGTCCTTAAGGGGTTAAGGGACCTGCTTGACAACCCAGGCAGAAAGTCCAGATAATTTAATTTGCTAGCACTGTATTTAACCCTGTAACTTTCTATGACACCCTAAAACCTGTACATGGGGGGTACTGTTTTACTCGGGAGACTTTGCTGAACACAAATATTAGTGTTTGAAAACAGTAAAACATATCACAGCGATGATATTGTCAGTGAAAGTGACTTTTTTTGCATTTTTCACACACAAATGGCACTTTCACTGATGATATATTTGTTGTGATATGTTTTACTGTTTTGAAACACTAATATTTGTGTTCAGCAAAGTCTCCCGAGTATAACAGTACCCCCCTCAAATGCAGGTTTTATAGTGTTTTTGAAAGTTACAGGGTCAAATATTTTTACATTGAAAATTGCCATGTTGGTTATGTTGCCTTTTGAGAGTGTATGGTAGCCCAGGAATGAGAATTACCCCCATGATGGCATACCATTTGCAAAAGAAGATGTTCAGTCTTTTTTAGAAGCCACTTAGTCAAAAACACTGGCCAAAGTTAGCGTTCATAATAGTTTTTTTGCATTTTAAACACACAAACAAACATAAATGCTAACTTTGGCCAGTGTTTGTGACTAAGTGGCTGCTAAAAAAGACTGGACATACCCCATATTGAATACCCTGGGTTGTCTACTTTAAAACAAATATGTACATGTGAAGTGTTACAATGTCACTATTGATACATTTTAAAAATATATATTTTAAAACAGCAATTTCCTATTTCTACTTATAGCCCTATAACTTGCACGTAAACACTGGGTGTTTTTAAACTCAGGACAACATTTTGAATCTATTTAGCAGTTTTTTCATTAGCTTTCGTAGGTAAGCAAAATATTTTTCAAGCAAAAGTAAAAAAACATGTTTTCACCATTTAAAAAAAATAAAAACATTTTTAAAGTAAACTACCGTAAATGACATGATACAAATAATGGTATGTAAAGAAAGCCCTATATGCAATATATAACTTGTTGGGAACAGTAAATATGAGAGAGGAAAATTACAGCTAAACACAAACACCACAAAAGTGTTTAAAACAGCCCTGGTCCTTAACGTACAACATCGCCAAAACAGTCCGGTCCTGAAGGGGTTAACAACATTGCAGCATTAAGTGCATAAGGGACACTGCACCCAGACCATTTCAATTAGCTTAAGTGGTCTGGGAGCCTACAGTGTTCCTTTAAGCTAAAGTTGTTTTAGTGACGATAGTCTCCCTTTGAAATAAATGTGATTTGTGCATTTTAGGCAATAATTTTAGATTTGGAAAAAAATATCCTTCTTTTCTCTAGACACAGCTCGTTATTTTAGTCATTCAATTTGGATTTTTGAAATGTGTACAATATGGAATTTAGTAAATTTAACACTGGGGATGTTAAGAAGCAGGGAAAAATGATCTGTACAATTAGCCAATACTTAACTAATAAAAGGGCACCTTTAATAGCTATTTCTCTAAAATGTCCAGTTATACAGTATTGCTTAATTTCATATAAAAGCAATTTGCTTATGATCTTTTTTTTCTGTTATCATATACGTTAGCTATAACTTGTTTGAGATGATTTGAAGTGGATATAATTCTATAGGGCCACCTTTACTTGAATGTCTTATATATTTTTTTTGCTGGTATTTAGGTGCTGTACACGTACTGAAATTATAAACGGCATGCCTCATGTAATATAGTATATCAAACTCTGCATTCTATCTTATATCAACCTGGTGGCAAGCTATGAATACATGGTTTCCTAACCCAACTGTACAAAAACCTGCTAAAACAGAGAAACTTGCTAAGAACAGAGAAGTTTTGCCTGTTTAATTGGTCAGTACTGTTTAACAAGAGTGTTGAAATGAATGTATCTTCATGCAAAAAAAAAAAAAATCTTGTTTCCAGAGATATGGAATTGCAGAGGGTCGGCCCTTGAGTGAGTTAAAGGCAATGGCAAAGCAGTCCGGACAGCAGTGTCCTTCATATACACCTCCAGGTGGCGAGACTCTTGAACAGGTATGGCCTTTGTTGTAGTGCTTTAGCGGTAACTACAAGCTTGTATAACTTATCAGTTGTTTTGAACACCAGTCCTTGAGGACAACAAGACATATTTTATGGACATGACCTATATAGACAGGTGTCTAGTTATGATGCTATTATAGACCCACCCATGTTTTTGCAAGGGAGCCATTTGGATCAAGGCATTTATTCCTTAATAAAGGATAACAAAAATGATGGCCTGTAAAACTAGCAGTAGAAAGAAGGCAGTGCTCATGCCATTGTACAGAACACTGGTGAGACCTCACTTGGAGTATTGTACGCAGTACTGGCGACCGTATCTTCAGAAGGATATTGATACTTTAGAGAGAGATCAGAAAAGGGCCATTCTAAACTGGTTCATGGATTGCAGGATAAAACGGAACTTAACATGTATAGCTTGGAGGAAAGACGAGACAGAGGGGATATGATAGAAACATTTAAATACAGAAAGGGAATCAACACAGTAAAGGATGATGAGACTATATTTAAAAGAAGAAAAACTACCACAACAAGAGGACATAGTCTTAAATTAGAGGGGCAAAGGTTTAAAAATAACACAGTGAAGGAGTTTAACCCCTTAAAGACACATGACATGTGTGACATGTCATGATTCCCTTTTATTCCAGAAGTTTGGTCCTTAAGGGGTTAAGTACGTGTGGGATAGGCGTAAGGCTATCCTAGCTATAAGAAACTAATGAAAGTAGTTAGAAAATTGGGCAGACTAGATAGGCCGAGTGCTCTTATCTGCTGTCACATTCTATGTTTCATCTAGTCCTGTTATAGTTTAAAATGTACCTTTCCTGTGAATAGAATAAAGTATTGACTAAGTTCAATTTTTTTACATATATTTTAAAGAATAGCCTCAGAGCTCATTTCCAGTGTTGTTTACTGACAAGCTGTTAATTGTTAAAATTGGTTTTGCAAATGCTAGTGACTATCAGCTAGATATTCTTACCAATTGGGACTGGCTTTAACTTCTCCCATAGAAAATAATTAAAGATGTTAAAGAAACACTATAGAGTCAGGAACACAAACATGTACATTTGACAAATAGTGTTAAAATAGCTATCAAGGTATCCGACCCCACCATAAGAAATAAGATGTTTAAACTCACCTGTTCTCCCACGCCGCACAGATCTCGCCACGGCTGGCTCCACCTCCGTGGCTGAAATCATCACGCATGATGATGTCAGCCAATTCAATGCTTTCCCACCAGAAAGCATTGGGAGGCTGTTGTGCATGTGCAGCAAAATGTCTTGCGGCGCTAATCAGCACCTCCTCATAGAGATGTAGTGAATCAGTGCATCTCTATGGGGAATGTTCAGTCTCTCCATGCAGAGCGTGGAATTGCTGAATGCCAGTACTGCACACTGTGCAGCACTGACACAGGAAGCACATCTAGTGGTTGTCTGAGTGACTGCTAATAGAGGTGTTTGGCAGCAATGTAAACACTGCCTTTTCTCTAAAAAGGCGGTCATTACAATAAAAAGCCTGCATGGACAGGCTATAGACACCAGAACCACTACATTAAGCTGCAGTGGTTATGGTTACTATAGTGCCTTCTCTACTTTTTAAGGTATAAACACAATTCTTTGTAATGCATTGTGTCATATTTTTCTTATGATTGACTGTTTTCTACTACTGAATTAGCACGTGTTTACTATGTTTTATATGTGGAACATGTTTGTAATTACAAAGTGTTATCTGGATTTTTATTTATTTATTTTCAACGGTTTCATATGTCTTTCACAGGTTAGAGCTCGTGCCAAAGACTTTTTTAAGTATTTATGTCAGTTGGTGTTTGAGGAACTGCGCAGTAAAGACCAGTCAGAATTAGGTGCCACAGGAATATCCAAGATCTCGTCGTCTGACCTTTCTCCTTTTGTAAAACATAGCAGTAACGCTATACCACATAATACCAATGATAATCATGTCCCTCTGGATGCAAATATCCTATTGGTCAGTCACGGAGCCTACATGAGAAATTGGATCAAATATTTTGTAGAAGATCTACAGTTTACATTTCCTCCTAATCTAAAGATGTCTCGAGAATTGTCTGTAAGTCCCAACACTGGGATCAGTCATTTCATTGTGAATGTGGAATCTGAGGAACCCTTTAAACCTAAAATACATTGTGTTTGTATTAATCGTCATGATCATCTAGCAGACATGAATGCCGACACCAGCCATTATGTTGTATGATGTATACAGACTGCACTGCATTGTGAGCAGTCAGTCATCAGCTTTATATTATTGGACTTATACAGTTGCTTGCAATGTTTAAAGGAGCATTATAGTGTAGTCCTGAAGTGACTGTCTGGGTGACCGTCCCCCTCCGTTCTCTGAAAAGGCAGTGTTTACATTAAAAAAACTTGCAGGGACATGCTATACACAAGACCCACTACATTAAGCTGTAGTGGTTCTGGTAATATAGTGTCCCTTTAACTAGCAGTGAGAAGATGACCTGGAAATTGGGTTAGCCAACTGTGGGAATAGGCTAACTTTAGGAGTTGTAATCGGACCGCATATTTAGGGTCACACTAGGGTACACATGGTCCAATCTGCAATCCAACATCTACTTAACTCGATGACGCTGCTTTGTATCTTTGCATGCAATAGTTATACTTATTACAACTTTCACCAAAACAAAATCATTTTAAATATGTTTACAGGTGAACCATGTATTATTAGAAATGCTCCTTATTTAGTTCAGATAGATTTAAAACGTTAGTTATTCCTGATCCACAGAATTCACTAGTATTACAGTTCCTACTAAATTGGTTTATCAGCTGAAACAGTAGCTTGCAAAAAAAACCATAGGAATGGCTATTAGTTGGCTATGATAATAATATCCTTATGATAAATCTGCACTAATAGTTTTAGAAATGTGTGTGAGCTTTAGTGAAAACTACTGCTGTTATTTAATCTTCAGGGATTATATGATGTTTAAATAATATAAGATAAGTCTAAACACAAGATGCACAACTCAAGAAATGCTAATATAAATATAGCTTTATCATCAATAGTATGTCACAATAGCAAACATAAGGACAAACAAAAAGTGAGGAGGCTAGAAAATAAACATACAGCAACACAGATCACATTAATAGCCTGCCAGAGTCAGACACAAATCACCATAAAAAAACAAACAGTGTTTCGGCACGCTTAGGTGCCTTTCCCAGTGTAATTTTAAATCCAAAATATCACCGCTCTAATCCAGCATTTCACAGTTCAGCTTAAGCATTAAACCCATGCAATAAATTATCTGGTGAGATTTCCAGTATTTAATAGCTACAACCCTATTACACTGGGGTTTGTACACTAGGCTATTTGTTATTAACCAACTTACAAAATTTAGACTATTTTGGAAAAAAATTCCAATTTGGCTACTTTGGCACACACCGCAACAAATCTGTCGTGGTCAGAGTTTTGATTCTCAACCACTCCACTGAGCACTTATTTATTTTGAAGATGTCTACAAGTGGAACTGTCACTTCTAAGAAGTAACAGCTCCTTCTACCTTCATCCTAGTAAATGCTGCGGCAGCATTGGCAAAAAAACTTCCATTAACCTCCATTGCACCTCTGCATTCAGGAAGATGTATCTACCCATGATGCTTCAGGCATGCTTATGGGTAAGAAATTCAATGCAAGTGCACACACACACTGTGATTTCTCCAGCAGTGCCGTAAGCAAATGTTAACTTATTTGCATGCATTGCTCTAAATTATTTTAAATAAAGAAATAAGAAATAGTGCAGCCAATAGTTGTGTAAAATTTTTAACTAATGGCATCTGTAAAACTCTAAAGGGGCTAAATGTGTAATGTAAGCACAAAATTATTATTGATTATTTACTGAGTGTTTTTGTTTGGGCATCCTGTAACAATTTACTATGCATGTTACAGAGTACATGTTGTGCAGCCCTTCTCTATTAATGCACAGTAATCCTAGGCATCATTGCCAAATATCTGAAAATGTATTATACACCTAGTATAATATGAAATTACTCACTATGTGAATACATAGATAAACATATAAGATTTCAATAAGACTTAATTATTTGAAGGTGATAGGTCCACCTTGTGTTAAAGTTGTCTTGCATGTGAAAGTCTCCAGGCCTAGCAGGCTAATGTGAGTGTTAACATGCAGCTGATGACACAATGTATACTGTTCTTAATTCCTATTAACAGTGGACTGGTAATATACTCTTCCACCAGGTCCCCATAATTTTCACTGAATATAACGAAGTATAACTTAAGTATGCTGTGTTCTCTCAAAATGGGTTGCTTTAAAAGATATGATTTGTGTCTAGAATAAGCATAGGCTTTTTTTTTTGTTTTGCATTTTCGTAATTGGTTTTGTAAAGAGTAGAGCGTAAATATCATACTTTATACAGGGGATCGTAAACCCTGGCTGAAATATAGGGCAGAGTTTGAGTTGACTACTATATACAATTAGTCTTCAACAAGAGAATACCATTTAGTTTTTCAGCCCATCAGATCTAGTGGCTATTAAATGAATAGTTTCCAAATGATTTAGTATGACATCATCTAAAACATCACCAGTTGGATTAGAAATTGAATGTGGTTAATGAGATTAATTGTAGATTTGTTACTTTTCTGCCATGCCAGAAGAACCTCTGTAGTCAGGATTATTCACTAAATTGTGAGTCATCAGTAATTAAGATCAATTCAAGGGGAATTTCATAATGTGGTTAAAATAAGCCAAAGTGAATCCATAGTTAACATGGAATCTTTTTCCAGTTGTGTCCAAAAATTAACTTCAATTATCTGTTAATTCACGTTTACATTAATAACCTTGTCTATGTTTATAGGCATAGCTATGACTATAGCTATAATAATAAACAACAGATATTTTTTTTCCTCTTGCATTATACATCAGCTTAAAGAGCTTACATAAATGCTATATAAAAGTAACATTAAGGGGATATGAACAGGGAGCTACCACAGCGAGACTACCTCTGCCGTTATATCCTATATATCCAACTACCGTGATATATTAAATATTATATTCACTTTATAGGATTGTATACCTTTCAGGCTCAGAAATGTTGATGGGCTGGATCCCATTAAATAAGGATGTAATACATTAGAGCATGTGCACTTTTTAAACATTGTGGGTCACAACAAAAAACGTGAAATTAATTTACTTAATAGGCTTTTCTGATTCAAAAATCTTTTGACTTTCATTTGGTCACCAATTTAGTAATTTACATATAGTCCTCATCAAAGATATCCTCTCATTCATGGGAACACATGTCAAACTAGAACGTCAAAAGATGCCTCATATAGGCCTTTCTACTATGTCAATGATTTATATCTGATTTTTACTAGATAGCTTAGGAATCTAGACTAGACCGGTATGATCTCTCGATCTCTCGATCTCTCTCTCTCTCTCTCTCTCTCTCTCTCTCTCTCTCTCTATATATTATATATATATATATATATATATATATATATATATATATAGATAGATAGATATATAATTTTTATTATTTTACATTTATTTTGTTATAACATTAGTGACATAAAGAACACTGTGCTGCTTTCTTCCACAAAAATACATTCATTCTCTACTTCACATTTCTATGTTACCTTTTTAAAATGTTTCTCCTAGTTAGAGTGATTGTTGTTCAAAGAGCATACGTCTGTTTACTCGGCTCTTCTAAAAATATTTACAAATTTTACGCATGTATTATGCCAAGGCATACTTTGTGGTTTTCGTGAAAGGCAGGGAAATACCTTAATAGAAAATGAATATAACTTAAGTAAGTCTTTTAACTATTTCAAATCCTGTAACCCATAAGCTTCTATTCCCATCTTGATTTTAGATTTATATATAAATATAATTTAACTTAAAGGAACACTTCTCTGCCCATATTTGGAAGAAGAAGAAAAAATAAATCACGGTTTATTAGATCCACCCCAATGAATAGATGCAGGCATTTTCAGGCATGTATGCATTGGGGGTATATCTTAAAACAATGTGCAAAGGCTGCAGTTCTTATGAATTGTAGCCTTTGCAAACCATCCCCTTTTTTCCCTGGAAGAGACAGTCTCATCACGGGAAATGATCAATCAGAGGCTTCTCATTGTAAAGAATCTGATGGACTCCCTCCGTGCGCGCGTGCATTGGCACAATCAATATACTGATCTGAGGTATGCAGACGGGGAGGCACCATAGCCATTAATTCTCTATAAAAGGGCTGATATCTAATAGAAATTGGCAATTTTATAAACTGTTATTTATTATGGGTGTGGAGGGTCCTTTAAGAGGAAGGTATGGCAAATCAAATAGATTTTGTGACCAATTGATATTAACTACAGGAATATTGAACATATTAAGAACCAAGCGAATTGCAGACCTAAAGAAAACACATTTTTTATTAATTGGCCCTTCCTCTTCATGTGGGACCATGGGGATAACTATTACTATACATAGCTTTGTGGTAAATGGCAGGATTCATTGCTTGTATTCCAGCTCATAGATCGTTTTCAGTACAGTAATTTTACTGGAAAATATTGTGACAACACTAGTGGAATGGAACCGATACATAAAATTAGCTAAATGGTGAGCTCTGTGTTAGCGGATATGGTCACTCAATTTCAAAACATAGTGAATTGAAAACTGAAATAAAAAGTTCGAATGTGGAATAATTTCACAAGCTCAGCAATACTTACAGTTGATCTATTTTAGCATGTATATTTCAATAAACTATTGGTGAACAAACTTCCACTGCAGTTCTACCGACGACTATAATCCAAAGAAATCCTTTTCTTTTCTCATTTCATTTCTGTTAATGCCTGGTAATATATTGGACAGTAGTCTATTCAAATTATGTTCAATGGAAAATTTCACGTGTTACTCATTTTGATGGATAAGATGTTTGTTGGAAGAATAAACAAATCTGTTTTTATTTACTGTACATTTTTCATAACCTTTCACTTTCAGTAGTTTTTATGTTGTTTTATGTTTGGTTTTCTATTGCATAAAGGGTTACTCCAAGCATCATAACCAGTGCAGCGCCTTTGCAATGGTTTGCCCTCTTACCTGGGTCCCGAGCGGCCAGTAATGGCATTGGGCAGAAGACGGTATCACCAGCCAGATGATACTGCTGCAGGTAGACTTACTCCTCCAGCCGTAAATGGGTTAAACTCCGTATGTGCAGTGTTTCAAATCAAAACTATGTGTATACAAATTCCAGATCAATGAAGTGGTCTGTGCTTGGAGTAAACCTTTAAAGCTTATCAGTCATCTAGAACGAGTGTCTAAAAACTGTATTGAGAATTGTAAAGGAGATGTGTCATCCTTTTTTTGAAGGTTTTTTGTTTCATTAAATTAAACTTGGGAAAACTTAAATTGTGTGTGTTTATTTTCCGTTTTTTTTTTTTTAAACGGACAGTTTTGCTGGTATTCGTGTCATGCATTTGATCTTGAGGCTCAGTAAGTCAGCTAATGGGGATTGACACACTGCACAGACATTTTAACTACAAAAGAAACTGGACGCCCGTAGATGAGACTGCAGATAAAATAAAAAAATCAAATTTGTGTTTTCAGCTACTCTCTGATTTTTCACATAGCTGGACTGACTTAAATCACAATGCCTAAATCGGTTGTGCAAAATGACAGAAAATCTAATTTCATGTGTATGGCAAGTATAATAGCGCAAGCGACATTTTTAAAGTTGGTCGTGAGAAGACTTATGCGTAAGTTGCCTTCAATGATACAAATGGAATTTGATGTTACATATGATATACTGAAGACTTGAATGTGACCACAACCAATTTAAATAGTGCCAATCTTAATCACCAAAACAAGTGTAAAATTATTGCTACTGAAGCAGTATTGTAAAAATATCATGGGTGCATATACAACCTTTCAGTTGCATTAGCCTATAAAGCACGGCAACTTAATAGCCAAATCTTTCTGACTCATGTTTTGAGAGCTTAATACAAAATTACCGAAGACTGATTTTAAATGGGTAAGCCTGTGTTGATTTCTATGTAAAAAGAAGAGTAGGGTCACACACGGCCACAATGTTTCAACCCAGGGTGTTGCTGAGCATGGGTCAGCAAACCCCAAGAAATATATATGAATAAGAAAATCTCAGGCACTCACTGCGATTGCTTCCAGGCAGATTTATTGCAACGTTTCGACCTGTTAAGGTCTTTATCAAGCATGTTTATCATGTGTTGATTTCTATGTGATTTTTTTTTTCCATCAAAGCTGCACATCTGACATCTGGATTCTTTGTTAAATGTTTTTGTCCAATTAAAATGAGCTAGCTAAACATTCTGGTAGTCCTTTCTATTTTGTGTATAACGTTTTTAGGGGGTAGGAGTGTTGCATAAAAAAAAAAAGTTAATTTCGATATGCATATGGTCAGTTTAGTTTCCCTGAGTGATTTGTCCATTCTCAATACATATTAGTATTCTATAAAAGGACGAATTGATGGATTTTCCACTGCAGTCACTATATAGTTAACCACGGCATGCCATTTAATGATAATTTATTTTTGTGACCACTTGAACAAGAACAGTGTTTAACAGCCAGGAGTAGCCTTTGCATAAGTTGCTATCACTGTGAAGCTATATTAATAAGCCTGTGTTCCTGGCAGATATTCATAGGAAATATATTTGGCATTCCTAGATCGTATGACCAGTTCCTCTTATTTCAGCAATGCTGGACACATGATACACTGCTGCAAATGTGACGGGGGCCTGAAAGGGTGGGAATTAGACACAATATAATAATAACAACTCAGAATGTGCTAATAATAAAATATTTTGTATTTTATATATACTGTATAAGGTTATTATAAAAGAAGAGATGCCTCTCTATCTTAATGATATTTTTTATTCTTTCGTTTGTTTGTTTTTTACTAAAATGGGAATTGCGGCAAACGAATGAGTTGTACAAATAGATTTCGAAATGCAGTTTAGCTATTTTGTACAAAGTTGCGCATTTCACACAATTATTTTAAATGAAGAAAAACCCTGTTTTACTTTTATTTTTTTAAGTGCAAGACTAAAAATACACATATTTTATAAATTAATAAATTATGGTTTACATATAAGACCAGATATTGTTATAATGGAGTCACTAAAGGAATTATGGATGCTCTGCCATTTTTCCCATAATCCCGTTTCCTATTTGTTTGGCAGGGAACATGTGAGGTTAGATACACTTTCCCTGCTCTAACCCTTTTTCCCCCCATCAGTTTCCTATTTAAAATGGCCCATTGGGCACAATTCATTGTGTCTCCTCTCCTATGTTTTTCTCATGTTAAACTAACAAAAATTGTTTGATGAAACCTCTAATCCTCAAGTAATTATACCACTCCTTCCTGGGTAACGAAAATTCTTGTATCAGCCTCTCAAACGACTTAATCTTGTCTCCTAATATAATTTGATTAATAGAGTTTATACCTATCCTTGACCACTCATTTGTATTTAAATCCTTCATCCTTACTTGAATGACACTAAAATTAAAGTTTCACAGTATTTTGTTACCTATTCCGCTGCTAATCCTCAGCCTTTCCCATTCCAACAAAATTGTTTTTAAACAATTATTTAAAGAACAGACTTTATTAATTCTCTCATCTCGATTAGTTATCCATATCAGTTGATGCAATTTATCCATTTCTGACATCTCCATTTCTAGTTGATACCAGCCCTCTTCCTCAGAACTTATGAGTTGCGTCTTATAGATATGGAGCATATTCTGCGCATATGTTCGGAGCCACTGTTCTTGCCGTTGGACCCGCGTATAACGCAAGAATTGCATTAAGCATCCATCCCCGTATACCGGATTTTCCCAAGGTTTTCCTTAAAAAAACAAACAACCAACCCTGTCGAAAGCCTTCTCAGCATCAACTGCCAATAGGAATAAAGACTTTTTATTTCTTTGAGCAGCGTCTATTAAATCTAACAGTCTTCTGGAGTTATCTACCGAATCCCTTCCCTGTACAAACCCAATTTGATCTTTTTTTATGATGTTAACCATGACTCCCTTTAATCTGTGGGCCTAAACTGATGAAAAGATCTTAACATCTGTGTTGATTAACAAAATAGGTCTATCATTTTCCACCTTTAAGGGGTCTTTATTTGACTTAAGGATTGGGAGGATATTTGCTCTCAGCATTTCGGTGGGAAATTTACCTACTGACACTATTTCATTAAACATGTTAGGTGCAAGGCTATACGATTTTTTAAAGATTTATAAAATAAATTTGAAAAACCATCTGGACCTGGGGTCTTATCTGATTTCAAATTGCCTATTACCTCCTCCACTTCTTGAACTGTGATGGGGGTATTTAAATAATTTATTTGTTCTAACAAAATACTAGGTGTGACAGTTTTACTCAAATAATCCTCCTCTATTACGAACGAGGGAGTAAGATTATACAAAGCCTCATAATACTTATTGAATCTCTCTCCTATCTTTTTGGGGTCCAAGTATTCACCTTTATCATCCACTATCTTCACTATCTTACTAGATCCAATTTTATCTCTTAACTTTTTTGTTATTATCCTATCTGCTCGGTTCCCCTTATAATAAAAGTTAGACTTAAGTTTATTCAGAACCCTTGCATTTTTTTCTAGGAGGAGATTATTAATTTTATTTTGAGCTATTTTTAGGGCATCTGCATGTTCCCTAGAAGGGGACTGCTTCTGCTTGTTCTTAATTGAGGCTTTATTTAATTCTGCTTGAAACGTCAGGAGGGCTTTATTATTTTCTGCTTTGTATCGTGCTTGTATACTAATTATATTGCCTCTCATGGTAGATTTGAAGGCATACCAATTAGTTATGTATGAGGTATCGTTCGGGTCATTGACAAGAAAAAAATCATACATTTGTTTATCCAATAATTCTAAATTAGTTTTTTTTTAAAAAGATTATCATCTATACGCCAAGTTTCACGATTGGTCCTGGCCCATTGGTTTTTCATCTCCCACATATTAATGCTATGATCTGACCAGGTATTACCAAGGATCTTAAAGTAATTAATATGTGTTAGTGCAATTGCATTTCCCCAGACCATGTCTATTTGAGAGTAAGACAAACATGCACAAAAAAGTTTTCTACTAACATGAAATCCAATGCCAGGCAAAGCTCCCAGCACTGCCTTCCACACCTCCATCCAATGTCACCGTGGGCCTCATGCAGTCCAATCAAAGGCTTCTCTAAACGTTTTGCCAGCTCAGAGCACATGCGCTCTGAACCAGCAAGAGGACGAAAGATGGGAATTAATATAAAAAACAAATACATATGAGTACAAAGGACGTGGGGAGCACTGAGTTCAATGAAAGAGGGGGACAAATGCCTGGCTCTGCAAAAGAGAAGCTCAATGCGTCTGTCACCATCATGCAGTGTGCTCTGATGACAGACATATTTTTGCACAGAATTGATGTGTTGTGTGCTTGGGGGTGCATATAGCCCCCGGCAGATTACCCTTGATGTGCAGTGTTTCAAGCAGAAAAGTGGCACATACAGATTCCTATCATCATGACCACATCAGATTACTGAAATAGTCTTGGAGGTCGAAGTAACTCTTTAAGCTCTCCCTTGCGGATGCTCCCAATTTTCTCCTGGCGTCTATCATCATCTCTAGGCACTTCTTCCACCAGAAGCTGTGTCACTGTCCGGGTCTCACAATTGCACAGTGGTCGATGAAGGGTCCTCTGGGTGGAAGTTTGACTTAAGAAGCTTTGCCTTTATCAAGTTTTGTCAAATTAGGGACTAGATAATCCTTACTTTGTCTTATGATTTATTTTGCTTACCTTGTATTTCCAATGAATCCAATGCGGTCAATATGAGTATAAATAAAGTAAATCAATCTCAAAGAAATATTCAGAAGTGACAGAGCTGCTTAAAAAATAAATTGTACAAAGGTTACTTACAAAGGTAACTCTGTTATCTGCAGTAAAAGGTTTCATAACCAGGGTCTCATGAAATGGATCTCCTGCGAGGTAAACCAGGGCAGCCTCATCTGGTTTACTGTGGGAAAAAAACCTGTAAACCGCACATTTTCCTTCAGCATAGTTGTTTTTTCAGTGTGCCGTTCCCTCTCCTTCCTGAATCCAAATAAAAGCACTGGACTCAAATCCAGATAATCAGTGAAATAAATGAGGAGAGGAAGCAACTAGATCAGGATGCTTGTAATGGGGTGGTGTCCACTGCTCAGTACATGAAAGTGGGATTTCTTCTTCTGTTAGCCCAAAGGGGGTCATGCAGGCCTGTATCCAAATTACATGGACAGTGAGCAGCGATAAGATTTATTGGTTTTCTGTAGTGATGTCCCGAACGGTTCGCCGGTGAACATAGCTTGTTCGCGTTCACCACGGACGGTGAACATATGCGATTTTCGGTTTGCCCCCTATTCGTCATCATTGAGGAAACTTTAACCCTGTACGTCACAGTCAGCAGACACATTCCAGCCAATCAGTAGCAGACCCTCCCTCCCAGACCATCCCACCTCCTGGACAGCATCCATTTTAGATTCATTCTGAAGCTGCATTCTTAGTGAGAGGAGGGACAGTGTGCTGCTGCTGATTTAATAGGGAAATTGATAGCTAGGCTAGTGTATTCAGTGTCCACTACAGTCCTGAAAGACTCATCTGATCTCTGCTGTAAGGACAGCACCCCAAAAAGCCCTTTTTAGGGCTAGACCATCAGTCTGTTTTTTTTTCCTGTGTAATGCAATAGCAGTTGCCTGCCTGCCAGCGTGTGTGTCAGGCTCACAGCGTATACTGTGCCCACTTGCCCAGTGCCACCACTCATATCTGGTGTCACAATAGCTTGCATTTAAAAAACAAACAAAACTTTTTTGACTGTAATATAATAGCAGTCAGTTTCCTTCACACGTGTGCGTTTCGGGGCCTTCCAGGGCACAGTGTCACACCACTGCAACTCATATCTGGTGTAACAGTAGTGTACATTTAAAAAAAATAAATACAATTTTGACTGTAATAGATTGAATAGCAGTTAGTTGTCTGCAAGCGTGTGTGTCAGGCTCACAGCGTATACTGTGCCCAGTGCCACCACTCATATCTGGTGTCACTATAGCTTGCATTAAAAAAAACAAAAACTTTTTTGACTGTAATATAATAGCAGTCAGTTTCCTTCACACGTGTGCATTTCAGGGCCTGCCAGGGCACAGTGTCACACCAGTGCAACTCATATCTGGTGTAACAGTAGTGTACATTTAAAAAAACAAAACAAGTTGACTGTAATAGATTGAATAGCAGTTAGTTGTCTGCAAGCGTGTGTGTCAGGCTCACGGCGTATACTGTGCCCACTTGCCCAGTGCCACCACTCATATCTGGTGTCACAATAGCTTGCATTTAACAAAAAAAACCTTTTTTGACTGTAATATAATAGCAGTCAGTTTCCTTCACACGTGTGCGTTTCAGGACCTGCCAGGGCACAGTGTCACACCAGTGCAACTCATATCTGGTGTAACAGTAGTGTACATTTAAAAAAAAAAAAAAAAGTTGACTGTAATAGATTGAATAGCAGTTAGTTGTCTGCAAGCGTGTGTGTCAGGCTCACAGCGTATACTGTGCCCACTTGCCCAGTGCCACCACTCATATCTGGTGTCACAATAGCTTGCATTTAACAAAAACAAAACTTTTTTGACTGTAATATAATAGCAGTCAGTTTCCTTCACACGTGTGCATTTCAGGGCCTGCCAGGGCACAGTGTCACACCAGTGCAACTCATATCTGGTGTAACAGCAGTGTACATTTAAAAAAAAAAATACAATTTTGACTGTAATAGACTGAATAGCAGTTAGTTGTCTGCAAGCGTGTGTGTCAGGCTCACAGCGTATACTGTGCCCACTTGCCCAGTGCCACCACTCATATCTGGTGTCACAATAGCTTGCATTTAACAAAAAAATAACTTTTTTGACTGTAATATAATAGCAGTCAGTTTCCTTCACACATGTGCGTTTCAGGGCCTGCCAGGGCACAGTGTCACACCAGTGCAACTCATATCTGGTGTAACAGTAGTGTACATTAAAAAAACATTTTTTGGACTGTAATAGATTGAATAGCAGTTAGTTGTCTGCCAGCGTGTGTGTCAGGCTCACAGTGTATACTGTGCCCACTTGCCCAGTGCCACCACTCATATCTGGTGTCACAATAGCTTGCATTTAACAAAAAAATTACTTATTTGACTGTAATATAATAGCAGTCAGTTTCCTTCACACGTGTGCGTTTCAGGGCCTGCCAGGGCACAGTGTCACACCAGTGCAACTCATATCTGGTGTAACAGTATTGTACATTTAAAAAATAAATACAATTTGACTGTAATAGATTGAATAGCAGTTAGCTGTCTGCAAGCGTGTGTGTCAGGCCTACAGCGTCTACTCTGCCAACTTCTGCCAGTGCACAGTGCCACTCATATCTGTTGTCACAGTAGCTTGCACGCATAGTACCACTAATCGAAAAAAAAAATGACAGGCAGAGGCAGGCCACCCCTCAGGGGCCATCGTGGTCATGGTGCTGTGATTCCCTTTGGCCCTAGAATAATGCCCAGTGTTCAGAGGCCATGTACCCTGAACTCGAAAAGTTCTGAGGACATAGTTGACTGGCTAACACAGGACACCCTATCTTCTACAGCTTCCGCTCGGAACCTTGACGCACCATCCTCCTCCAGCTTAGCTTCGGGCACCCTTTCAAGTTACCACTCGCCTGCCTGCCGCCACCACCAACACTAACACCACAGCCGCTTCACTTGATATGTCAGAGGAGTTATTTACACATCAGTTGGTGGAAATGAGTGATGCACAAGCATTATTACCAGAGGATGTAGATAACAGGGATATGTCTCAGTCAGGCAGCATTACACACATGGACATACGGTGTGATGATGATGATGTTGTACCCGCTGCTGCTTCCTTTGCTGAGTTGTCAGATACAAGTGAAGCGGTTGATGATGACGATGCGTCCGTGGATGTCCCGTGGGTGCCCGCTAGAAGAGAAGAAGAACAGGGGGAAAGTTCAGATGGGGAGACAGAGAGGAGGAGGAGACGAGTTGGAAGCAAGGGGAGGTCGTTGCAAGGAGCTAGTGGCACAGTCAGACAGCATGCATCGGCACCCGGGGTCAGCCAGACAGAACGCCAATCAACGCATGCTGTTGCCACCAACAGAATGCCGTCATTGCAGAGCTCAGCAGTGTGGCATTTTTTTTGTGTGTCTGCCTCTGACAACAGCGATGCCATTTGCAACCTGTGCCAAAAGAAACTGAGTCGTGGGAAGTCCAAAACCCACCTCGGTACAACTGCTTTGCGAAGGCACATGATCGCACATCACAAACGCCTATGGGATCAACACATGAGTACAAGCAGCACACAAACTCAAAGCCGCCATCCTCCTCCTGGTCCAGCATCTTCAGCCATGTCAACCACTGCTGTCCTCCTTGCCCCCTCTCAACCATCCACCACTCCGTCTCTCGCCTTGAGCAGTTCCTGATCATCTGCCCACAGTCTGGTGTCTGTCATGGACATGTTTGAGCGTAAGAAGCCAATGTCACAAAGTCACCCCCTTGCCCAGCGTCTGACAGCTGGCTTGTCTGAACTCTTAGCCCGCCAGCTTTTACCATACAAGCTGGTGGAGTCTGAGGCGTTCAAAAAAAAAGTAGCTATTGGGACACCGCAGTGGAAGGTACCCGGCCGAAATTTCTTTGCACAAAAGGCAATCCCCAACCTGTACTCGATTGTGCAAAAGGAAGTAATGGCATGTCTGGCACACAGTGTTGGGGCAAGGGTCCATCTGACCACTGATACCTGGTCTGCAAAGCATGGTCAGGGCAGGTATATCACCTACACTGCGCATTGGGTAAACCTGCTGACGGCTGCCAAGCATGGAATGCGTGGCTCTGCAGAGGAGTTGGTGACACCGCCACGACTTGCAGGCAGGCCTGCTGCCACCTCCTCTACTCCTCCTACTCCATCCTCTTCCATAACCTCCTCGGCTGAGTCCTCTTCTGCTGCTGCGTCTTGCTCCACATCAACGGCACCCCCCCAGCTCCCCAGGTACTATTTCACATCCCGGAAACGGCAGTGTCACGCCCTCTTGGGGTTGACTTGCCTGAAAGCAGAGAGTCACACCGGACCAGCACTCCTGTCCGCCCTGAACGCACAGGTGGATCAGTGGCTGACTCCACACCAACTGGAGCTCGGCAAAGTGGTTTGTGACAACGGAATAAATTTGTTGGTGGCATTGAATTTGGGCAAGTTGACACATGTGCTGTGCATGGCACATGTGTGTAATCTGATCGTACAACGCTTTGTGCTTAAGTACCCAGGCTTACAGGACATCCTGAAGCAGGCCAGGAAGGTGTGTGGCCATGTCAGTCATTCCTACACGGTCATGGCGCACTTTTCAGATATCCAGCGGCGAAACAACATGCCAGTGAGGCGCTTGATTTGCGACAGCCCGACACGTTGGAATTCAACACTCCTAATGTTCAACCGCCTGCTCCAACAAGAAAAAGCCGTTAACGAGTATTTGTATGACCGGGGTGTAGGACAGCCTCTGCGGAGCTGGGAATTTTTTAGCCATGTTACTGGACGCTCATGCGCAATGCCTGTAGGCTCATGCGTCCTTTTGAGGAGGTGACAATCAGCGACATCATACCATTTGTTTTCTTCCTGGAGCGTGCCCTGCGAAGAGTGCTGGATCAGGCCGTAGATGAGCATGAAGAGGAAGAGTTGTGGTCACCATCACCACCAGAAACAGCCTTATCAGCATCGCTTGCTGGACCTGCGGCAACGCTGGAAGAGGATTGTGAGGAAGAGGAGTCAGAGGAGGAATGTGGCTTTGAGGAGGAGGAGGAAGACCAACCACAACAGGCATCCCAGGGTGCTCGTTGTCACCTATCTGGTACCCGTGGTGTTGTACGTGGCTGAGGGGAAGAACATACCTTCACTGAGATCACTGAGGACGAGGAACGGGACATGAGTAGCTCAGCATCCAACCTTGTGCAAATGGGGTCTTTCATGCTGTCGTGCCTGTTGAGGGACCCTCGTATAAAAAAGCTGAAGGAGAACGACCTGTACTGGGTGTCTACGATACTAGACCCCCGGTATAAGCAGAAAGTGCCTGAAATGTTACCAAATTACCGCAAGTTGGAAATGATGCAGCAGTTCCAAAATAAATTAAAAAGTATGCTTTACACAGCATATAAGGGTGATGTCACAGCACAACGGGAATCTAACAGGGGAAGAGGTGAAAGTAATCCTCCTCCTCCAACGACCACGCCGGCAAGGACAGGACGCTTTACAGACGTGTTGTTGATGGAGGACATGCAGAGCTTTTTAAGTCCTACGCATCGCCACAGCCCTTCGGGGTCCACCCTCAGAGAACGACTCGACCGACAGGTAGCAGACTACCTCGCCTTAACTGCAGATATCGACACTCTGAGGAGCGATGAACCGCTTGACTACTGGGTGTGCAGGCTTGGCCTGTGGCCTGAGCTATCCCAATTTGCGATAGAACTTCTGGCCTGCTCCGCTTCAAGTGTCCTGTCAGAAAGGACCTTCAGTGCAGCAGGAGGTATTGTCACTGAGAAGAGAAGTCGCCTAGGTCAAAAAACTCTAGATTACCTCACCTTTATTAAGATGAATGAGGGATGGATCCCAAAGGGACTGACAGTGGGCAATACATTCGACTAAAAAAAGGCCTGATGAGGGGGACTACTTAACACACCACTCCTATCTGGTGGCACATTAGATTACACGCGCAGTGCCCCAAATTTGAAGTAGGAGGACCAACTGATAGGAATAGTACTACTTAACACACCTTATAATAATGCAGAGAGAGGCAACGCAGAGAGAGGAGTCTGAAGAAGAGGAGGAAGGTGGAGGAAGGTGGCTTTGAGGAGGTGGAAGACCAAAAACAGCAGGCGTCCAAAGGGGCTTGTTGTCACCTTTCGGGGACCCTTGGTGTTGTACGTGGCTGGGTGGAGGAAGAGACCTTCAATGACATCAGTGAGGACAAGGAACGGAACATGGCTAGCTTGGTATCCAACCTTGTGCAAATGGGGAGTTGCGGTTGTGCAAATGGACTGTTTGCGGTTGTTTGCGGTGCGTTAAACGGGGAGTTTGGTCTGTCACTGTGAAGCGGGCATAACCCTTACACTACTTGATCGATACAACATCATACCTGATGTTTTAAAGCACGTTATTCCAAACAATTTAGGAATGTTAGGTGATTTATGCCCTTTATGGATTAAAACCAGACTCTGCATCAACTATGTAATTTTCCATGGGAGTTTTGCCATGGATCCCCCTCCGGCATGCCACAGTCCAGGTGTTATTCCCCTTGAAACAACTTTTCCATCACTATTGTGGCCAGAAAGAGTCCCTGTGGGTTTTAAAATTCACCTGCCCATTGAAGTCTATGGCGGTTCGCGCAGTCTGCCCGTTCGCGAACATTTGCGGAAATTCGCGTTCGACGTTCGAACGGAAAATTTTATGTTCGCGACATCACTAGTTTTCTGTAAATACTACACACAAAATGGTTTATTCACTAATGTTTTGTTTTTTTTGCCTAGAATTTTAAGATTTTTTTTTTCTAAATTTGTCGTCTGCAGTGACACAGTTGAGTGCAGCTGTTGAGCTATGTCCACGTTTTTGTTTTTTAATTGAAACCCGAGGTCTTCATTCATGCAGCTGTGCTTATCGGAAATTAACTGTGCCAAACTTGTGCAATACGAGACAATATTAACAGTCTGGGCATCAGGAGCCGTGCTGTTAAAAGACTCTCATTAATCACCAACCAGGTGAGACATTCAGTATCAGAGCTGATATCTTCTGCCACTACACTAACTGTGCCTCCCATGCACCATCCTCGAAAGAGGTCTTCAGCAAGAGATGGAAGTCAAAAAGTCAATGAGCCATCACTCTCACCAAAATAGTCATCACCAGATGAAATACATGTGCAAGTGCAACTTGGTATACATTCAATTAATGGAAATAAAAAAATAAAAAAAAAAGATTATTGCTGACTGACAGCACTAGGCTGTGCGTAAAAAAAAAGAAATAAGTCTACACCTCACCAACCAGTAGGTTACATTGAGAAAGGTGTGAGTGCATTAATGGATCCATGGTGCACCTCATATGTGACCGGGAATATACCTCAGAGGAGGGGGGGGGGGGGGGGGGGGTAGAAAATGTTTGTGTTAGTTGTAATTGTTCTTTCCTGGTGTGAACAATAGTTGATTGACAGCAGTTATTGTTTAGCTAGATGACCCTACCATTGTGTACATTTATTGTTGGCATTATACACATTTTTATTTTTATTGTGACTGATTTGTGTTAAAATGTAAATTATTTATACAAATTGGTTCACTGATTATCTAATCAGCAGAATACTGGTACATCAGTTCAAGTTAATAGAGTCGTACATAATGCACACTAAAGATTATTTTTAAGTCTTTATTTATGATACATTTTTATGTAGCTTAACCAAAATTTGGATTAGACACCCTCTATCTCTGCCAGGGAAAGCAGCCATCTTGACTGCTGTCACAGAATTAGCACTCATGTTAGTTATGTTACTACATCTCTTTAATAGAAGTTCAGGCAACCTCGTAAGATGAAGTGAAGGGAGGTGAGTTTAGGACAATGTAGCTTAAGACTTATATTGCCTGAAATACCACAACTCAACTGAAGTAAAAGTATTGCAAATGTTCAATTTTCTTTCAAATGTCTCTTAAATATTTAGCAATTATCTTCACAAATCAGTTCGGTCCTGGCACAACCACGGCCAAAGTGCATTGGATTAATGTTTCTCCTCTCTTTATGTTGACTGACAGGTGCTCAGTCTGCGCAAAGGCGTCGCCGGGTGAAGATGGATTTTTTTTTTTTCATTTTTTTAATTGCGTCGATTATTATGGATTTTTATTTGCCCTTTTTTGGGGCTGAAAAAAGAAGATTTTAGTAAGTTTATTTTTATTTTTACAGGTACTTAGTTAAAGGTCCCCCCTCATTATTTTTAGGGTGAGGGGGGTAGGTAGGGGTTTATTTTTTGGGGGAGGGGTGACTAGGGGTTTGGGGACCCCTAGTCACCTGGGGGGTACGGGGGTTAAATTTGTATTTAGGGCCCCCACCCACCTCTCAGGGGTGGGGGCCAGGAGGGAGGAGATTAGGTCCCCCTCCTTATTCTAGTTTAGGGCCCCCACCCACCGCTCAAGGGTGGGAGAAAGGGGGAGGACATTAGGTCCCCCTCTTATTCTTGTTTAGGGCCCCCACCCACCGCTCAGGGGTGGGGGCTAGGGGGGAGGACATTAGGTCCCCCCTTATTCTTGATTAGGGCCCCCACCCACCGCTCAGTGGTGGGGGCCAGGGGGGAGGACATTAGGTCCCCCCTTTATTCTTGTTTAGGGCCCCCACCCACCGCTCAGGGGTGGGGGCCAGTGGGGAGGACATTAGCCCCCCCTATTCTAGTTTAGGGCCCCCACCGACCACTCAGGGGTGGGGGCCAGGGGAGAGGACATTAGCCCCCCCAATTTGTATTTAGGTCCCCCACCCACCGCTCAGGGGTGGGGGCTAGGGGGAGGACATTAGGTCCCCCCCTTATTCTAGTTTAGGACCCCCACCCACTGCTCAGGGGTGGGGGCCAGGGGGAGGACATTAGGTCCCCCCAATTTGTATTTAGGGCCCCCACCCACTGCCCAGGGGTGGGGGCAGGGGGAGGACATTAGGTCCCCCCCTTATTCTAGTTTAGGGCCCCCAGCGACCACTCAGGGGTGGGGGCCAGGGGGGAGGACATTAGGTCCCCCCTTATTCTAGTTTAGGGCCCCCACCCACCGCTCAGGGGTGGGGGCCAGGGGGGAGGACATTAGGCCCCCCAATTTGTATTTAGGGCCCCCACCCACTGCTCAGGGGTGGGGGCCAGGGGGGAGGACATTAGGTCCCCCCTCTTATTCTTGTTTAGGGCCCCCACCCACTGCTCAGGGGTGAGGGCCAGGGGGGAGGACATTAGGTCCCCCCCAATTTGTATTTAGGGCCCCCACCCACCACTCAGGGGTGGGGAGGACAATAGATTTTCCCCCTTTTTTACTTTAGGGCCCCCACCCGCCGCTCAGGGGTGGGGGCCGGGGGGGGGCAATAGGTTTAAAAGCCCCCACTCGCATATCGCGGGTGGGGGCTCAGGAGGGGGGACCTTTTTTCCTTTTTTTTTTAAACAGTGAGCAGCCACAGGCTGCTCGCTGTTTAATAGACATGCCCCTACTCGCGGTATAGCAAGTAGGGGTATAATTTACTAATACTAAGTAATCTTTTCTTTGTATTAGTACATTTGGCTGAAAGACCAATTCAGGTCTTTCAGACTTTTAGTAGATAGCTCCCTAATACCGTGGGAATCAGGGAGTTATCTACTTATTCATTCCTGTCATTACATGACTGGCTAAGTAACTTACATTTTTTTTTTTTGTCAATCTTATTTTTATTAAAGGCATATAAGATGGGGTACAGAAGAGAAATTGGAGGATATGTACGAGAGATTTACAGTATAGGGTAGATACAACAGTCAACAAAATCAAGTTACATTCCTAAATTGCGATGCCTCAATTTTTATGTATTTTTTAAGAGATAAACAAGTTGTTATATCACGTTTGCTGCATGTCTCGTCAGTGTATAGCAATCAGCGTTTTACAAGGAAGAGGGGTGATAGACGTGACCTGCATAAAATAATGACTAGCACTCTGTTTAACACGGTGAAGTTACATGGGATTAAGTCCCAGGTCCTAGGTTTCTATGCATTTCGCTAGTGGGTCCACATGTTAGCTAGGGCATAATAGGCACAAGTGGAGCATATATATGTTGGTAAGGCTATAATTTTAGGCCTTGTTAGCAGTATTAGCAGTTTCTAACTCAGGAAGAAAACAAATATAGCATTAGTTTTTGTGGGAATGTATGCCAATGTCCGTTATCATCGTGGGCGTCCATTGAATTTGTACGGTTCAGACACTTTACCCGATGCCTGCCTGTGGGTGTGCAGTGTCCTGCTGCCATGTTGCTTGCGTCGGCCTTTGCTGCTCAGGTATATTCCTCAATGCTAGGAAGCGTAGAGCTCCGGAGCCTTGTGGGGGGGTGTTGAGTCCCTCCCAGTCCGTGCGTCTGGCAGGGTTATCCTGTCCTGGGCTGGGTATCTGGGGTGTCTGCCAGGCACTTTGTTGGTGCAGGGTTGAGTGAGTTACTGAGTTGGAGGCTGGTTGGGAGCACCGGCGGGTCCTCTTCGGATGATTGAGGCCATGAGTGCCATTATGCGAGGGTCTCGTCGCCGGTTCCCGTCTTGTTGAGTGTCGGCTTAGTCTCCGACGCGGGCTCGCTCGGAGAGTGCGGGGTGGGGTTCCCCGCAGTTGGCGTCGGGTAGCCGGGCGGATCCGCGCCATCGCCTCCTTCAACGCTAGCATGTAGCTCCTTCGTTGGGCTTTATGTAGCGCCCAGAGGTAAGTGCTTATCTGTTCTACAAACTGCCACATGTGTCTAGGTGGCTGAGAGGTCAGTCGTGTGGACCTGGGCCGCGGCTGAGCCGCCATTTTGGTTAGGCCCTGGGCGTCTCGTTTGGCTAAGGGTTTTGGTGATCGGTCTGGCGCTGTTATGGGGGTAATCGTCCCCAGCGAGGACCGGGATGTCCCCCGCCGGTCCAGAGGGGGGGGTAGCAGGTCAGCAGCACGCTCTTGATTGTGAGCTCTTCCTGAGCCGGGAGATCGGCCGCCTCCCCCGGGTTTCAAGCGTTGCTCCGGAATAGGCCGCATGTCTGGTACCGGTATGTCGGCGGTGCTCCGGGGCCGGATTGGTATCAGTCGGTTTGTCTTAGTGCCAAGCATCCGTTCTCGGTCCCCCTGTGCCGCTAGTACGGGTATAACCTTCGATTTTAGTGCATTCATGCCTGTCTTTGCAGGAGCTCTCAGAATATGCGACCAGCCATCTTAGCTGTCAGGCCCCGCCCCCCAGTAACTTACATTTTATATGAATGTATGTTACTTGATTGTTGTAAGTGTTGCAAATGCTTACAGCTGAATCCTGGCTATGTTTGTATACTTTTTATTTGAAATTGTATACAGTGTAACATTCTTCTTCTTTCACTGGGTAAGTATATTAGTGCTTAGGCAAAACTGTGCTTCGGAACTTCGCACTTTGACACCTCGGAACTTCGGCAACTTCGGAACTTCGGCACTTCAGTAATTCGGCACTTCGGCACTACTACACTTCGGAAATTCGGTAATTTCAGCACTTCGGGACTTTGGCAATTCGGCACTTCGGCAATTCAGCTATTCGGACATTCGGAAGCACCTGAATGTCCGAATTACCCGAAATTCGGCAAAATTTTAATTCAGACCGAAACGAATTGCACATGTCTATTGGTTACGTTGCCTTTGAGACCGTATGGTACCCCAGGAATGAGAATTACCCCCATGATGGCATACCATTTAGAAGAGTTGGCTACTAAAAAAGACTGGACATACCCCATTTGCAATACCTTGGGTTGTCTACTTTTGCAAATGGTATTCCATCATAGTGGTAATTCTCATTCCTGGGCGACCATACAGTCTTAAAGGCAACGTAACCAATCTGGTGAATTTCAATGTGAAAAAGTGAAACACAAGTCACCTTATAGTTGACTCTGTAACTTTTGAAATCACTATAAAACCTGTACATGAGGGGTACTGTTATACTTAGGAGGCTTCACTGAACACAAATGTTAGTGTTTCAGAACCGTAAAATGTTTCACAACAATTATATCGTCAGTGTTAGTGCCGTTTGTGTGTGAAAAATGCAAAAAACTTCACTTTCACTGATGATATCATCTTTGTAACACATTTTACTGTTTTGAAACACTAATATTTGTGTTCAGAGAAGTCTCCCGAGTAAAACAGTACCCCCTATATACAGGTTTTATGGTGTCTTGGAAAGATACAGGGTTATATATAGTGCTAGAAAATTAAATTCTCTGGACTTTATGCCGGGTTATCAGGCAGGTCCCGAAAATTGTAATTAATAAAATGACTTAATTATGTAAAAATATTACATTAATATATATGTAGAATAAAAAAATTAACAATTAAAAAAAAAAAAAAAAAAATATATATATATATATATATATATATATACGTATGTATATATAGAGGAAAATGTATTCATACTTACTGTAATTTTCCTTTCCTGCTCATAGGCCATGGCAGCACAACAATGGGTAGCTCCTCCCTATCACTAATTAGACAGGAACCAATTCAAAATAAGGGTATAAATACCCCCTCCCACCATCTCCTTCCTCAGTCTTGTTACCAGCAATATTCCGGGGCGGGTTCTTTGTGCTGCCATGGTGTATAGATCATTACCCTGCAATTTCACTGCTCAATTCACTGTCATTTAGGAGTTAAATCACTTTGTTTCTGTTTATGCAGCCCTTCCCACACCTCCCCTGGCTATGATTGACAGAGCCTGCATGAAAAAAAAACTGGTTTCACTTTCAAACAGATGTAATTTACCTTAAATCGTATCTCAATCTCTAAATTGAACTTTATTCACATACAGGAGGCTCTTGCAGCGTCTAGCAAGCTATTAACATAGCAGGGGATAAGAAAATCTTAATTAAACAGAACTTGCAATTAAGAAAGCCTAAATAGGGCTCTCTTTACAGGAAGTGTTTATGGAAGGCTGTGAAAGTCACATGCAGGGAGGTGTGACTAGGGTTCATAAACAAAGGGATTTAACTCCTAAATGGCAGACGATTGAGCAGTGAGGCTGCAGGGGCATGTTCTATACACCAAAACAGCTTCATTAAGCTAAAGTTGTTCAGGTGACTATAGTGACCCTTTAAGTCCTTCTGGGATCTTAATTTTTGATGCTTTGTAGGCTTGTATGATGGCAGATACGATCCATCTGCTGATGGCTACTTTGGATGCTTGAAGACCCTGTCCTGGGTCCGTTGGGAATACTGAACAGTCTTTGAGAGATACGCCATGCAGATGATCTTTGCAGATAAATTGACAGACATCTCACCAAATCTATGGAAGAAGGATTGGGTTCTGCTCCGGTATCTAGTTCTTCCGACTGTAGTGCTGGGAGCACTATCTCTTTGTTAATGTGGAAGGCTGAGATATCTTTTGGTCGAAATTCAGGAACAGTTCTTAAAATTACTCTATCCTGGGGGCGTGGCCTACGACTGAACTGAGCGGACGTCTTTCCACGGAGCTCCGCTCCGACACAGAGAAATACCACTGAAAATACCGCAAAATCGCGGCAAACCAACCCGAGAGACAGACACCCCCCAAGCAGAGAGAATGGGGAAGAAGAATAAGAGACACCAAGGTCCGACCAAGCCCCAGCAACCAGATATCAGACTGGCCTTCGAGAGGCCTGCGACCTCACAGAGACCCAAGATGGCGCCTGAGGCCCGCGAAACACCCGAGGTATCTGAAGCCTCTCAGGAGGAGGAAGACTCAATGCCCTCTCCTCGATCCTACACCACAGAGTCTGAGGAGGACGAAGCACCTGCCACAAAAGGTGACATTAAAAGGCTCCTGACGGAGATGAGACAGATCTGGAGGAGCGACCTGCAGACAGTGCAGACAGAGGTGGAGGAGGTACGGCAAAAAATCAGTAGCCTGGAAACAAGGGAAGCCTCCAGGGAGGAAAAACTCCAGACCTCAAGTCGAGACATACAAGACCTTGCCTCACAGGTAAAACAAATTAGACGCACAATCACCACAATGGAGGTCAGACACAGGCGACGAAACTTACGCCTTAGAGGCATCCCAGAAGAGATCGGCACTGCACAGCTCCTACCCTATACTCACACCCTCCTGACAGCCATGGGAATAACAGACGCACATAACCTACCTCTGATCACCTCGGCGTTTAGGGTAAGGAAGTCAGCTGCAGCGCCCACCGCGGCACCCAGAGATGTTATTGTGCTGACTCGGGATATCTCCGTTAGATCTGCCGTAATGTCTAAGTCCAGAGAACTAGGAACAACATTAATCGAAGGCCACAGGGTAGCCATATACCCAGACACACCATTCTCCGTACTTGTGGAGAAAAGACAACTAGCACCTGTAGCCAGGTCACTAAGGGACGCCAATATCAGGTACTGCTGGGGCATAGAGGGGTCCCTCCTCACAGAAGTTGAGGGAGAGAGATACGAGCTCACCTCAGAGGATGACCTGGAAAACTTCCTACAAAAAGCCGGTTTGACACGCATGCCGCAGCAAAAGACATCACCTCCCACCATGAATCAAGTGCAACAAGAGAGAACCATCGAAAAATGGCACAGCGCACCGTCCAGCAGCACCATAAAGAGGTTGACTCCACTTCCCAAGGTTGCTAAATCAAGACCCAACAAGTAGCGGAGACCACACAGAGTCGGACAGAGCACAAAGACCTCTAAAGGACACTATTACTCAATGGTATACGGGACTTAGCCACCTAGTTTCACTATAAAGACATCTAAGACTGACCAACATATGGCCAGAGTTCCCTATTGTTTTACCTGTTGCCTACAATATACCCATTATGACATAAATATGTACACGTTGTATGCTTAAACGAATATAATGGAACAGATGTATATGTTATTCTAAATCGAATAAAATACAAATTAAAAAAAAAATAAAATTACTCTATCCTTGTGGAAGACTGTAAAGGGTTCTTTAGCTGATAGAGCATGGAGTTCGGACACCCTTCTACCCGAAGCTAAGGCCACCAATAGAACTGTCTTTATGGTAAGGAAATGAGGAGAGACGGATTCTAGCGGTTCAAAAGGATGACATCTCAAAGCTTTTAATACCAGCGGTAAGTTCCATGGCGGAGCAAATGGCTTGATAGGAGGCTTTATCTTTAGGACTGCTGACATGAATCTGGTCACATCTGTGTCAAAAGACCATGTGTGGTCCGTAAGGGCTGAAAGAGCTGAAATATGTATCTTTAAGGTATTATAGCTTAAACCTTTGTCGAGACCTAGTTGCAGGAATTCCAGAATATCTCTAGTAGAGGCCGTCTGAATATCTATTTGTTTAGACGTTGCCCAAGTGGAGAAGACATCCCAGATTCTGTAATACATGGTGGAAGTAGAGCGCTTGATTACTGATTGAGAAAATCTTTTTTCTTTTAACCCTTCCCTTTCAAATTCCCCGCCATCACATTGAGTGAGGCTGGGTCTGGGTGGAGAACAGGGCCTTGATGTAGAAGAGAAGGAATCTTTGGAAGCTGCCAAGGCTCAACAGTAGAGGAAACCATGATCTGCATGGCCAAAAATGAGAATGATGGATACTTTCTCTTGTCTCAATCGTCTCAGAAGGGGAAAGATGAGTGGAGTTGGAGGGAATGCATACCTAGGTTGAATAGCCATTCGCTTGATAGAGCATCTCTTCCTATTGCCCGTGGATCGATAATTTTGGAGAAGAAGTCTCTTACATTTCTGTTCTTGTTTGTTGCCATAAGGTCTATCTGTGGTATTCCCCATCTCTCTGTTATCCTCTTGAATATTTTGTTTGATAGACTCCATTCTCCTGGGTCTATTTCCATTCTGCTTAGGAAGTCAGCTATTGACTTCTGGATTCCGGGAAGATGAACTGCAGATATACCCGCTAGATGTACCTGCGTTAATGCCATCAGGGGTTTCATTATCGACATCATCCTTTGACTCCTGGTTCCTCCTTGATGGTTTATATAGGCAACTACAGTGGCGTTGTCAGATCTGATTTTGAGCCTTGACCCTGACCCTGTAGGCCCCGAGGAACTTGGATGATGACACCTTCTTCCTGGAGTGTAGAAATTAATTTATTTAAGGCTTTTCTTTTCTCTTTTTCTCCTGGCCATTTTGTCGTTTGAAAAGAGTGACTTGGAGGAGGTCTGGAGAATTCTAGACGATATCCTCTTTTTATGATATCCAACACCCATTTGTCTGTTGTGGATTGTTCCCATGCTTTTGGGAATAGTAGCAGACGTGCCCCCACTCCTCCTGACTGGGGGGGGGGGAACCCGTCATAAGGATCTTGCATTCTTATGGAATGAAGAGCCTCTAGACTTTCCACCTCTTGTAGATGACTGACCTCCTCACCATGGCTGGAATCTTCCATACTCTTTTCTTGGCCTGTAAGATCTTGTGTCCCGAAAGGAAGAATAATCTGGGTATCTTTTGGAATGAAAGGATCCTCTAGGATTGTGATCTTGTGGGAGAAATGCTCTTCTGCCTTCGGCAGCTCTCTTTATACATTCGTCTAGATTTTTCCCAAATAGCATGTCTCCATGGAAGGGTAAGGCACACAAACTAGCCTTAGAAGATACATCTGCTGCCCAGGATCTTAGCCATAGAGCTCTTCTGGCTGAGATGGAGAGAGCCATATTTCTGGCTAAGGCTTTGACCAGGTCTACTGAAAAATCTGAAGTAAAGCCTACTGCTGGCTTCATATCTCTGAGGTCTTCTAGAAGATTGGATCTGCTTCTGCCTTTTTGAATGTCTTCCTCCAGATTTTCAATCCAAATCTTTAATGCTCTGGAAACTGAAGTGAGAGCTACAGCTGGATGGAGGACTGTGCCTGCTGCAACATAGGCTTTAGCGAGGTGTAGATCCATCTTTTTATCCATGGGATCTCTGAATGATCCTGCATTGTCAACTGGTAGGGTAGTGCGTCTGGCCAGTCTTACCAGAGCAGCGTCTACCTGAGGAGCATAATCCCAGCAGCTGGAATCATTCTTCCCGAAAGGATAAAGGCATGCAATTCTGCCCTGAGCTGATAATTAAGTGTTCTTGCATAGCAAGACCACTTACTGTTATCTCACATATATATTATTATTATTATTAAGTGTTCTTGCATAGCAAGACCACTTAATGTTATCTCACATATATATTATTAAGTGTTCTTGCATAGCAAGACCACTTAATGTTATCTCACATATATATTATTAAGTGTTCTTGAAAAGCAAGACCACTTACTGTTATCTCACATATATATTATTAAGTGTTCTTGCATAGCAAGACCACTTACTGTTATCTCACATATATATTTAAGTGTTCTTGCATAGCAAGACCACTTAATGTTATCTCACATATATATTATTATTATTATTATTATTATTAAGTGTTCTTGCATAGCAAGACCACTTAATGTTATCTCACATATATATTATTATTAAGTGTTCTTGCATAGCAAGACCACTTAATGTTATCTCACATATATTATTATTATTATTATTATTATTATTATTATTATTATTATAGCCAAATTTGCCACCCTAACTCCTCCCACAGTTTTTACACTACATAGACAAAAATATACCAAAACGTGCAGATTGTTCCCGATCGGATTGCTATTACTTTGTGGAACGTTTCGGCGAATGGTTCTCGGAATATCGTCGTTCTTGTGGCGAAATTTGTCCCATAGGAATGAATGGCAAAGCTAGAGTGGGAGCTGGCAAAAGCTGAAAAATCAGGACATGATTTCTAAACTGCCACCACTCCCTCATTTTCAGGCCCACTTACACAAATCTTATATCAAAACGTTCAGCTATCCCTGCTGCCACTAGAAATGTCCACGGCTAAGCCATAGTCCTGATAGTTTTCACAATATGACCATTTGTTTGCAACTCACGCCTTCCATTGACATTCATTGAAACTCCACTCTGCAAAGCTCACATTTGAAGGGCAATTTCTAAACTGCGACTGTGCCTTCATTGTTAATATCTCAGAGACATACTATACATCAAAATGTAGGTCTGGGTCTTGTGATTCTCACAATATAAAGCTCTTCACTGTAGGAATTATAGTTTTTAAAATACGACCGTTTGAAGATGGCAACCGCCAAAATACTCTGACCTGTGCAAGGCTGCAGCAGCAAGTGATGTCATAGACAAAGCCTTTTACACCTGCTAATTTTTTATAACTGTATGTTTTAATGTAACTGTGAAGCACTTTGGGCAACAACATTGCAATTAAATGTGCTATATAAATAAATACTAACAGTTACTCCGCCCACTCTAGTTGTAGACTACTGATGGAGGCAAGAACACTTCACACAATTTCCCCAGAAATTGTAGCTTTTCTAGTTATTATTATTATTATATCCAAATTTGCCACCCTAACTCCTCCCTCAGTTTTTACACTACATAGACAAAAATATACCAAAACGTGCAGATTGTTCCCGATCGGATTGCTATTACTTTGTGGAACGTTTCGCCGAATGGTTCTCGGAATATCGTCGTTCTTGTGGCGAAATTTGTCCCATAGGAATGAATGGCAAAGCTAGAGTGGGAGCTGGCAAAAGCTGAAAAATCAGGACATGATTTCTAAACTGCCACCACTCCCTCATTTTCAGGCCCACCTACACAAATCTTATATCAAAACGTTCAGCTATCCCTGCTGCCACTAGAAATGTCCACGGCTAAGCCATAGTCCTGATAGTTTTCACAATATGACCATTTGTTTGCAACTCACGCCTTCCGTTGACATTCATTGAAACTCCACTCTGCAAAGCTCACATTTGAAGGGCAATTTCTAAACTGCGACTGTGCCTTCATTGTTAATATTGCAGAGACATACTATACATCAAAATGTAGGTCTGGGTCTTGTGATTCTCACAATATAAAGCTCTTCACTGTAGGATTTATAGTTTTTAAAATACGACCGTTTGAAGATGGCAACTGCAAAAATACTCTGACCTGTGCAAGGCTGCAGCAGCAAGTGATGTCATAGACAGGGCCATTTGCACCTGCTAATGTTTTTATAACTGTATGTTTTAATGTTACTGTGAAGCACTTTGGGCAACAACGTTGCAATTTAATGTGCTATATAAATAAATAATAACAGTTACTCCGCCCACTCCAGTTGTAGACTACTGGTGGAGGCAAGAACACTTCACACAATTTCCCCAGAAATTGTAGCTTTTCTAGTATTAAGTGTTCTTGCATAGCAAGACCACTTACTGTTATCTCACATATATATTATTATTATTATTATAGCCAAATTTGCCACCCTAACTCCTCCCACAGTTTTTACACTACATAGACAAAAATTTACCAAAACGTGCAGATTGTTCCCGATCGGATTGCTATTACTTTGTGGAACGTTTCGCCGAATGGTTCACGGAATATCGTCGTTCTTGTGGCGAAATTTGTCCCATAGGAATGAATGGCAAAGCTAGAGTGGGAGCTGGCAAAAGCTGAAAAATCAGGACATGATTTCTAAACTGCCACCACTCCCTCATTTTCAGGCCCACCTACACAAATCTTATATCAAAACGTTCAGCTATCCCTGCTGCCACTAAAAATGTCCACAGCTAAGCCATAGTCCTTATAGTTTTCGCAATATGACCATTTGTTTGCAACTCACGCAGTCCATTGACATGCATTGAAACTCCACTCTGCAAAGCTCACATTTGAAGGGCAATTTCTAAACTGCGACTGTGCCTTCATTGTTAATATTGCAGAGACATACTATACATCAAAATGCAGGTCTGGGTCTTGTGATTCTCACAATATAAAGCTCTTTGCTGTAGGATTTATAGTTTTTAAAATACGACCGTTTGAAGATGGCAACTGCCAAAATACTCTGACCTGTGCAAGGCTGCAGCAGCATGTGATGTCATAGACAAAGCCTTTTCTACACCTGCTAATATTTTTATAAATGTATGTTTAAATGTAACTGTGCAACAACATTGCAATTAAATGTGCTATATAAATGATAACAGTTACTCCGCTCACTCCAGTTGTAGACTACTGGTGGAGGCAAGAACACTTCACACAATTTCCCCAGAAATTGTAGCTTTTCTAGTTATTAAGTGTTCTTGCATAGCAAGACCACTTACTGTTATCTCACATATATTATTAAGTGTTCTTGCATAGCAAGACCACTTAATGTTATCTCACATATATATTATTCTTATTCTTATTCTTATTATAGCCAAATTTGCCACCCTAACTCCTCCGACAGTTTTTACACTACATAGACAAAAATTTACCAAAACGTGCAGATTGTTCTCGATCGGATTGCTATTACTTTGTGGAACGTTTCGCCGAATGGTTCACGGAATATCGTCGTTCTTGTGGCGAAATTTGTCCCATAGGAATGAATGGCAAAGCTAGAGTGGGAGCTGGCAAAAGCTGAAAAATCAGGACATGATTTCTAAACTGCCACCACTCGCTCATTTTCAGGCCCACCTACACAAATCTTATATCAAAACGTTCAGCTATCCCTGCTGCCACTAGAAATGTCCACGGCTAAGCCATAGTCCTGATAGTTTTCACAATATGACCATTTGTTTGCAACTCACGCCTTCCATTGACATTCATTGAAACTCCACTCTGCAAAGCTCACATTTGAAGGGCAATTTCTAAACTGCGACTGTGCCTTCATTGTTAATATCTCAGAGACATACTATACATCAAAATGTAGGTCTGGGTCTTGTGATTCTCACAATATAAAGCTCTTCACTGTAGGAATTATAGTTTTTAAAATACGACCGTTTGAAGATGGCAACCGCCAAAATACTCTGACCTGTGCAAGGCTGCAGCAGCAAGTGATGTCATAGACAAAGCCTTTTACACCTGCTAATTTTTTATAACTGTATGTTTTAATGTAACTGTGAAGCACTTTGGGCAACAACATTGCAATTAAATGTGCTATATAAATAAATACTAACAGTTACTCCGCCCACTCTAGTTGTAGACTACTGATGGAGGCAAGAACACTTCACACAATTTCCCCAGAAATTGTAGCTTTTCTAGTTATTATTATTATTATATCCAAATTTGCCACCCTAACTCCTCCCTCAGTTTTTACACTACATAGACAAAAATATACCAAAACGTGCAGATTGTTCCCGATCGGATTGCTATTACTTTGTGGAACGTTTCGCCGAATGGTTCTCGGAATATCGTCGTTCTTGTGGCGAAATTTGTCCCATAGGAATGAATGGCAAAGCTAGAGTGGGAGCTGGCAAAAGCTGAAAAATCAGGACATGATTTCTAAACTGCCACCACTCCCTCATTTTCAGGCCCACCTACACAAATCTTATATCAAAACGTTCAGCTATCCCTGCTGTCACTAAAAATGTCCACAGCTATGCCACAGTCCTGATAGTTTTCACAATATGACCATTTGTTTGCAACTCACGCCTTCCGTTGACATTCATTGAAACTCCACTCTGCAAAGCTCACATTTGAAGGGCAATTTCTAAACTGCGACTGTGCCTTCATTGTTAATATTGCAGAGACATACTATGCATCAACATGTAGGTCTGGATCTTGTGATTCTCACAATATAAAGCTCTTCGCTGTAGGATGTATAGTTTTAAAAATATGACCGTTTGAAGATGGCAACCGCAAAAATACTCTGACCTGTGCCAGGCTGCAGCAGCAAGTGATGTCATAGACAAAGCCTTTTGCACCTGCTAATGTTTTTATAACTGTATGTTTTAATGTAACTGTGAAGCACTTTGGGCAACAACATTGCAATTAAATGTGCTATATAAATAAATAATAACAGTTACTCCGCCCACTCCAGTTGTAGACTACTGGTGGAGGCAAGAACACTTCACAATTTCCCCAGAAATTTTAGCTTTTCTAGTTATTATTATTATTCTTATTATAGCCAAATTTACCACCCTAACTCCTCCCACAGTTTTTACACTACATAGACAAAAATATACCAAAACGTGCAGATGTTCCCGATCGGATTGCTATTACTTTGTGGAACGTTTCACCGAATGGTTCTCGGAATATCGTCGTTCTTCTGGCGAAATTTGTCCCATAGGAATGAATGGCAAAGCTAGAGTGGGAGCTGGCAAAATCTGAAAAATCAGGACATGATTTCTAAACTGCCACCACTCCTTCATTTTCAGGCCCACCTACACAAATCTTATATCAAAACTTTCAGCTATCCCTGCTGTCACTAAAAATGTCAACAGCTAAGCCATAGTCCTGATAGTTTTCACAATATGACCATTTGTTTGCAACTCACGCAGTGCATTGACATCCATTGAAACTCCACTCTGCAAAGCTCACATTTGAAGGGCAATTTCTAAATTGCGACTGTGCCTTCATTGTTAATATTTCAGAGACATACTATACATCAAAATGTAGGTCTGGGTCTTGTGATTCTCACAATATAAAGCTCTTAACTGTAGGATTTATGGTTTTTAAAATACGACCGTTTGAAGATGGCAACCGCAAAAATACTCTGAACTGTGCCAGGCTGCAGCAGCACGTGATGTCATAGACAAAGCCTTTTGCACCTGCTAATGTTTTTATAACTGTATGTTTTAATGTAACTGAGTAGCACTTTGGGCAACAACGTTGCAATTAAATGTGCTATATAAATAAATAATAACCAGTTACTCCGCCCACTCCAGTTGTAGACTACTGGTGGAGGCAAGAACACTTCACACAATTTCCCCAGAAATTGTAGCTTTTCTAGTTAAGTGTTCTTGCATAGCAAGACCACTTAATGTTATCTCACATATATATTATTAAGTGTTCTTGCATAGCAAGACCACTTAATGTTATCTCACATATATATTATTATTATTATTCTTATTATAGCCAAATTTGCCACCCTAACTCCTCCCACAGTTTTTACACTACATAGACAAAAATATACCAAAACGTGCAGATTGTTCCCGATCGGATTGCTATTACTTTGTGGAACGTTTCGCCGAATGGTTCACGGAATATCGTCGTTCTTGTGGCGAAATTTGTCCCATAGGAATGAATGGCAAAGCTAGAGTGGGAGCTGGCAAAAGCTGAAAAATCAGGACATGATTTCTAAACTGCCACCACGCCCTCATTTTCAGGCCCACCTACACAAATCTTATATCAAAACGTTCAGCTATCCCTGCTGCCACTAGAAATGTCCACGGCTAAGCCATAGTCCTGATAGTTTTCACAATATGACCATTTGTTTGCAACTCACGCCTTCCATTGACATTCATTGAAACTCCACTCTGCAAAGCTCACATTTGAAGGGCAATTTCTAAACTGCGACTGTGCCTTCATTGTTAATATCTCAGAGACATACTATACATCAAAATGTAGGTCTGGGTCTTGTGATTCTCACAATATAAAGCTCTTCACTGTAGGAATTATAGTTTTTAAAATACGACCGTTTGAAGATGGCAACCGCCAAAATACTCTGACCTGTGCAAGGCTGCAGCAGCAAGTGATGTCATAGACAGGGCCATTTGCACCTGCTAATGTTTTTATAACTGTATGTTTTAATGTTACTGTAAAGCACTTTGGGCAACAACGTTGCAATTTAATGTGCTATATAAATAAATAATAACAGTTACTCCGCCCACTCCAGTTGTAGACTACTGGTGGAGGCAAGAACACTTCACACAATTTCCCCAGAAATTGTAGCTTTTCTAGTTAAGTGTTCTTGCATAGCAAGACCACTTAATGTTATCTCACATATATATTATTATTATTATTATTATTATTATTATTATAGCCAAATTTGCCACCCTAACTCCTCCCACAGTTTTTACACTACATAGACAAAAATATACCAAAACGTGCAGATTGTTCCCGATCGGATTGCTATTACTTTGTGGAACGTTTCGCCGAATGTTTCACGGAATATCGTCGTTCTTGTGGCGAAATTTGTCCCATAGGAATGAATGGCAAAGCTAGAGTGGGAGCTGGCAAAAGCTGAAAAATCAGGACATGATTTCTAAACTGCCACCACTCCCTCATTTTCAGGCCCACCTACACAAATCTTATATCAAAACGTTCAGCTATCCCTGCTGCCACTAGAAATGTCCACGGCTAAGCCATAGTCCTGATAGTTTTCACAATATGACCATTTGTTTGCAACTCACGCCTTCCATTGACATTCATTGAAACTCCACTCTGCAAAGCTCACATTTGAAGGGCAATTTCTAAACTGCGACTGTGCCTTCATTGTTAATATCTCAGAGACATACTATACATCAAAATGTAGGTCTGGGTCTTGTGATTCTCACAATATAAAGCTCTTCACTGTAGGAATTATAGTTTTTAAAATACGACCGTTTGAAGATGGCAACCGCCAAAATACTCTGACCTGTGCAAGGCTGCAGCAGCAAGTGATGTCATAGACAAAGCCTTTTACACCTGCTAATTTTTTATAACTGTATGTTTTAATGTAACTGTGAAGCACTTTGGGCAACAACATTGCAATTAAATGTGCTATATAAATAAATACTAACAGTTACTCCGCCCACTCTAGTTGTAGACTACTGATGGAGGCAAGAACACTTCACACAATTTCCCCAGAAATTGTAGCTTTTCTAGTTATTATTATTCTTATTATAGCCAAATTTGCCACCCTAACTCCTCCCACAGTTTTTACACTACATAGACAAAAATATACCAAAACGTGCAGATTGTTCCCGATCGGATTGCTATTACTTTGTGGAACGTTTCGCCGAATGGTTCACGGAATATCGTCGTTCTTGTGGCGAAATTTGTCCCATAGGAATGAATGGCAAAGCTAGAGTGGGAGCTGGCAAAAGCTGAAAAATCAGGACATGATTTCTAAACTGCCACCACTCCCTCATTTTCAGGCCCACCTACACAAATATTATATCAAAACGTTCAGCTATCCCTGCTGCCACTAGAAATGTCCACGGCTAAGCCATAGTCCTGATAGTTTTCACAATATAACCATTTGTTTGCAACTCACGCCTTCCATTGACATTCATTGAAACTCCACTCTGCAAAGCTCACATTTGAAGGGCAATTTCTAAACTGCGACTGTGCCTTCATTGTTAATATCTCAGAGACATACTATACATCAAAATGTAGGTCTGGGTCTTGTGATTCTCACAATATAAAGCTCTTCACTGTAGGATTTATAGTTTTTAAAATACGACCGTTTGAAGATGGCAACCGCCAAAATACTCTGACCTGTGCAAGGCTGCAGCAGCAAGTGATGTCATAGACAGGGCCATTTGCACCTGCTAATGTTTTTATAACTGTATGTTTTAATGTTACTGTAAAGCACTTTGGGCAACAACGTTGCAATTTAATGTGCTATATAAATAAATAATAACAGTTACTCCGCCCACTCCAGTTGTAGACTACTGGTGGAGGCAAGAACACTTCACACAATTTCCCCAGAAATTGTAGCTTTTCTAGTTAAGTGTTCTTGCATAGCAAGACCACTTAATGTTATCTCACATATATATTATTATTATTATTATTATTATAGCCAAATTTGCCACCCTAACTCCTCCCACAGTTTTTACACTACATAGACAAAAATATACCAAAACGTGCAGATTGTTCCCGATCGGATTGCTATTACTTTGTGGAACGTTTCGCCGAATGTTTCACGGAATATCGTCGTTCTTGTGGCGAAATTTGTCCCATAGGAATGAATGGCAAAGCTAGAGTGGGAGCTGGCAAAAGCTGAAAAATCAGGACATGATTTCTAAACTGCCACCACTCCCTCATTTTCAGGCCCACCTACACAAATCTTATATCAAAACGTTCAGCTATCCCTGCTGCCACTAGAAATGTCCACGGCTAAGCCATAGTCCTGATAGTTTTCACAATATGACCATTTGTTTGCAACTCACGCCTTCCATTGACATTCATTGAAACTCCACTCTGCAAAGCTCACATTTGAAGGGCAATTTCTAAACTGCGACTGTGCCTTCATTGTTAATATCTCAGAGACATACTATACATCAAAATGTAGGTCTGGGTCTTGTGATTCTCACAATATAAAGCTCTTCACTGTAGGAATTATAGTTTTTAAAATACGACCGTTTGAAGATGGCAACCGCCAAAATACTCTGACCTGTGCAAGGCTGCAGCAGCAAGTGATGTCATAGACAAAGCCTTTTACACCTGCTAATTTTTTATAACTGTATGTTTTAATGTAACTGTGAAGCACTTTGGGCAACAACATTGCAATTAAATGTGCTATATAAATAAATACTAACAGTTACTCCGCCCACTCTAGTTGTAGACTACTGATGGAGGCAAGAACACTTCACACAATTTCCCCAGAAATTGTAGCTTTTCTAGTTATTATTATTCTTATTATAGCCAAATTTGCCACCCTAACTCCTCCCACAGTTTTTACACTACATAGACAAAAATATACCAAAACGTGCAGATTGTTCCCGATCGGATTGCTATTACTTTGTGGAACGTTTCGCCGAATGGTTCACGGAATATCGTCGTTCTTGTGGCGAAATTTGTCCCATAGGAATGAATGGCAAAGCTAGAGTGGGAGCTGGCAAAAGCTGAAAAATCAGGACATGATTTCTAAACTGCCACCACTCCCTCATTTTCAGGCCCACCTACACAAATCTTATATCAAAACGTTCAGCTATCCCTGCTGCCACTAGAAATGTCCACGGCTAAGCCATAGTCCTGATAGTTTTCACAATATGACCATTTGTTTGCAACAGGTCTGGGTCTTGTGATTCTCACAATATAAAGCTCTTCACTGTAGGAATTATAGTTTTTAAAATACGACCGTTTGAAGATGGCAACCGCCAAAATACTCTGACCTGTGCAAGGCTGCAGCAGCAAGTGATGTCATAGACAAAGCCTTTTACACCTGCTAATGTTTTTATAACTGTATGTTTTAATGTAACTGTGAAGCACTTTGGGCAACAACATTGCAATTAAATGTGCTATATAAATAAATCATAACAGTTACTCCGCCCACTCCAGTTGTAGACTACTGGTGGAGGCAAGAACACTTCACAATTTCCCCAGAAATTGTAGCTTTTCTAGTTATTATTATTCTTATTATAGCCAAATTTGCCACCCTAACTCCTCCCACAGTTTTTACACTACATAGACAAAAATATACCAAAACGTGCAGATTGTTCCCGATCGGATTGCTATTACTTTGTGGAACGTTTCGGCGAATGGTTCTCGGAATATCGTCGTTCTTGTGGCGAAATTTGTCCCATAGGAATGAATGGCAAAGCTAGAGTGGGAGCTGGCAAAAGCTGAAAAATCAGGACATGATTTCTAAACTGCCACCACTCGCTCATTTTCAGGCCCACCTACACAAATCTTATATCAAAACGTTCAGCTATCCCTGCTGCCACTAGAAATGTCCACAGCTAAGCCATAGTCCTTATAGTTTTCACAATATGACCATTTGTTTGCAACTCACGCCTTCCATTGACATTCATTGAAACTCCACTCTGCAAAGCTCACATTTGAAGGGCAATTTCGAAACTGCGACTGTGCCTTCATTGTTAATGTCTCAGAGACATACTATACATCAAAATGTAGATCTGGGTCTTGTGATTCTCACAATATAAAGCTCTTCACTGTAGGATTTATAGTTTTTAAAATACGACCGTTTGAAGATGGCAACCGCCAAAATACTCTGACCTGTGCAAGGCTGCAGCAGCAAGTGATGTCATAGACAAAGCCTTTTACACCTGCTAATTTTTTATAACTGTATGTTTTAATGTAACTGTGAAGCACTTTGGGCAACAACATTGCAATTAAATGTGCTATATAAATAAATACTAACAGTTACTCCGCCCACTCTAGTTGTAGACTACTGATGGAGGCAAGAACACTTCACACAATTTCCCCAGAAATTGTAGCTTTTCTAGTTATCATTATAATTATTATAGCCAAATTTGCCACCCTAACTCCTCCCACAGTTTTTACACTACATAGACAAAAATATACCAAAACGTGCAGATTGTTCCCGATCGGATTGCTATTACTTTGTGGAACATTTCGGCGAATGGTTCTCGGAATATCGTCGTTCTTGTGGCGAAATTTGTCCCATAGGAATGAATGGCAAAGCTAGAGTGGGAGCTGGCAAAAGCTGAAAAATCAGGACATGATTTCTAAACTGCCACCACTCCCTCATTTTCAGGCCCACCTACACAGATCTTATATCAAAACGTTCAGCTATCCCTGCTGCCACTAAAAATGTCCACAGCTAAGCCATAGTCCTGATAGTTTTCAGAATATGACCATTTGTTTGCAACTCAAGCAGTCCATTGACATTCATTGAAACTCCACTCTGCAAAGCTCACATTTGAAGGGCAATTTCTAAACTGCGACTGTGCCTTCATTGTTAATATTGCAGAGACATACTATACATCAAAATGCAGGTCTGGGTCTTGTGATTCTCACAATATAAAGCTCTTTGCTGTAGGATTTATAGTTTTTAAAATACGACCGTTTGAAGATGGCAACTGCCAAAATACTCTGACCTGTGCAAGGCTGCAGCAGCAAGTGATGTCATAGACAAAGCCTTTTTCACACCTGCTAATGTTTTTATAAATGTATGTTTTAATGTAACTGTGCAACAACGTTGCAATTAAATGTGCTATATAAATGATAACAGTTACTCCGCCCACTCCAGTTGAAGACTACTGGTGGAGGCAAGAACACTTCACACAATTTCCCCAGAAATTGTAGCTTTTCTAGTTATTAAGTGTTCTTGCATAGCAAGACCACTTAATGTTATCTCACATATATATTATTATTATTATTATTATTAAGTGTTCTTGCATAGCAAGACCACTTAATGTTATCTCACATATATATTATTATTATTCTTATTCTTATTATTCTTATTATAGCCAAATTTGCCACCCTGACTCCTCCCACAGTTTTTACACTACATAGACAAAAATATACCAAAACGTGGAAATTGTTCCCGATCGGATTGCTATTACTTTGTGGAACGTTTCGCCGAATGGTTCACGGAATATCGTCGTTCTTGTGGCGAAATTTGTCCCATAGGAATGAATGGCAAAGCTAGAGTGGGAGCTGGCAAAAGCTGAAAAATCAGGACATGATTTCTAAACTGCCACCACTCCCTCATTTTCAGGCCCACCTACACAAATCTTATCTCAAAACGTTCAGCTATCCCTGCTGCCACTAAAAATGTCCACAGCTAAGCCATAGTCCTGATAGTTTTCACAATATGGCCATTTGTTTGCAACTCACGCCATCCATTGACATTCATTGAAACTCCACTCTGCAAAGCTCACATTTGAAGGGCAATTTCTAAACTGCGACTGTGCCTTCATTGTTAATATCTCAGAGACATACTATACATCAAAATGTAGGTCTGGGTCTTGTGATTCTCACAATATAAAGCTCTTCACTGTAGGAATTATAGTTTTTAAAATACGACCGTTTGAAGATGGCAACCGCCAAAATACTCTGACTTTTGCCAGGCTGCAGCAGCAAGTGATGTCATAGAGAAAGCCTTTTCTACACCTGCTAATGTTTTTATAAATGTATGGTTTAATGTAACTGTGCAACAACATTGCAATTAAATGTGCTATATAAATGATAACAGTTACTCCGCCCACTCCAGTTGTAGACTACTGGTGGAGGCAAGTACACTTCACACAATTTCCCCAGAAATTGTAGCTTTTCTAGTTATTATTAAGTGTTCTTGCATAGCAAGACCACTTAATGTTATCTCACATATATATTATTATTATTATTATTATTATTATTATTCTTATTATAGCCAAATTTGCCACCCTAACTCCTCCCACAGTTTTTACACTACATAGACAAAAATATACCAAAACGTGCAGATTGTTCCCGATCGGATTGCTATTACTTTGTGGAACGTTTCGGCGAATGGTTCTCAGAATATCGTCGTTCTTGTGGCGAAATTTGTCCCATAGGAATGAATGGCAAAGCTAGAGTGGGAGCTGGCAAAAGCTGAAAAATCAGGACATGATTTCTAAACTGCCACCACTCCCTCATTTTCAAGCCGACCTACACAAATCTTATATCAAAACGTTCAGCTATCCCTGGTGTCACTAAAAATGTCCACGGCTAAGCCATAGTCCAAATAGTTTTCACAATATGACCATTTGTTTGCAACTCACGCTGTCCATTGACATTCATTGAAACTACAATCTGCAAAGCTCACATTTGAAGGGCAATTTCTAAACTGCGACTGTGCCTTCATTGTTAATATCTCAGATACATACTATACATCAAAATATAGGTCTGGGTCTTGTGATTCTCACAATATAAAGCTCTTCACTGTAGGATTTATAGTTTTTAAAATACGACCGTTTGAAGATGGCAACTGCCAAAATACTCTGACCTGTGCAAGGATGCAGCAGCAAGTGATGTCATAGACAGAGACATTTGTACACCTGCTAATGTTTTTATAACTGTATGTTTTAATGTAACTGTGAAGCACGTTGGGCAACAACGTTGCAATTAAATGTGCTATATAAATAAATAATAACAGTTACTCCGCCCACTCCAGTTGTAGACTACTGGTGGAGGCAAGAACACTTCACACAATTTCCCCAGAAATTGTAGCTTTTCTAGTTATTAAGTGTTCTTGCAAAGCAAGACCACTTAATGTTATCTCACATATATATTATTAAGTGTTCTTGCAAAGCAAGACCACTTACTGTTATCTCACATATATATTATTATTATTATTATAGCCAAATTTGCCACCCTAACTCCTCCCACAGTTTTTACACTACATAGACAAAAATATACCAAAACGTGCAGATTGTTCCCGATCGGATTGCTATTACTTTGTGGAACGTTTCGGCGAATGGTTCTCGGAATATCGTCGTTCTTGTGGCGAAATTTGTCCCATAGGAATGAATGGCAAAGCTAGAGTGGGAGCTGGCAAAAGCTGAAAAATCAGGACATGATTTCTAAACTGCCACCACTCCCTCATTTTCAAGCCCACCTACACAAATCTTATATCAAAACGTTCAGCTATCCCTGCTGCCACAAAAAATATCCACGGCTAAGCCATAGTCCTGATAGTTTTACAATATGACCATTTGTTTGCAACTCGCGCCACCCATTGACATTCATTGAAACTCCACTCTGCAAAGCTCACATTTGAAGGGCTATTTCTAAACTGCGACTGTGCCTTCATTTTTAATATTGCAGAGACATACTATACATCAAAATGTAGGTCTGGGTCTTGTGATTCTCACAATATAAAGCTCTTCACAGTAGGAATTATAGTTTTTAAAATACGACCGTTTGAAGATGGCAACCGCAAAAATACTCTGACCTGTGCCAGGCTGCAGCAGCAAGTGATGTCATAGACAGGGCCTTTTGCACCTGCTAATGTTTTTATAACTGTATGTTTTAATGTAACTGTGAAGCACTTTGGGCAACAACGTTGCAATTAAATGTGCTATATAAATAAATAATAACAGTTACTACGCCCACTCCAGTTGTAGACTACTGGTGGAGGCAAGAACACTTCACACAATTTCCCCAGAAATTGTAGCTTTTCTAGTTTCCTATATGTATTAGACCATTCGTCTCCATTCAACTCCTTAATCGTCTCGTGCACTGGAAATGTAGCTCTTTTTTTCCTTAAATCGGCAAAATATCTGCTGGAAGTAGAAGGTTGCTCTGTAGAAACTTCTTTTAGGCTCAAAAACATACGTACCCTGGAAATTAGGTGATCTACTTGTGCAGGTACCATGAAATCTGGAGCTAGGGATTCTTCCTCTGAAGAGGGAAATCCTTCTCTGTAAAAGTCCATATCCATGGATTCATCTAATGATTCCTCTTGAGAATAATCCAAAGGGTCGGTAATCCTAGGCCTTTTGTATGATTTTCCTGCTTCTTTAATACCCTGGGAAACAGCCTATTTGATGAACTGCATTAAATCCGGTGCAGGTGCAGAGGTAGAGGTTTCAGCGACTGCTGTTAGACATTCTGCGCAGAGACGTTTCCCTTCTAGTGGTCTATTGTTGCAGGCCTCGCATCTATTCTTCATAGGTGACTTGCCCTTGGAAGTTCCAGATGCTTTATTTCCCGTAGAACTATCATGATAGGGAATATATATAATCCTGCACTCGCTTGTTTGCAATTATTTCAGCAAAGAGAGAGAGAGAGAAAATAGATGGCTTACCTATAACTCTTAGATTGTGACCTTTGTTTATGCACTGATACGCAGGGCCAGATTAAGAGCCCAGTGGGCCTGGTGCTGACAATTATGATGGGGCCTAATTACAGAATCTTATCGACCAAAAACACTAAAACAGTCATACCTCCCAAGCGTCATGTATCTGATGGAGTTGGTGTTGGAGGGAAATTCAAAGGTTGCAGCTATAAGAAAACACATACTCTATGCTAATCTCTTTATCTAATTTATACTTTCATCTTTCAAGTAAATCCATACCCCCTAACAGCAGCGTCCAGTGAAGCAGGAAGTCAATGGGCGGGGTAAAAGGGTGGGCCACTGACGCGAATCACGTGACCAGAATTGCCAAAAGGGGCTTACATGCCCAAAAAGGGGAAATGTCTGTCCAAAGGATTGGAAAGTCAGCCTGGCATCAGTGTCAAAGTGTCAGTGTCCCCATGTCGCCCAGTCCCCTAGTCTCCCAGTGTCTGTGTCCCCATTTCTCCCAGTGTTCCCATGTCTCAGTGTGTCCTGTGTCACTAGGATACTAGGGGACACTGAGAGACATGGGGACACTGAGAAACCTGGGGACACAGACACTTGGGGAGACATGGGGGGACTGAGACACTTTGGGACACTGATACACTTGGGGACACTGGGAGACATGGGGCACTTGTGGATACAGACATGGGGACACTGGTAGACCTGGGGACACAGACACTTGGGGACACTGGGAGACATGGGGGGACTGAGACACTTTGGGACACTGAGACACTTGGGGACACAGACACTGGGAGACATGGGAACACAGACATTTGGGGAAACTAAGACACTAGGGACACTGGCTGGGAGGCATGGGGACACAGACACTTGGGGACACTGGGAGACATGGGGGCACTTGTGGACATAGATATGGGGACACTGGGAGACATGGGGACACAGACACTAGGGATACTGGCTGGGAGACATAGGGACACTGGGAGAAATGGGGGTACTGAGGCACTGGCTGGGAGACATGTGGACACTGGGAGACATGGGGACACAGACATTTGGGGACACTGGGAGACAAGAGGACACTGAGAGACATGGAGGCACACACACTTGGAGACTAGGGGACACTGGCTAGGAGACATGGGAACACTGGGAGACATGGAGACACATGGTGTCTCCGTGTACCAATGTGTCAACCTATGTCTCACAGAGTTCCCATGTGTCTCCTGGCCTGTAAGATCTTGTGTCCCGAAAGGAAGAATAATCTGGGTATCTTTTGGAACGAAAGGATCCTCTAGGTTTGCGATCTTGTGTCCCCATGTTTCCCAGTGTCCCCAAGTATCTCAGTGTCCCCAAGTGTCTCAGTGTCCCCATGTGTCCCCTAGTGTCTCAGTGTCCCCATGTTCCCTGCTGCCTTTCCCCCTATCCCCCTATCTGAGCTGTAGTCTGTCAGACTGGGAGCTGCTGTCTGGACTCTCTGTGCTGTGTAGCTGTTCCCCGTGGATCAGTGAGTATAGAGAGGCAGGGAGATGCTGTAACTTCCTATCTCTGCCTCTATCCATACACAGTGACCCCTAATGGCCAGTGCTGGTATTGCAGAGTATTCTCCGTTTATACTGAGAAAAATATTTGCATTTGTATTTCCGGTATTACTGCAATACCATCACGGCCAGGCAGCCTCAATTACCAGCTGTGCCTTAAAATTCCAGTCAGATGGCAAACCTAAGATTAGTGTGTAAAAAAAAAAAAAAGTTAATTTCTTTTTTTTTAAATGGGCCTAGTCCATGGGCCTGGGCCTGGGCCTGGAGCTGCAGCTCCATCAGCCCCTATGTTAATCCGGCCCTGCTGATACGTCCGAACTCTCTTTCTCCATTTTATCGACTGAAAATAACATAGAAAAGAATTGAAATAAATATACCAACCAGTATTAAAAATCAATTTGAAAAAAGAAGGGGAATATATCTTTAAGAAGGAAATAACATACCTGAGGTTCAACAATAATTGGATTTGAAGTTGGAAAACAAATCTAGATTATCTGCCACTGAACTGGATCCTTAGGGCTAGATGAACCTGTGAAAGGTAAGTACCGGTAATTTAGGTTTTGGCGCCTTTAAAAAGGCATGTGACGTCACCGATGACGTTCCCTGCACCAAATCCCGGTCGGCCGCAATGCTCATGCGTGAAGCAAACCTTGCATGCGCAGTATGGCCGGAGAACGCCGACCAAGATGGCGGCTCCCAGAACCGGGAGCCGTCAATTTTTAGCAGAAGGGGTTGCATTTCATACTCTTGCTCTTGGCAAACAACAGGGGAAGATAGTTAGATACCCCTAGACCCCCAGGTAAAAATTTGAAAAGCACAATATAATATATATGTAAGGTAAACAAAACTTTACCTTTACTTTGCCTGTTTCTGTCTTGAGCTGTAATATAAAAAAGTGAAGAAAAGGTGGAAGGGGGCACCTGACAACCACTAATATGTGCAATAAATATACCCTTTGGAATATATATCTTAAATATATGTTGTGGATTGTCAGACAATAATAAGAAGTAATCCATTTTGAAGATGAAATTCTTTTGCCACTTCCTGCTACCGCTTGGTCACTGCAGGGAATCCTTTTTATTGGCAATTTTTCCCTTGCTACCCCTAGGGTCACTGCAAGTAGCTCCTGGTCACTAAAGGAGCATCTCCAGGGGGACCCACTACAGCCCCTACACCCACTACAAACCTTAAAACCCCCACACACTACACTATTTCCCCCCTGCTAAAATCCCTACATCCCCTGCATCTACTCCAGCTCCCCATACCACCTCTGCAGGCTCTATTACCGCTTGTCCTATTTACACCCCTTGCCCCTATGCCCACTACATCCCTAATGACCCCAACACCCACTGCAGACTCTATACCTCCTGAACCCACTTAAGCTTCTACACCCACTTCACTTACTACAGCTCATATTACTCCTTGCCCCTTTACAGTATTTATCACCCCTTACCCCTACTCAGAGGCGGCTCTAGACTTTATGAGGCCTTAGGCGAAACTCAAACATGAGGCCCCACTAACAAAAAAGTGTCTCATATACACATTGATGCACAGTTTACCTGTGTATGTGCCTGAGAGTGTGTCTGACAGAGAGTATCCTTGTGTGTGTGTGGTGTGTGTGTGAATGTATGTCTCTGTGAGCATGTTTGCGTTTTTGTCTGAGACCCTATGTGTATGGGGTAGCTGCTTGAAGAGTGTTGTGTGTATGGGGGGGTGATGGTGAGAAGGAGGGGCGGGTGATGGTGAGAGGGGGTGATGGTGACAGGGAGGTGATGGTGTGGGGGGTGATGGTAATGTGAGAGTGAGGGGTAGGGGTGATGTGAGAGAGGGAGGGGGGATGTGAGAGGGAGGGGGGATGTGAGAGGGAGTGGGAGGGGGTGATGTGAGAGGGAGGGGGTGATGTGAGAAGGAGGGGGTGATGCTGAGGGTGGTGAGGGTGGTGGGGGGTGATGCTGAGGGTGGTGGGGGATGGTAAGGCTGAGGGTGATGGGGGGTGATGCTGAGGGTAGTGGGGGAGGGTGAGGCTGAGGGTGGTGGGGGTGATGCTGAGGGTGGTGTGGGGGTAGTGAGGCTGAGGGTGGTGTGGGGGTAGTGATGATGAGGGTGGTGTGGGGAGTAGTGAGGCTGAGGGGGGTGTGGGGGTAGTGAGGATGAGGGTGGTGTAGGGGTAGTGAGGATGAGGGTGGTGTGGGGGTAGTGAGGGTGGTGTGGGGGTGAGGCTGAGGGTGGTGTGGGGGGTAGTGAGGCTGAGGGTGGTTGGGGGTGGTGAGGCTGAAGGTGGTGTGGGGGTAGTGAGGCTGAAGGTGGTGTGGGGTAGTGAGGCTGAAGGTGAGGGGTGGTGAGGGAGAACCTACCTTAATTTCCCTGGTGGTCTGGTGGCCATTGCTTCCGGTCTGCAGCTCCGCAGAGCTGCAGACCATGTAATCTCGAGAGATGTCAGAGCGTTGCCGTGGTAACCCGCGGCAACGCTCTGATTGGCGGGTTTTCGTGAGACACATGGTCTGCAGCTCTGCTCCTTGCGGAGCTGCAGACCGGTGTCTGCGGTGGCTGGCCGGGCAGCCAGGAGGGGCCTCGCACCCGGCGGCATACCGGGCAAGCCGCCGGGTTCCCTCCTGGTGTCAGGTCCTCGGTCACTGATCGAGGACGTGACACAGTCTGCCCACAGGCGGTTTAGGCGGCCGCGAGGCCCCAGGCAGTGCGAGGCCTTAGGCGGCCGCCTAAACCGCCTAATTAGAGAGCCGCCTCTGCCCCTACTACTGCTCCTACACCCCATACACCCACTTCATCCCCTATGCCCACTACACGCACTACAGTCCATATTCCCCTTGAAACCACTAAAGCCCCTACATCCCCATACCTAGTCTAGCTCTCCCTGCTACCTCTATAATCCCCATTACCTTCTGCACCCACTCCTTTCCCTCCCTTACACCCAGTACAGCTCGTACTACTCCTTGCCCATCTACACCCCTTGCCCCTATGCCCCCTATACCCACTATATACCCTATGTCCCTTATGCCCACTGCAGATCCTATACCTCCTGAACTCACAAAGCCCCTACACTCCTGCACGTGCTATTACCCCCTGTACCCACAACAGCCCCTTGCACCCATTACAGCCCCTATCACTTCCCTGCACACACTAGAACCTATGCCCCCTATACCCACTAAAGTATTTTTACTTCCACCCCACTTTATCTCCTATCCCCCCGCCTCCACTAAAACACCTACCCACTTAGCACTAACTACAGCCCCTATTCCCCCTGAACCCACTACAGAAGTGGATATTGACTGTGAGGAGAGGAAAATAGGCTACTAGTTACAGGGGTCAGAGAATACCTTACTACCTATGCGGAGCAGAGGTAGAGAATGGACTATCTACTGGAGTTTGTAATAGGCTACATACAATAAAAGTGAGCCACTTTGTATAAAAACACCCCTGCATTCATTCACACCTACACTCCTGCATTGAAGCACATTCATCTTCGTACACATACATCCCTGCATTCATGCACATATACCCCTATATTCACAAACACTGACCCTTCACACATGCAAACCTGTGTTCAAACACACAAACTGTAAGCAAATATGGCCTTACATTTAGACACACATTCAAACCCTCAATACAAATATGTCCCCGCACCCCACATACACACACTGATGTCACACCAGGGCTCCCAGAGAACATGCACACAGAGTCAAACATTCATTTTACATGGACATACAATCAAATACACAGAACATCTACACCAGCATATATTGGTTCGCAGAGGGGAGAGGTCCTAATTTTGCCCAGGGGCCCAGGCCACTGTCAGTCCGTCCCAGCAGAGAAGGCTATTTGATGAATAATAGGAAAAGAGTAAGCTAATTATTCAGAATGACTGGAAAACTGATATGTTTTACACTAGAGAAAAGGTGTCTTAAAGGTAACATTATGTAATTATAAACTGGACCAATACTACTAACCGGTTATTAACCGTTTAGTTTGAGGGAAGTATAATTCATGTACAGTGGCGTACACACAATCCATGGGGCCCCAGTGCAAAATTGATCCGTGGGCCCCCCCTCTCTCTCTCCCCCTCACCCTTTCCCCCCCCTCCCCCTCCCGACAGACACACACACACACACACACACACATACAGACACACATACATACATACATACATACACATAGACACATACAGACAGACAGATACATACAGACACATACACACATACATACATACAGACAGACAGACAGGCACACATACATACATACAGACCGACACACAAAGACACATACATACATACAGACTGACACACACACAGGCATAGACAGGCACACACACACACATACAAACAGAAAGGCACACATACACAAAAACACACACACACACACAAGACACACATACATTCAAAGACACATACATACAAACAGACAGGCACACATACATACATACATACAGACACACACAGACAGGCACACATACATACAGACAGACAGACACACAGATAGGCACACACACATACAAACAGACAGGCACACATACATACAGACACACAGACACATACATACAGACTCACACATACATACATACATACATACATACAAAGACATGTACATAAGACACACATACATGCAAAGACACATACACAAGACATACATACAAAGACACATACACACACACACACACAAGACATACATACAAAGACACACATACATACATACACACATACATACAAAGACACACACACACACAAGACACACATACATAAAAATACACATAACACATACATACAGACACACACACACACAAGACACACATACATACAAAGACACACACACACACAACACATACATACAGACACACACACAAGACATACATACATACAGACAGACACACACAGACACACACAACACATACATACAAAGACACACAAGATATACATACAGACACACGCACACAAGACATACATACAGACAGACACACACACAAGACATACAAACACACACAAACACAAAATATTTTAGTCACCCTCCTGTTTCCTACCTTTTAGGTGCAGGAGGGTAACATTCCCTGGGGTCTAGTGGTGGCTCAGGTTGATGGGAATCAGAGTTCCCTTCCTCCCGCGTGGTCTGTGTGTTAGCTGGGAGGAGTAACATGCGGTCACTTCTTCCCAGCTCTGTGATGTAATTACAGGGGGCCCGGTTGTGCTGTTAAAGCGCCCAGCGCAGACCGGGGCCCCTTACAATCCATATCCATCGGGTGGCCCTGACAGCATGGGCCACCCGATGGACCCCTTGGACGGCGGCCCCGGCGGTTTGCCACGTGGGCCGGGGCCACAAATGGTGATGGCGGGTACCCGGTCGCAGGTGTCCACAGGGCGGCCAGGCCCAAGTCGCAGCTGCGACCCCTGCGACTGCTGTTCACGTGCCAAAAAAGGATTCAGATTTCTAGATATCAAATCCTGTCACTGATACTAATCAAAAGAATTCCCTGTTTCCCTATACTTTGTAGCTGATACAATTATAAAACAGACTGAACATATATATATAATATTATAAAGTAATAACTAATTAATGACAATGATTACCAAAAATTAATTCCAAAACAGTTGGAAAACAAGCCAAAAATGTTTTATTTACCTGTTATGGACTAATTTTAGCAAAAATCTCCAATTTCGCAAAAATCTCCAACTTGGCAAAATTAGGGATTTACTTAATTATTCAGCTACTTTTGACAACTTATTTTTTCCAAAATGTGACTGCATAATATCATATGATTTAGATGAATTTAAAATATTTATATTTGTTAGTGTTCAAAGGGCCATGTATGGTCACCCTGGCATACATATTTATTTTAGAAATCTGTAAAGGACTATTTTAATTTACGATGTTCTTAATCCATCTGAATTTACTCGAATCCTTTCTCAAGTGTCAATGTTTATTAACAGTCTGCCACTAGAGGGTGCTAGTGTAGTTTTTATTTTCTAGGACTTAAAATAATTTTCTCTTGTTTTGGCCACTCTAAAATTGATATTTATTACTAAACTAAGAATTGACAGAATTTAAATTTATACCAAAGTAGCTGATTTAGAAAAATCTAAATCAATTATGTATTCAGATAAGGTTGACTGTGTTGTCCTTGTCCATGATGTATCATCTGTCAGGGCTTATATTTTCCTTTAGATTTGACAACTTCTTGACCACATGGCACTAACTGAACCTCAAGGTATGGAAGAGGCTCTTTGTCCTGCTATGAGCCCCTGGCATATGCAGTGAGGTAAAAAAGTATTTAAACCCCTGCTGATTTTGAATGTTTATCCACTGACAAAGAAATGATTAGTCTATAATTTTAATAGTATGTGTATATTAACAGTGAGAGACAGAATAACAAAAAAAAAATATATCCAGAAAAATGCATGTCAAAAAAGTTATAAATTGATTTGCATGTCAATAAGTGAAATACGTATTTGATCCCCTATCAATCAGCAAGATTTCTGGCTCCCAGGTGTCTTTTATAAAGGTAACAAGCTGAGATTAGGAGCACTCTCTTAAAGGGAGTGCTCCTAATCTCAGCTCATTACCTGTATAAAAGACACCCGTCCACAGAAGCAATCGATCAATCAGATTCCAAACTCTCCACCATGGTCAGGACCAAAGAGCTGTCCAAGGATGTCAGGGACAAGATTGTAGACCTACACAAGGCAGGAATTGGCTACAAGACCATTGGCAACCAGCTTGGTGAGAAGATGAAAACAGTTGGTGCGATTCTTTGCAAATGGAAGAAACACAAAATAACAGTCAGTCTCCCTCGGTCTGGTGCTCTATGCAAGATCTCACCTCATGGAGTTTCAATGATCATGAGAACGGTGAGGAATCAGCCCAGAACTACACGGGAGGAGCTTGTTAATGATCTCAAGGCAGCTGGGACCATACTCACCAAGAAAACAATTGGTAACACACTATGCCAAGGGTGTATTTACTGAGAGGCTGACAAGGTATTTGCCTTTCTGGGGGAGGCGGCAACAAAAGCTGCCCCCCCCAATCACCCTGGCAAATGCCTTGCCAGCCTTTTGTCTTGGGGTGCCCAGGAGCTGGCCACGTGGCCACCTCACGGCCCCCCGAGGCTGGCAGCGGCAGCACTTTCCAGGTGGACGCGACGGAGCACTGATTCTCCTATTCAGCTCTCTCACGTGCACCGCAGTGGTGCCAGAGCCGGAATATGACGTCATTCCAGCCTCCGTATCACTGCGCGGCGCGGAGCTGAACAGGAGATCAGTGCTCCCTCGCTGACTGCAGTGACCGGCTGGCCGACCAGCAGACCCACTAGACCCCTGGGAAAGTGATAATCCACCCCAGCACTCCCAAAGGTAGGAAGGCTGGGGGGATTGAATTTAATAATGTTTTATTTTAAATGTGAGTGTGTTTGTGTGTGTGCCTGTGTGTCTGCTAGTGTGTGTGTAGGGAGTGTGTTACTATGTGTGTCTGTTAGTGTGTGTGTGTCTGTTAGTGAATGTGTTAGTATGTGTGTGTCTGTTAGTGAGTGTGTTAGTGTGTGTGTCTGTTAGTGTGTATGTATGTCTCTTAGTGAGTGTGTATGGATGTCTGTTAGTGAGTGTGTATGTGTGTCTGTTAGTGAGAGTGTATGCGTGTCTGTTAGTGAGTGTGTGTCTGTTAGTGACTGTGTGTGACTATTAGTGAGTGTGTTACTATGTGTGTGTCTGTTAGTGTGTGTTAGTCTGTTAGTGAGTGTGTGTGTGTGTGTGTCTGTTAGAGAGTGTGTTAGTGCGTGTCTGTTAGTTTGTATGGATGTATGTTAGTGAGTGTGTATGGATGTCTGTTAGTGAGTGTGTATGTGTGTCTGTTAGTGAGAGTGTATGCGTGTCTGTTAGTGAGAGTGTGTGTCTGTTAGTGAGAGTGTGTGTGTCTGTTAGTGAGTGTGTTACTATGTGTGTGTCTGTTAGTGTGTGTTAGTCTGTTAGTGAGTGTGTGTGTGTGTGTGTCTGTTAGAGAGTGTGTTAGTGCGTGTCTGTTAGTTTGTATGGATGTATGTTAGTGAGTGTGTATGGATGTCTGTTAGTGAGTGTGTATGCATGTCTGTTAGTGAGTGTGTGTCTGTTAGTGACTGTGTGTGACTTTGACTGTGTGTGACTGTTAGTGAGTGTGTGTGACTGTTAGTGAGAGTGTGTGTCTGTTAGTGAGAGTGTGTGTGTCTGTTAGTGTGTGTGTGCCTGTTAGTGAGTGTGTTAGTATGTGTGTCTGTTAGTGAGTGTGTATACATGTCTGGTAGTGAGAGTGTATGCATGTCTGTTAGTGAGAGTGTGTGTGTGTCTGTTAATGAGTGTGTATGTTGTCAACTCAACTTGCCATGTTTGGAGGAGGAGGAATGCTGCCTATGAGCCCAAGAACACCATTCCCACAGTGGAGGTGGAAACATTATGCCCTGGGGGTGGTTTTTTGCTAAGGGGACAGGACTACTGCAAAGCATCAAAGGGACGATGGACCATCAAATCTTGGGTGAGAAACTCCTTCCCTCAGCCAGAGCATTAAAAATGGGTTTTGGATGGGTATTCCAGCATGAAATGACCCAAAACACACAGCCAAGGCAACAAAGGAGTGGGTCAAGAAGAAGCACATTAAGCTCTTGGAGTGGCCTAGCCATTCTCCAGACCTTAATCCCATAGAAAATCTGTGGAGGGAGCTGTAGGTTCAAGTTGCCAAAAGAAACCTTAATGACTTGGAGAGGATCTGCAAAGAGGAGTGGGACAAAATCCCTCCTGAGATGCAGGCCCGGAGTGGCCATCTGGCACTCACAGCACCCTCACTCACTGACACACTGCACCTCTGACACTGACAGCACCCTCACTCACACACACACACACACACACTGCACCCCTGACACTGACAGCACCCTCACTCACACACACACACACACTGCACCCCTGACACTGACAGCACCCTCACACACACACACACTGCACTTATTTCACTTATTGACATGCAAATCAATGTATAACTTTTTCAATGATTTTTTTTTTATTCTGTCTCTCACTGTTCAAATACACCTACCATTAAAATTATAGACTGATCATTTCTTTGTCAGTGGGCAAACGTTCAAAATCACAAGGATCACATACTTTTTTCCCTGAATGAAGAGCAGAGGGATTGGCCTTGAGACCAGGAGCCATCTACCTGGTGGTTAAGTAATGAAGTGGGTGGATTTTTTAAATTATTAATTAAGAGGATTAATCATCATTTAAAAAACATCCATCCACTAATTGTTTGTCACAGATATAAGATACTTCTTTATTGAAGAAATGATTTAAATATAATGAAAATTCGGCAGTAGGTAAGGACAGAGGCTACTTACGCCCTACTTGCGCTTTCTCAACAACTAGGGGATTATTGCGTAAATGTTACTTTGTGCGCGGAACCTTTAGAGGTGTAAGCTAATGTAACATATAGGTGATCTGGAAGTTCTGCTTGTCTCACTGATAGGCAGATTGGCTTGATAGTATTGTAGACCAATAAGAATCATATACATTAGGATTAATTCTAAAGTTGAAATATTCTTTTGTTTTAACATTTAGTCAGTAGTAGGCATAGTCAGCATTTAAAATTTTTTTTATTTTTTTTATTTTGTAGGATCTTTACCCGTCTTTTCAAATGCAAAAGAAAGTTTGAATTGAAATGATAATAATGAAGAGATAATAAACTGTATTAAAATTTGCAGGCTCATTTTGCAATCTGGGGCCACACTGATCCTCAATACTTTTTATCACAGTAAATAATGATGGCAAGGTATTAGACGTGTAATCCATGTGTGGATGGTAGAGCTGGCAACTTGGAAAGAATGACATAAGCTGGGTGTAAAAAAATGTTTGAATTTGGGTGCATGATTATAAACAATGAAGCAAATCCGAGGGCCGATTACATGAATGAGAGGAATATTTGGTGGGAAGAGAAATGTGTAATGTTTTCACAGACATCTCATGGTGACTGCTAATAAAGTGTTCATTAAAATGTAATATGTATATAGAAATATTGCAGAATTCAGGTGGAAGAGGTCCATGGACCATTGTGTTATGCTTGTCTTATATTCAGTAGGGTCCAGAACATCATGTATATGTGATATAGACAATATATGGTGTTGAGCTTGACAAAGACCTTTTGGGGTCGAAACGTTGCTGTTGTGGTTCCTAATAAAGTGCCTGTCTTGAACCAAGGAGTGCCTGGACCTCTATTACTTTATGGTATTGGTGTTGGACATGAATTCTGTATTTAGAAGGAATATCTTTCAAGGATTCACCAGGTTGTCGGGTGTAAGAGTGTACAAAAAGAGGATGTATAAGTTGGAAATAAGCAAATTTTGGAATTGGCAGATGTGGAATAGTTGGTTTGATGATTGTGTGGGTTTGGATGGACTGATCTGTGAAATTTAGGAATGGGTAAAATGTAATTTTCTCTTTAGCATATAGTGTATTCAAATGGCCCTCTTGGAATAAAGGAGTAAGTGGTGGGATATAGTCTATTCAAATGGCCCTCTTGGAATAAAGGAGTAAGTGATGGGATATAGTCTATTCAAATGGCCCTCTTGGAATAAAGGAGTAAGTCGTGGGAGTGGGGGGTCGGGAGGAGGCAAAAATGACAGGTGGATTAGATATTCAGTCTTGCTCTTGGAGCTTTCCTGGCTTGAAGAGTCGGTACAAGTTAGGAGGTTTGAAAATAGTTTGGGTGCCTTTAAAATTGCTGGTAGAGAAGAGTGGACAGGGAAAGCATAATCAAGAGCAGTATCCGTGAATTTATTATGAAGCATCTATTTTCTGTCTCACCAGGACAACAATGTTGTAGTCTCATACTGTAGGAGAATTAAGGCCTGCTGAATGTGTTGGCTTATATAGGGTATGTAGACTATGTCTACGGGAGGGCAAATTTCATAAAAATGTTCGAAGATGGGTATTTAGAGATTTCTTATCTTTCTATCTTATCTATATTAAGTGTAAAATAAAAATGAAAATCCAGCACACACCTTAATCCACTAAACAGTAACTTTGGTGCTGGCAGATTTTTTATTTTTTTTGTAAATCTTTCTTTTATTATGGCATATGCGTTATAGGGTACAAAAGAGAAAGAGGAGGCATTGTGGGGTAACATGAGACAATAATAGCAAGATTTTGTGCAATGCACCTCAAAGAAAGATTGCCATGGGTTTTTTTTTTTTTTGAGTATACGGTACTTGAAAAACAGGCTTTGCTAAACGTTAAAACAGGTTAGTTACACATGAATAACAAGATATGATCTCGATAACAAATTTAAATCTGTAGCCCTACAGCGTACAGTGTGGTTTCGCTTGTCTGGTGTGTGGGTCGTAGTAGGGGTAACGGAGCTTATCGCGCTGAACACAGCAGGGGTCCACTATGTGTATCGGCTATCAAACTGCTGGGAAGATTTTGTTTTTTAAAAACACCTAATTTAGGTAAAAAATAATGGGGGTTTAGGTACATTATATGATCATATTCTGCATAAGCCTACCACAACGTCAATGTTAAGGGAGTGTGCTGGATTTTAATTTTTATTGTACTTATTGGCTCTCAGCAGCACCATATTTATGCATGTTTAGGTGAGTGCAGCCAGCCCTCTAGCCAACTACTTAGTTTTGCACCCCTCCCTGTCACAGGTGCCTCATCGCAGGGCCCCATTTAGCCTTGTACTGCAGAGAACTCGAGATGGAATTTTTCCCCAAGTAAGCAGCTAATTTAGCAGACATTTAGCTGTTAGAGTAGGATCTGCCAAAGATGGGGTACATTGACGTTGTGGCAGGGTAATGCAATATATGATTATATAATGTAACTAAACCCCCATTATTTTTTTGCCTAGATTAGGTGTTTTAAAAAAACTAACAAAATCTGTCAGCACCAAAGTTGCTGTTTAGTAGATAAGGGAGTATGCTGGATTTACATTTTAATTGTACTTATTGGCTCCCAGCAGCACCCTATTTATGCATGTGTAGGTGAGTGCAGCCAGCCTCTTGTATTCTCAACTATATATATATATGATATGAGAAAACAAGGAGTCTAGTGAACTCCTTGGTTTTGCACCCCTACCTGGTAACAGGTGCCTCATCCCAGGGCCCTATTTCTGATGTTCCATCAGTGTTTCATAAGCCTCTGCTCCTTCAATTCATCCTCAATGTTTACGTTTCAAAATTGTTCACCAGCCTCTGCTTTTCTAATCCGTCAGCTCCCCCTAATTTGTCACCAACTTCAGCTCCACCTAAACTAACTCACCAACAGCCACTGATCCCTATATTCCACACCATCCAGACCTCCTCTTCCATCCTATAGATTCCATTGTTTTTTATCACGCACCCTAGCTGAATGCAGGTTGGAAGTAAAACTATCCTGGTCTGCAGAGCCCCAGGTAAACAGACTGAAGACCTCATTGTTGCAGAGGATGGAATGTTTACAATGTGGAACATTACTAGGTTACTTGATTTTTGCGCAAATACTGTATTGTTACTGTCTAAAAAATTACCAATCCTGCAAATGGGTAGATGTTAAATGGCAATATTTTGTTGGATTATTTTGAACAATGATGGTCTCTTGGTCAGGTGCCTCAACTATTTCAAGACTTGCGTGCGGCCAGATTAATCACAGGCCTGACAACCCTCCAAAAAATGTCCCACTATCCAAGTTGGCTAGTCCAACGTTCAAGAGCTACCCCAGCTGAGACCTACATTCTGTTTTAAGAATCAGTTCTATTTTTGTTTGTATCCCCTAAAAGTGGATCTTATGTTAATTGGATCTCATGGCAAGTAGAGAATATTACCCCCCCAAAATTACAATAGAAATATATACAATCAAATTTAATTAAAGACCCATAATGCCTGAAAATAATGTCATGTATAATGACTTCTTCAAAAAGGTCCTTAAAAAGCAGTAGAAAATAAACTGCATTTTTGTTTTTCCAGTTTACTTTTGGAATAGATTTTTTTTCTTTATTAAATTTAAAAAAAAAAAAAAAAAGAAAGAAAGAAAGCGATCACATTTATTGGTGCTGGTGTAACAAATAATTTTATTTGCATAACAAGAAGAACCAATTTTTGGAGTACATCATAAATATCTATAAATACTATGAACCTTTGCAACAATCCAAATAAATAAATAAATATTGTCATTAAAAAAATACATATCGGGTTGGTATGTACGAAGGTATGATTAGGTGTGATCAATTGAGTTAGATATTTCATGTTTCTTTGATTTTACACGGGCAGTGCCAGATAGCCAAAATGCATACCAGGCACTATCCCATAATGCAATTTGACAGGTACAAGTATAGTATAAATAGTTGTTATGGTCCGTGGGTACTTCTGTAGTGTTTTTTACCTCAAGGTGCATGGGATGTAAAAAGCCCAGTATATAGGGCAAGTTTTTGGTTGATCCATAAAATGTCCCTAAATTCAGTTTGGATGCTTGAAATTAGAAACACTGATTTTATGTCTATTGGTCTAAGTGCAAATAAAGGAGAGGAGAATGTGCTTTGGAAATTGTTTTTACAAAAGAAAAAGAAAACAATAATTAATGATCTATAGCAGGAGTGTACAATTTTGGCATGGAACTATGGGAAATGTAGTCCTACAAAGAGTTGGAGGACCACGTTTGGATATCCCTTATTGATATTATAAAATGGCAATTTAAGGTAAGGTTAATCTCCCTGGAGTGAAATCTTTCCACTATTCGGATTCTTCTCTATAAATTGACATGTGAATGTGTAGCATCAAAAAAGCAATTGACACATCATGTTAATAGAATTGCGAACAAAGTAATAAAAGTGAATTGTAAAATTCAAGCATAGATAAATGAGTTTGCAACAAATCTCAAAATTACAAAATTTCACTATTTAGTGAATAAGTGCAAGAAATATGATGGTTACCTCTAAATCTTCAAATATCAACATCCAAATTGAACCAGATGTATTTGAGCCAGCAATACTAGGTAATAATTATAGATGGTTATCAAATCTATATATTTGAAATGATCCATAATTTTTTACCAAATAATAAAAACATTGCTGCAAAGGATAAACGCCATTCAATCCTTTTGTATATTATGAAACAATACAAAAATGCAGTACAAACATTTTTTTTTTTTAAAAAAACATACAAATGTCAGGTGTTTCCATATTAAGTTAAATGCTGCTGACAGACACTGTAACCCCTTAATCCTTATTCTCAAAAGCTGAATAACAAAATAAGATATATACGTAAGATATTTTAGTGCAATTATTTATATATTCTTAAATACAAGTTCTTTTGCTTAACAAATTACACATTGATCGTCACTGCATTCACTCAATAAAAAAAGCTATGTTAATTTTCTTTAAGGCGCTAAAATGTAATTTAAGCCAATACTTAATTAAAAAAAAAAAAAAATTAAACCAGTGTATTTTCAAGTGTGAATTTACTAAACAGCGAGCTGGGATGAATAAACAACTAACTGACATAATTTAGGTTAAAAAAAGCCAAATTGAGCTTAAGAATTTTGGCCTACGTAGTCCAAGTTATAGGGTTATCAGTATAGCCAACTGTAAAAACAAAATATTTAGGTTTATTCACTAAAGTTAAATTATAGTGAAATAAGAACAAAATTGCAAAAATTCCAAATCAGCACTTTTTACCTAAATTTTGCAGTTTAGTTTTCAGCTCACAACATTTGTTAGGGATAAAACCCATGTAGTCACAAGCAAAATGTCATTACACGTTTCTGTCCCTAATTCCTGGCATGTAAGCTAGGTTTACTATTGCTTGCCACTTTACCCCATACCCTTTGAATTTGCAAGAGGTTAAATAATTTACTGCTTGAAACGTACTGGTGAGGACACTTAAATAATAATATATTTGAAAGATATTTCAAGTAGCTGTGAATTTTTGCCTCCATTATGTAATCTCTTTATGATTGATATGACATCAAAGACTGTTCAATATTGACATGTTAGTAAGGGCCACTTACTGAGGTAATTGGCAGGAATTCAACGTGAATTTAAAATCTGAAGTCAAAATGGCTGAATTAAAAACATAGCTTCTTCCAATTCAGCTATCTTGGCCTACAATCATAAATTCAGTTTGAATTTCAGACAATTCACAATACAGTGATTATCCCTGTGTAAGGTATTACCAGAAATAGGAGCTCCACAATTATGTTACTAAATATTCCTCAAATGTCCTTTGCATCATACACTCTATATCTAAGTTTGACTTTATGCATAATTCTAGTGTAAGAACTAAATTTACATAACAAATACACCTTTAACCTCCCACCAAACTCATATAAAAATGATAATTCTCAGAAAATACATTGTCATTTAAAACACACTTCTTTAGACATGAGTTTGAATCGATAATTTCAATATCTTGTCAATGTCGTAAAATAATGCTCAAGAGAACCTGCGAAAAAGATAATTATTGATATACACACACACACACACACACATATCTCCATATATGTGTATATAAATAATATTTTTATATACATACAAAGGGAGTCAAAAGTCAGTAAGCAATTTTCCAAACCACCTATTATTTACTGAATAAACTGTTTAATGGCAGGTAATAAATCGAATAATCTACCATTAAAAAAAACTCGAGGTGTATGGGCCATTCCTGACTATAACTCACCATTTATCTAAATAACCATAAAGCTCACTATATATATATACATATATATATATATATATATATATATATATATATATGTGTGTGTATACTGCTTCATATTATTCTTAATTTGTGCAAAGAACATTACTATTTCTATCCCAATTCTACATATATATATATAATAATAAAGTTAAATATTAAATAAATTAACTATATTTTTGGAACACGCTGGTTTCTCTTTCACAAAGAAGTGCACATTTCAAAATAATCATATTACCTTACAAAAAAATTAGGAGTCTCCTAAATTTAGGCCTTTAGAAAAACCATGTTACGTTTACGCAAGAGGTCATGGATGAGCAAGAATTGCTTTAACTTTAAACCTGGTCATGCAAAAGTGATTCGAAATGTTTTGACAATTTAAAAAGGCATAGATCATTCACTGGTCCTTACAGGACAGTGCAGTGGGTCAGGGCTACTTTAAATACACAAATATATCAAAATTGACCTTGGTGAGTGGTTGTATATTGACAACTGTAACGTTAGGGCTGTAGTCCCTGAAAAGGTTTGGATCGTTCTGTGAGTGTTATTTTAAATAAAATTATGAGTATATAATTTATGTAAATCTTAATTTTTGAAGAAACTGTGGGTATTATGCAGAAAAAGTGTTGCATTTTCTAATAAAAAATTTTTTTTTCCTTATGTTAGGCCAAATATTGCTTATTGCACCTTTCTTTCATTATATTTTGTTCTGTTGATTTTTTTTGTTCACAAGTTTTTCGCTTTCAATGTATAAAAAAGACGTACAAAAGTGCACCTTTCCTTTTTTTTTTACATAACAAATTGTGCATATGCACAAAACTAGTGCAAAAGTGAAAACAAATGCAACGCTTTCTATACATAAACACCTATGTGTCAACTACAGTATCTAACAGAATTCTAAAAGGTTACACTTGCAACCCTTTAAGTGGAATCATACGTGGCATTATTCTTTAGGAAAAAAACTCGCGAGGATGTTGTTTTCTGAACGTAATTATGCGGAAAGGGTCATCTGGATCTTCTTTTTCATTATGGTTACGTCTGATTGGTTCCTGAGGAGCTGAAGACAAGACTTCTTGGACATTTTTTGGTGGTGAAGCATTGATATTTTTCTTTACAGTCCTTACAATATTTTCTGGATCTTCAGCACTCCTGGTATGTCTTCTGATGGGTTCTGGAGTGATAAATTTTGTAATAGGGATCTGGTTCTCCATTGACAGGAACTGGGAGTAAGGAGGTACATCCATACCAGGACGGAAGACATGTTTTGGCCTTTTAAGGCTGATCAGAAAGTTGTGTTTAGGAGAGTGATAGACATCATGCCTGTTCTCCAGAGTCTCATGTTTAAATACGCAGTCATCATAGCTAAAGAAATGCTGGATGAGACAAGAAAAACACACTTGTTAATTTGCTGACACCCTTTAAGAAATACATTTGGTGATTAGTATGAAACTTATGTGGACTTTAAACCTATACAATAATATCAAAAAGTTATTTTGTAACAAAAACGCCAGTAGAGATCAGAACAACTGCTGCAAGAGGATTCCAATATATATATTTGCATTCCATCGAAGAAATGTTTATGTGACGGAAGTTTGAAGAATTACTGATTAAATACTTGTCTATTGCTGGCAACTGTCCATGGTACTAACATTCAATTAGTGTGATTTTCAACAGCTAAACTAAGGGTGGGTAAAAAGTATATCCCCCGCTTTTGTAGTTTTAGAACAGTTTGGATCTACCTTGTGTCCACTTCTATAAGGTGGTGATTGATTCATAAAATACTTACTGAACCAAAAACATTTCCATTTTGGTCCATGCACAAGTAACGTCCGCTCTTGACGCCCGTGATGACCACCTTTCCTGCTGACTCAGATTTGATCATTAGTGCAGCTGCAAAGATATAAAATAAATTAAGTTGTTATTTACAAAGTCTTTATTCAAGTGCATGAATTAATAGTTTTCCTATTCTACAAAATAAAAATTCAGAATCCAATGTTATTAAATACTTTTCCGATTGTACTCAACAACAGTAACTAGAAAGGAATAATAATGCATGCAGTGTTCCCAAGGTCAGGAGACCTCAGTATATAATATAATGTGTCCCCCAAGCAACGACACACAACATTTACTTTCCTGGTCATACAAATGTGTTAGGTTAACTAACAATAATAACACAGTAAATGTGCTTAAGAGGAGTTAGTTAGTCTAGAGTCAATTATAAGACTGCAAAAAGGATAAAAATCATTGCCAAGTACAAGAGGAGGCACTTGCTCCCTTTAACTTGCAACCCAGATCAGGATTTTCACATTGCCAAATCACAAGAGAGAAGATGATTGCTCATATGGCATTGACATCTATAACAAGGCAACCTTAGACACCCCGGATGTGGTGGACTGCATTTCTCCTGATGCTTTGCCAGCATTATGGCTATAACTGCACTATGGAAGATGTGGTCCACAACATCTGGAGTGCCAAATGTTGCCTACTACTGCTCTGTATTTTGAGCTTACACTTCTACTGCAATTGAACTATTATGGATCAAAGTACAAAGGTCTGCGAATCCCCTAATATTAGAACAAAAGAAGAATATTACTCTAATATAACATTAGATAGTGAGGTATATTCTAGTAATAATAATAATTGTAGCTGCTAATACATGCACCGTAAGGGGCTGCTCCCTTGGAATCCCCTCCAAATGAAAAAAATACACAAATTGTGAACTATCCCACATGATAATATATATCATTAAAAATCATTTTATTATTATTATTTCCAAAGTTGAATTGCACTGTGCCGTCTTACAATGCCATCAGTGGTTTACTATAAGGAGGTATAGATGTATAAGTTGCACTCATTTTATAGCTGGCTTTGACAAAAGTAAATCAGCATCTAATCACTCAAGTCACAATACAGGGATTCTATCACCTTACCATTGGAATTATTTGTGTTACAACAAAAAATTGAACTGGTTAATTTTTTTTTCCACTTTCATAACGGTTCCAAAAAAAAACCAACATTGAGTTTTAATGAACATACCAAAACAGTATGTTTGAGAATGTTAGATTATTGAATAGTTTTAATAAAAGCAACACCTGAATGCAGCAAATTCTAAGCAGAATGCCACCATCCATAGCTCAAGGATGGGAACTGAAATATAATCCAATTCCTGTTATTTTTTTTAACATCTTGTACTTCAATGTCAATACATTTTAAGTGCCACTTGAAACACAATTATAACACAACCACTGTATGTCAAAGCAGGACGTTGTGAAGACTGGTGGATAAAATGAGAAAACATTGCTTTACTGAAAGAGCAGTAGATACACAGAATAGCCTTCCAGTAGAAGCAGTGATGATCAATTCAGTATATTTTAAACAGTTTAATTTGTGCAAAGGGTACACTTAAGTAAAAAAAAAAAAAAAGTTAATTAAAAGTTCTATTAGTTAGTTTAGATGGCTTAATTTGCTTATATCTGGCCTCACACTCTTTAATATGCATTGTACATCTGTGATATGGGTACTATAAAATGTAATCTGTGAATTCAATACACAGTGTGTTTAAATAGTGTCCAGCATTCTCTAGGTTACCTGATACATAAATAATCCGCATATAATACTTTATATAGGCGTATGTGCAATTAAATGATGAAGGTTGCAAAATATATACCATTACACCATTAATTAACAGCTTGATAAAACCTCTACTTAAATGTATTCATAGCTGTGTTTTTATGTAAGGGAATATTACGAAACATTTCTCATAGTTAGGGTTGACCATATTTAATTTTTAACTATTGATGCATATAAAAAATATAAATTAGCATGGTTTATAAAATAAAGTGAAATGCGGATCCTTTAAAAACATATTTAGGGGGTGGTATGCTAGCCCTACTTATTAAACTCCCATGGTGATAGGCACCCGATATTAGACCCATAAATGATGAATATTCATACTTACTGTAAATGGTCTGATGTGGGGATCCATCAACATGCCCATCATGATTGATTTGCAGGTGGAAGCTGTTCCATTCTGTAGCTGTGTACAGGTGCATTAGTCTGTCTGGGTTACCCCAGCCTGCGTTGATTACTGGAGAGGAGTTTGGAAAGGCTATTGTCACCTCAATGCTGGTGAGTGCATAGAGCAACAGGGCTAGGCTGCTCCACTGGCTCATCCTGAACATGCCTCTCTCTTTGTATGGATGCTGCTGAAACGTGACACTTTTCTGTCAGCTCAATGCCAGGTCTGAGACTCAGTAACTTTTTTTGCACTATTTATAAAGGCTAACAGTGCAGTGACATCACACAGGAAAAAGTTCTTGTGAACATCCTTTTCTGTTGTAACAGCAGAAATTTAAGAGAGCCCTCAGACATAAAATACCCAAGAAAGGGAATTCACGTGGATGCCATGGGAAAAAAAGATCTCTAAGGCAAATAAAAAAAAAAACAAAAAAAACATGTAGACAACATATATTGAGAAAAAAATGACCTCTTGCAAAATGCTGTACGTGCTTTTGGAAACTGTAACCTTTGGCCATCTAATTACTATTGTTTAAATATTGTCTTACTTTTATCCAGTCTTGATTTTTTTATTGTGCTTTAATACTTATTTAGAATTATTACGCATTTTTGTGAGTGTACGCTAAGGTACAATTTACTTTTTAGAATTGCTTTCCATATTCAAGTGCTATTATTCCAGATGCTTGTAAAACAGTTTATAGTGAGATACAATACCTGGAAAGTATACTTGGTCATATGAAAAAAAAATCTCTCATGTCACTGACATACACATCGTTCTCTAAAATCTCTGTGTGATCTTCTTTATGATGTTTTGTTTCGACATGAAAAATCAAAAAGTTAGAACCAAAAATCATTAGTTAGAAAGTGAATACGAAGGTAACTGAATATTGGAAAACATTCTTAACCCCTTAAGGACCAAACTTCTGGAATAAAATGGAATCATGACGTGTCACACACGTCATGTGTCCTTAACCCCTTAAGGACCAAACTTCTGGAATAAAATGGAATCATGACATGTCACACACGTCATGTGTCCTTAAGGGGTTAAGGGGTTAAAAACATAATTTAACACAAATGAATAGATTAGGAATATTGTGCAAGCTGGATTGATAATTAATGGGTGGAATTGGATGCTGAATTACTCCACCCTGGCACTGACAAGTAGAGGTTTTCCCTCCAAACCCCATACTCAAGCACTTGTTAACACCTCAGCATGGTTTAAATATTTACTCTCCAGGGATATTCTATTCCTTCAAGGTGACTCTTTTCCAAAACCGCAGTTGTGCCTTCTGAGCCCTGTTAAGAAGTCAGATCTCCAACTATTAACAGTTGCACATCTACTCTTTTTATGGGGGAGTGTAGCAAAGAGTCCATTTTATGAGCTAAGTTCAAATACTGGAAAGGAGACCCCCATGATATACTGTCTAAAATTAATGCTTCTTTTAGTTGAAGACTATAGTTGGAATAGTCAATGAGGGTAATGGTTATCTTCCTAATGGATGACCATGCAACACTGCTTTGGCAGAGTATTATTATTATTTGAATTTCTTTTCCCAAATGGAAAAAAGTTTAAGGCTCATCTTTGTTGACCGACTTTTGACAAAAGTATGAATCCCAGGAGTCTTCAATGATGGATTGACAAAGGTTTGACCCTCTGTCACAGAATCCCATATAATTCCTGTTTACTTATGAGAAACCTTCAAAATGCTATAAACAAATCTTCGTATTGCAATTTATGATGTTCTACTTAACAATATGATGAATAAATTCTATGAGTATATATCTATTTACTCTGTAAGGATCAAATTTTGTAATCTACCTTGCACTTTTAAAGGATCAGTCTAAGTCGTCTGGCTTGAGTTATAAAAATGCAATGGCCATTTTGACTGATGTCGCATCGCCTTCATCTATTTTGTTGCCATCTTACCTGTGCACTGCTAAGAATTTGCATTCGTATCATGAGCCATATAAATACTTTTTCAACCAGTGTCATTTCATATAAGACTAAAAGCCACATCCTTCTGTACCATCTGGCTAATTGCATCAATTATTTTGCATGGTCTATAAAATCATGGCTGCCTCGGTGCTCGGCTGTTCCAGAGCTAATATTTGTGTGTACATTATATGTTGCTGAATTACGGACTATTGACAACATGTATTGTATTACTGACTCTGACTCTGTGTTCCTGACTTTGCTTCTGCCGCCTCCCTTTGATACCTCACTGTTTTCCTTTGCGCTTCTGCTTAGTGTCTTGGACTCTGTTCCCATCTTCAGATTCGTCAAACAATATATCTTTGTGCACAATTGTGTTACAGGGCTCCTAGAATAAAGATATGCCTTCATTATCTGACAGTAGTAGGCTGTCTTTTCTTCCTCCTCTATTACATTGTGTCCTTCATTATTGCACATTGGTCAACTGTTACTTCTAAACAGGAGACAGATTTGGGAGAGGTTTTTGGAGGAGGAGGACTGATGAGACATGTTAAGGTTACCATCCTAAAGTAATCTCACCATAGTAACGTCACAGCTTGTATTTGTACCACATGCCCCCTACTACTCCATACTACTCCTTGACCTGCTTTAGAAGATGTTCTGAGGGGGCACCTCAAATGGTGGGACTGCCCTTTCATGGATGGATTTTGACATAGAATAACAATATGACTATTATATATATTGTCCTCACTCTCTGTCACATCTGTGTGAAATTGACATCCCTTCATGTTTAGGAGATTCACCTTGAGGGAGCTTGTGCTAGAAGACCACTTCTTCCCTAACTTATGACTGGATACCTATGTTCCTTCAAGTGTAGATACTGGGACAGTAAATGTGTAGACCTATTTTTTTTCTCATACCATCTGTTGGTATTGCCTGCATATGAATTTATCCAAAACATGAGTGTATCCCATTTTCAATGTTTTCCAACGGACATTTACTTCAAAACAAAATTGCAGCATGTATTTTCAAAGAGGGAAACAGAAACCAAATACTAGCAGTTAGAAGGTTCATTAAAACACCTTGTTTTCAATTTAAAGTAGAAATTAAAAAAGTTTTCTCTGGATGAATCTAGTTTGACTTGAACTGTCAATCTGTTTTTTTTGCTTGTTAAAGGACCACTCTAGGCACCCAGACCACTTCAGCTTAATGAAGTGGTCTGGGTGCCAGGTCCCTCTAGGATTAACCCTTTTTTTAATAAACATAGCAGTTTCAGAAAAAATGCTATGTTTATACTGAGGGTTAATCCAGCCTCCAGAGCCTCTAGTGGCTGTCTCATTGACAGCCGCTAGAGGCGCTTGCGTGCTTCTCACTGTGAAAATCACAGTGAGAAGACGCCAGCGTCCATAGGAAAGCATTGATAATGCTTTCCTATGAGACCGGCTGAATGCGCGCGCGGCTCCCGTCGCGAGGCAGAAGGAGAGGAGGAGGAAAGCTCCCCGCCCGGCGCTGGAGAAAGAGGTAAGTTTAACCCCTTCCTCTCTCCAGAGCCCGGCGGGAGGGGGACCCTGAGGGTGGGGGCACCCTCAGGGCACTATAGTGCCAGGAAAACAAGTATGTTTTCCTGGCACTACTGTGGTCCTTTAATGACTTGCAAGCCAAATTAATTTCAAAAATACTTATTGAGGGAACTTATCCATAATAAGGATGTAGTGCCAATGGTATTACTTGATCAAAATTGAAATAGCGGACAAATGACTAATGTCGCCTAGAGCACTTCTTTAGATTTTCTAAAAAGTCTATTCCGCACACTCAAAATATTATTATAAAAGGTGTCTAATTACCTAAAACAAAATTGCCCACAAACTCACTTTTAGTATGATACATACATAAAGTAAAGCAGCTGTTAACTTGGATATATACTTATTGGAACTAGTTCCATAGGAGGTCTACATACAGCTGGTAATTCAGTTGACTACAAAACAACTTTGTGAATACTGTTTTAATGTTTCTAATTTCTAAATGTCTAAGAGAACTTGTAACTTTAACTGACTGTTACTCCAGACATTGCTTTGAATGTGTGTTGCCATACATAACCATTAATAGTCACCCTAGGAGAATCCAACCATCCATTAGGTCATCATTCTGGTAGAATTAATAACAGTTCAGGTACTTTGGGATAACAGACATAGCAGCTGTATTAGGGCAAAAGCAGCAGCATTTCGACCATACCGTGTCTTTATAGAGCCCCATTCTGGTAGAAGCAAGTATTCCCCAAATCATATGGTGACTGTAATGGGAAATGTTTATGTCAGTATGTGAATGTCTTGACATTGGGGGTAGGAGCACTTTATAGTTCTCTTTTATATGGATATATTGCAATGGTTCCAAACCCAAACCCAAACCTAAGGGCATTCTAGAGCTCTAGATATTGTCAGTATCCCAATAGGAATCATACTCTGTAAGTGGTTCTTTAGTTGGGAAAAAATATATTATATAATGAAGATTTAGGTTCAAATGCCTAATTTGCCTTAATGAAAGATAGTGAAGATGCTGAAGAAGACATTTCAAGATTTTGGAAAGTACTTAATAAATACCTTATTTTACAATATACATGTAAAATGCACCACATCTGATCTAATCTAGATAGAATGTCTCAGAAAAAAAAGCTCACTCAGCTAGGCAGTTTGCCAAAGCCCTTTGTAAACTTTTGACAAGCATTATTATTATTTCGTTGTGTCAGTAAAAAATAACTTTTTTTTTAATGTGGCAATAATGGCGGATAGACGATTAGGGTGTAATTAAAAATGGCATTTTAACTGTTGTTTAAATGTTGATTTCCCAACTTTAAATCATTGTATATACTGTTTTTAAGTGTTATATTTCTCCTGAAACACTGTAACAGTAATTAAAAAGGCATTTGGAGACAAATCGTCACTATAGATGAAACTCTAACCTCTGATGGACATATTGCAGCAATTTAACTATACATCATGCTGTGTAATTCCTATGTACTTTCTCTATTTACTCCTGTATTTTTTGCTTATCATACAATGAGAAAGCCACATGTGTTAAAGGGAACCTATAGTCACATTTTTGAGACTATAGGTTCCCTTCTGTCCACCCCCTTTTGGAAGAGTTAAAGTGAAACAATGATTGCTTACCTCGTTTACAGTGCCGAGATCACTCTGCTGCAGCCGGCCTGCTCCCCTATGTCTGCTGCTGATGTTTTCTGTGATTTCCTTCAAACCAGTTAATGTTTCTCAAAGAGAAGCAATGGATTAGAATTAGGCATCCAAGGCCAGTCACTGCACTCCTCCAATCAAATGTAATATCATATATTTGCTTCCAGGAACGATTATTATTGTTATTATTTATATAGCGCCAACAAATTCCGCAACGCTTTACAGTGGGTGGACGAACAGACATGTAGTTGTAGCCAGACAAGCTGTACACACAGGAACATAGGAGTTGAGGGCTCTGCTCAATGAGCTTACATGCTGGAGGGAGTGGGGTAAAGTGACACAAAAGGTAAGGATAGTATTAAACTAATAACAGTTGCAATGGAGGAATCAGTTGGGAGCTATTAAAGGGACACTATAGTCACCTGAATAACTTTAGCTTAATGAAGCAGTTTTGGTGTATAGAACATGCCCCTGCATCCTCACTGCTCAATCCTCTGCCATTTAGGAGTTAAATCCCTTTGTTTATGAACCCTAGTCACACCCCCTGCATGTGACTTGCACAGCCTTCCATAAACACTTCCTGTAAACAGAGCCCTATTTAGGCTTTCGTTATTGCAAGTTCTGTTTAGTTAAGATTTTCTTATCCCCTGCTATGTTAATAGCTTGCTAGACCCTACAAGAGTCTCCTGTATTCAATTTAGAGATTGAGATACAATTATTTAAGGTAAATTACATCTGTTTGAAAGTGAAACAGTTTTTTTTTTTCATGCAGGCTCTGTCAATCATAGCCAGGGGAGGTGTGGCTAGGGCTGCATAAACAGAAACAACGTGATTTAACTCCTAAATGACAGTGAATTGAGCAGTGAAATTGCAGGGGAATGATCTATACACTAAAACGGCTTTATTTAGCTAAAGTAATTTAGGTGACTATAGTGTTCCTTTAACAGTTTAATTGATACGCTTTTATGAAGAAGTGGGTTTTTAATGATTTTTTTGAAGGAGTGGAGACTGGGTGAGCATCTAACGGAGGAGGGAAGTGAGTTCCACAGGAACGGTGCAGCCCTCGAGAATTCTTGAAGGTGAGCATCAGAGGTGGGAGTACAGACAGAAGGGCCTAGATGGGATGTGGCAAACCTAGCCACTGTGGAACTATAATCTGGGAAGGTTGTCTGGAGGCTGTATTATGTGCCATGTATATTTGCTGTGTATGTGTTATGTTAGGGCGATTCGCATGCTGGCAGCCGTAAGCTACCAGCATACAAAGACTTCGTTCGACGAACAGCGGTGACTTAAGCCGTTCGCCGAACGAATAAGGGCTCCCCTGATAGACCACACACTTAGGGTCGTGTGGCAATTGTTAACCGATTGCAACAATGTTGCAATCGGTAATTATAGACTATTCTGGGTGGCCGTCGTTCGACTACCGACCATGCGGCGGTCGGCCATCTTGGATTCGTCTATTTGGCAGCGGTGCTTGGTCGTCGAGTGCCTGGAACCAAAAACGGCTACTCGATGATGCGAGCACCGCTGCACTTCCAAGCCATTCGGGAGCCCGGTTTTTCGGTAGAATCGTTCCCCTGGATATGTTCGACAGATTGAGGGGAACTTCTATGTAAAGTTATATTTGTGCGGCGTTCGGTCAATTCCGCCGGGATCTGAGCGGTATTCTCACGAAAGGTGCGCTCAGACCCCAGCTACCTGCCGAACGTTCGGTCATTTAAATCTACCGAATAAAATGTGAAAACCGTATTTTAATATAGATTGTCAGTTCTGCTGCACGAGGGGATAATCCACTTAATCGTCCATTTTAGTGGGTGTATCCTTCTCGTGCAGCACAGCCTGTTGGGAAAGTTACAATGTATGATGGGAGAAATCCCCTGGATTTACTGTCTGGAAACCCCTTGCATGGGGAACTGTATAAATATGCCAGCTGTGAATAAAACGAGTTAGTTGACTCCCAGACTGTGTTTCGTCCGGTTATTGGGAGGATTTGGGGATTTGTCTTACCCTTCAGCGCTGACTGTGGATGTACTCGTGGAACCAGCGGAGATTGTGGTCTTTAATACCGGCCCTCCGCTACAATTGGTGGCAAGCGACGGGATCCGACCTTACAGCCGAAAGAGCGCAATTCGTGCAAATCGTAACTGCTGAAGGAGGAAAAGGGAATGGCAAGCAGAACCCAACGAAAGAACCGACTACCGAAGTGAATGGAGACGGATTATTCTAAATTAAAGAAACAGACACTAAAAGATCTACTGGAAGCCAGGGGTAAAGTAGCCAGCAGCAAACCTAAGGCTGTACTAATTGCCGAGCTAATGGAGGGAGACCAAGCCCGCAGCGCTACACCCCCAGTAGTCATGGAAGAAACGCTCTATGAGAGAGAAATGAGGACCAGGCTGGCATTTTTACCACAGCCTATATCAGCGGACATGATGAACCTAGTAATGGCGAATGTGCAGGAGTACGTGATGGCACACAGCCCACAGTATGCAACCCCTCGGACCGGGACCACGACCGAGTCATCACACAGCCAGGTACCACCCAAAGTTCCTTATCAAGCATTTAAAGTATTTTGCGAGGAGAAGGAGGAAATCGATGGGTTTTTACAAGATTTTGAGAGGCTGTGTGATTTACATGACTTGGCACGACCCACATGGGTCCCCCTGCTGGCAAGCAGACTAGCAGGGCGGGCAGCCGATGCATACCGCGCTGTACCCAGCGAGGACAGCAAGGACTATGAGAAAGTAAAACGAGCGATACTAGACCGGTACGCCATCACCCCAGAAGCCTACCGGCGAAAATTTAGAGACCTAAAGAAACCAGAGAAAGACTCACATGCCGAGTGGGCACACAAGTTAGACCAAGCATCCAAAGGGTGGATACAAGCGAGCCAAGCCACGACCATGGAAGGATTGCGGCAGTTACTACTGCTGGAGCAATTTTTTGATGGACTAGCTCCAATGACCCAAGAATGGGTAAGAGACAGGAAACCTCTCACCCTAACCGAGGCGGCACAATTGGCCGACCAGCATTTTGACGCAAGGAGACATCAGGTAACCCTCTCCAAGGGCTACCCACGACCCACGGGGTCACCCAGCACTCCCATTACCCCAAGTCCCACTACAACCCCTTTTCGCACGGCCCCAGGGAATGTACCACCGGCTTCCCGGTACAACGGCCGTGCCAATATCCAGTGCCACTCTTGCAAACAGTGGGGGCATATAGCCCGGGAATGCACCCAAAACCGGGGCAGACCCACCTGGAACCAAGCCCGACCAAACCCAGCCCCAAGGGCTGCAGCCCACTATTATCAGCGGGAACCAGCGGCCCAAGAACTGTGGAGTGTACAACCGGAGGAACCACTAGGAGTATTACATGAGGTGATGTCGGTCAGAGCTACTGACAACAGACAACATCATCGGCAGCTGGTAACGCTGGAGGGGAAAGAGTTACAGGGGCTTCGCGATTCCGGAGCCACCCTCACTTTGATTGCACCCCACCTAGTTTCCGGGACCGCTCACACTGGGGGATCAGTGGCCGTGAGGGTAGCAGGGGGAGCAGTGTACCGTTTGCCCACTGCTAAAGTACATTTGAATTGGGGTGTGGGGGAGGGAGTTGTAGAAGTAGGTCTCATGCAAAACCTACCTGCGGATGTGGTACTGGGGAATGACCTAGGACAGATGACCTCTGCTTTTGTTCCCCAAGCTCCCTACCAAGAGGCACAACCAGTCACCACCCGGCAACAAGCCCGCACCACGGCTCCACCTACACACTCTGAGGCTCAGGTAAGAGACCAAGACCCTCACCCGATACGTATGTCCTGGGATACCCCAGCTAAGTTTGAAGCCGAGGTAAAAGCAGATCCCACATTACAGGTGTATAGGGACAGGGTACGCAATGACCAAGCGGGGACAGAGGGGGAGCGGTATACGTGGGAAAAAGGGCTACTATATCGCATTGCAGAACGAGGAGTGGGGGGGTCCGCCACAGTGTCTACCAAACAGTTAGTGGTTCCCCAAAAGTACCGGCCCGAGCTACTTAAGATTGCGCACGATATACCCTTATCCGGACATCTAGGGGTGACTCGCACCCGATATAGATTGACACATGCATTTTTCTGGCCAGGGATTTCTAAAGATGTGAGACACTACTGCACGTCCTGTGATATATGTCAGCGAGTAGGCAAAAGAGGTGACCGCCACAAAGCGAAATTATGTCCCCTCCCGATCATTTCCGAACCGTTCAGTAGAGTGGCCGTAGACATAGTGGGGCCACTATCCAAACCCAGTCCCTCCGGTAAAAAGTATATCTTGACGGTAGTGGACTATGCCACCCGATACCCCGAGACCGTAGCTATCTCAAATATCCATGCCGAGACAGTAGCCGAGGCATTGATGAAAATATTCTCCCGGGTAGGGTTTCCCCAAGAAATAATATCTGATAGGGGCACCCAATTCACCGCCGAGGTCACTCAGCAACTATGGAAAATATGTGGCATTAAGCCCATAATAAATTCCGCATACCATCCCCAGTCCAATGGTTTATGCGAAAGATTTAATGGTACGTTAAAGCAAATGCTCCGTACGTTTGGGGAGGCACACCGAGACTGGGAACGTTTTCTACCCCATTTACTTTTCGCCTATAGAGAGGTACCCCAAGAGTCCACCGGATTTTCCCCGTTTGAATTGTTATTCGGGAGGAGGGTGCGGGGACCATTAGATCTCATTAGAGAGCATTGGGAGGGAGAGAGTAGCCCAGATGGAACCCCTATCGTATCCTACGTGCTGGAGTTCAGGGACCGTCTGGAGGCGCTGACTCAGGAGGTGCGCACCAACCTTCAGGCGGCCCAGCAACGCCAGCGCCGTTGGTACGATAAGGGAGCCAGGGACCGCAGCTTTCAGGTGGGACAGAAGGTTTTGATTTTAAAACCTGTCCGCACAGACAAGCTGCAGGCCATCTGGCAAGGCCCATACCAGGTGGTGGAACAGAAGTGTGACACCACCTACGTGATTGGCCCCTGCTCAGGGGTAGGGAAGAGACGCATGCTCCATGTGAACATGCTCAAACCCTACCATGAGAGGATAGAGGACGTGGCGGCGATATGCGCCTCAGCCTCGGAGGATCAGGAGAATTTACCCCTACCCGACCTATTGGAACCGGAGGAGCAGACCGAGCCCTCCAAGGGGGTTCAGCTGGGGGAGCGGCTAAGCCCACAGGAGCTTGCCCAGGTACAAGAGTTGATCGTAGCGAAAGGAGCTACCTTCTCCAATTTACCAGGGTACACTCAGCTGGCCACCCACCGAGTTGAAACCCCAGGACAGCTACCCATGCGGCAGACTCCGTACCGCGTTCCTGAAGCCGTCAGGGCTCACATGGAAAAGGAAATAGCGGAAATGTTACAGCTAGGGGTGATCGAGCATTCAGATAGCCCCTGGGCATCGCCGGTAGTGTTGGTACCCAAAAAGGACGGCACGACACGTTTCTGTGTCGACTACCGGAGGCTAAATGACAAAACGGTGTCTGATGCCTACCCGATGCCCCGGATAGACGAGCTGCTGGATAAGATGGCACGGGGTCAGTATCTCACTACCATAGATCTATGCAAAGGATACTGGCAGATTCCACTAGCCGAGGATGCCATCCCTAAGTCGGCGTTTGTCACCCCGTTTGGCTTGTATCAATTTAGGGTCATGCCATTCGGGATGAAAAACGCTCCGGCAACCTTCCAGCGGATGGTAGATCGGCTACTGGATGGATTCCAGGAATACGCCTGTGCCTATTTAGACGATATAGCTATATTCAGTCAGACCTGGGCCGAACATCTACAACACATAGGGGCCATACTCGATCGCATTGGAGAGGCAGGATTGACGCTGAAACCCAGTAAATGCCATATAGGGATGGCAGAGGTGCAGTACTTGGGCCACAGGGTGGGAAGCGGGCGACAGAAACCCGAACCTGCTAAAGTAGAAGCGGTAGCTAAATGGCCAACCCCTAGAACGAAAACCCAGGTGTTAGCATTTCTAGGTACCGCCGGGTACTATAGGAAGTTTGTACCCAATTATAGCGCCCTGGCCAAACCCCTGACTGACTTGACCCGTAAAAATCTTCCTCGACAGGTTATCTGGGCCCCAGAGTGTGACCAGGCCTTCCAACAACTAAAAACGGCACTAATCAATGCTCCAGTACTGAATGCTCCTGATCCAACTAAACGATTTCTTGTCCACACAGACGCTTCAATGTTTGGATTGGGGGCAGTGCTGAGCCAAGTTGGACCTGATGGCGGAGAACACCCCGTAGCATACTTGAGCCGAAAGCTATTACCACGCGAAGTAAGCTACGCCGCCATTGAGAAGGAGTGCCTGGCCGTGGTGTGGGCCCTTAAGAAATTACAGCCCTATTTGTACGGACAACCTTTCTCCCTACTCACAGATCACAACCCGTTGGTGTGGCTTAACCGTGTAGCAGGAGACAACGGCCGGCTGCTGCGCTGGAGTTTGGCGCTGCAGCCCTTTGACTTTACGATACACTATCGCCCAGGGAAGCAAAACGGTAACGCCGACGGGTTATCTAGACAAACTGAACTTGAAAAGTGATCTGTGAGTATTTTCCCGGACCTCCCCAAGCCGATCCGTTGGGATCAGACTGTGTATGCCGGCTTGATTTTGGGGGAGCATTGTGGCAAACCTAGCCACTGTGGAACTATAATCTGGGAAGGTTGTCTGGAGGCTGTATTATGTGCCATGTATATTTGCTGTGTATGTGTTATGTTAGGGCGATTCGCATGCTGGCAGCCGTAAGCTACCAGCATACAAAGACTTCGTTCGACGAACAGCGGTGACTTAAGCCGTTCGCCGAACGAATAAGGGCTCCCCTGATAGACCACACACTTAGGGTCGTGTGGCAATTGTTAACCGATTGCAACAATGTTGCAATCGGTAATTATAGACTATTCTGGGTGGCCGTCGTTCGACTACCGACCATGCGGCGGTCGGCCATCTTGGATTCGTCTATTTGGCAGCGGTGCTTGGTCGTCGAGTGCCTGGAACCAAAAACGGCTACTCGATGATGCGAGCACCGCTGCACTTCCAAGCCATTCGGGAGCCCGGTTTTTCGGTAGAATCGTTCCCCTGGATATGTTCGACAGATTGAGGGGAACTTCTATGTAAAGTTATATTTGTGCGGCGTTCGGTCAATTCCGCCGGGATCTGAGCGGTATTCTCACGAAAGGTGCGCTCAGACCCCAGCTACCTGCCGAACGTTCGGTCATTTAAATCTACCGAATAAAATGTGAAAACCGTATTTTAATATAGATTGTCAGTTCTGCTGCACGAGGGGATAATCCACTTAATCGTCCATTTTAGTGGGTGTATCCTTCTCGTGCAGCACAGCCTGTTGGGAAAGTTACAATGTATGATGGGAGAAATCCCCTGGATTTACTGTCTGGAAACCCCTTGCATGGGGAACTGTATAAATATGCCAGCTGTGAATAAAACGAGTTAGTTGACTCCCAGACTGTGTTTCGTCCGGTTATTGGGAGGATTTGGGGATTTGTCTTACCCTTCAGCGCTGACTGTGGATGTACTCGTGGAACCAGCGGAGATTGTGGTCTTTAATACCGGCCCTCCGCTACATGGGACATACTTGTGTATTAGGGAGGATAGATAGGTGGGAGCAGCATTTTTTGAAAGCAAGAACCAGAAATTTAAATTAAGCCCTATATCTTACAGGAAGCCAATGTAGGGACTGACAGAAGGGTTAAATTAAAGGGTCACTCCAAGTTGCAAGTGACTGCCATTTGTAATAGATAGTATAGATAAATCAACAAAAGATATATGTAAAAAAAAAAAAACAAAAAAAAAAAACAATATAACCATATAACACTAGCTGTTCTAGTGTAGAACATTGCCCAACCAAATCAAATGGAAGCATGGGGGACAAATCTCTGGTATAAAAATTCTCATATAAATTAATGATTTTATTGAGATGTAGGGATTTCCATTAAAAGAAGTATCATGCATTAAAGCTATATTAGTTCAAATGTAATTTTCAATATACATTTTTATTTTTCCATTAAAATGGTAACTTGCTAAATTAAGCTATTGTAGACTAATATTCTACTAATATCAGGTCAGACAACCACTGTATGAGGGTGACTGGAGTTATGGTCCATATTTCATATAAGCTATATAAAGCCCTTCACTATCCCATTACATCAGATAAATATATTTAAACCCCTTTGGAAGAATCTCATTGAGCATGCTTGGAGTTGAATTATAGTTGGGGTAGGCAATATCAACAACAGGGTGGCTTGAGTTGTTTTACCTTGACCTCTGCACCAAGGAGAAGCAGAAGTAAAAAAAAAAACACAACCAGAAATCCAGAAACCAGGAAATACATGCATACACATTATTAAATCTGTGGACAAACAGAACAGAGAAAGTATGGACACATAAAGAATGAGTAAGTTTAAACCCCTATGTCTTAGCAAAATCCACTTTGAATCATCCAGTTGTGTGCCTGGATATTTGTTACGAATAGAACAGACATAGAAACATAGAAACATAGAATGTGACGGCAGATAAGAACCATTCGGCCCATCTAGTCTGCCCAATTTTCTAAATACTTTCATTAGTCCCTGGCCTTATCTTATAGTTAGGATAGCCTTCTGCCTATCCCACGCATGCTTAAACTCCTTTACTGTGTTAACCACTACCACTTCAGCTGGAAGGCTGTTCCATGCATCCACTACCCTCTCAGTAAAGTAATACTTCCTGATATTATTTTTAAACCTTTGTCCCTCTAAATTAAGACTATGTCCTCTTGTTGTGGTAGTTTTTCTTCTTTTAAATACAGTCTCCTCCTTTACTGTGTTGATTCCCTTTATGTATTGAAATGTTTCTATCATACCCCCCGTCTCGTCTTTCCTCCAAGCTAGAATTGTTTTTTTCAGCTCAAGGAAGCTGGACTTATTCTGTCAGTAACTGGAGCAATAACCCACCAGCAGCAAGACATGTACATCTCCAATTCCAAAGGTATGCAGACGTGAAATGTCATAAACATTTACTTAAAGATACACTATAGTCACCAGAATACCTACTGCTTATTGTATTTGTTCTGGTGAGTAGAATCATTCCCTTCAGGATTTTTTGTTTTCAGCCTAGTGATAACTCCACTGGCAACTACTCAGATGGCTGCTAGAGGTGATTTCTGGGGCATTGCTGCATAGTGTGCTGCCATTTAGTGTCTCCACCCTCTGCATGCATTCAATACATCTCTATGAGGAGATGCTGAATGGCCAGGGCTGTGTTTGAATTGTGCTGGCTCTGCCCCTGATCTGCCTCCTTGACAGTCTCAACCAATCCCACAGGAAAACATTGTGATTGGCTCAGATATTCCCTTCTGATGATGTCAGCCAAGCAAGCAGATCATGGGCAGAGGCAGCAGCTGAAGACTTGATTACAAATAAGATTTTATTATATTTAGGATGGCAAGGAGGGTCGGGGGGGGGGGGGGGCTAGTTGGTGGTTTTAACACTATAGGGTCAGAAATACATGTTTGTGTTCCTGAACCTATAGTGTTTCTTTAATGATAAAATAATAATTTGTTTATCCTTGTTTTAAAAAACAAAAAAGACAAAAAAACAATGATTTGTATTGAAATGCTAACCAGACTGCAAAATGGAGGTGCCAAACTCTGATTATAACTGAGCAAAAGCTGGATAATTATTTGAAATTAACTACCGTTATTTTTCCTAAATTTGTTTAATAGTTCACTGTAATTCTAGTGGGGGAGACTAATGTGATTGGCAGTCAGCCTGCAATTGGTTCAAGCCAGGCTGGCATGCCTATTCATTATGCTGGCCTGCCAAGAAAGGTGTCCAACTTTATGGGACGAGAATGTTGGGAGGTATGATATGAAGGAATAACGGTTTTAACTGTAGAGGAGATCTCTCACATGTTGATGTTCACCTTGCTAGATATGACTTTTGATTGCTACCTCCTGTTCTGTTGTGTTTTACGCCCTATTCAACCTATTGTTCCTGTAAGTTGTTGTAATTGTTTTATTTATTGTTAAATCTCCCCCCTTTGATAATATTGTAAAGCGATACAGAATATGCCGGCGCTATATAAATACCAGTAATAATAATAATAATAATGGATAATTTTTCCTACCTATATCTTCCAACCCTGTTGCCACATGTTAAAAGACTGCACATCCAAAGATATTATTAATTGTGTGCTATGGGCAAGTTTCATCCCTAACACACGTAACATTGGCAGCCCAGAACTCTGCCTTGTATACAATTTGTGCATAATGTACGTCTGTTGACAGAGCACACTTCACGCTGCCAAAAGATGTAACAGCATCTGGAAGAAGTTCTTCTCTCCTCCATTCCACACTGACTGTAGCCCTCCCGCCTCCCTATCTTCTGTACTTATATTGTTTTATCCTGCCCTCGCTCCTCCTTTTTTTCCTCCCTCCCTATCCTCCTCCACTAGCGGGCTCAAAGCATGCGCATGTGCTCTGAATCTGTTAAATGTTCCAATCAAGGGCTACTCTATGAGAAGCCTTTAATTGGACATTGACGTAGCTCCTGTGACGTCAGATAGTGGTTTGCCGACAGCATCATTTCTAAATCGTCCATTCTGACCCCAGCTGTCTTGCTCCTCCTTCCAGTAGATTACTGTGTTTAACCCCGTAGTGACCAGACCATTTTCAATTTTCTTACCGTTAAGGACCAGGGCTGTTTTTACATTCTGCAGTTTTTGTGTTTAGCTGTAATTTTCCTCTTACACATGTACCCACACATATTATATATCGTTTTTCTCGCTATTAAATTGTCTATCTAAAGATACCATTATTTTCATCATATCAAATCATTTACTATAAAAAAATGATAAAATATGATGAAATGTTTTTTAAAAAACACTTTTTCTAACTTTGACCCCCAAAATCTGTTACGCATCTACAACCGCCAAAAAAACCCTGCAAAATCCAGAGTTTATAAATACCCAATGTTAACATGTTCTTAGCATTTTTTTTTTTGCAAGTTATAGGGCAATAAGTACAAGTAGCACTTTGCTATTTCCAAACCATTTTTGTTTTTTTGTTTTTCAAATGTAACAAAAGTTATATTGTAAAACTGATATCTGTCAGGAATCCCTGAATAACCCTTCACATGTATATATTTTTTAAAGAAGACAACCTAAGGTATTAAACCTGGGGTATTTTGACTATTTTCATACAACCATGTTACCACCAATCCATGCCAAATTAAAAAATATAATAATTGGTGATTTTTTTGACACACAGCAATTTAAGAATACATGTACTGAGAACTTTAAGAGTTACTGCCAAAGAACACCCCAATATGTGTTCAACAACATCTCCTAAGTACAGTGATACCACCCATGTATAGGTGTGTCGGGTTCTCTGGGGGCTAAAAGACCTTATTTGGAGGGTGCGCATTCCAGTTTATCAACTTGGAATTTTCACAACTAGTCACCATGCACCCATGTCCTATTTGGGACATTTTGGAAGCCGGCCAATGTAATTTACCCCCATCAAACCATATATTTTTTTTAATGTAGACAACCCATGGTATTCAAAATGGGGTATGTCCACTCTTTTTTTAGTAGCCACTTAGTCACAAACCCTGGCCAAAATTAGCATTTATATTAGTTTTTCTGCATTTTTTACACATAAACTGCCATTTCACCAATGATATTATCAGTAAAATACATTTTACTGCTCTAAAACACTCATATTTGTGCAAAGTAATGTCTCACGAGTACAACAGTATCCCCCATGTACAGGTTTTATGGTGTTTTGGAAAGTTACAGGGTCAATATAGGGCTTGCCCATTTCAGTTTGCCAGATTGGGTTGCTGGGTCTATGTTGCCTTTTGAGACCATATGTTAGCCCAGGAATGTGAATTAACCCCATCATGGTATACCATTCGCAAATGTAGACAACACAGGGTGTTCAAAATGGGGTAAGTCAAGTCTTTTGTAGTACCCACTTAGTCACGAACACTGGCCAAAGTTAGCATTTTAATTAATTTTTTGCATTTTTTTTAAACAGAAACTGCACTTTTACTGGTGATATCATCTTTGTGATAAATTTCACTTTTTAAAACACTCATATTTGTGTCCAGCAAAGTCTCCTCAGTATAACAATACACAAGTAAAGGTTTTATGGTGTTTTGGAAAGTCACCGGGATAAATATAGGGCTTGCCAATTAAATTCTCTGGACTGTCTGCCTGGGTTGTAATAATTATGTAAAATTCATAGTTAAATATATATGTAGAATAAAATGTTTTTTAAAATTTAAATTTATATATATATATATATATATATTATATTATGTGTGTGTGTGTAAATATATATATATATATATATATATATATGGACACATATAATACATTTGTGTGTGTATATACATATATATATATATATATACACACACTTTTATTTCCTATATATGTATAATATATTAATATATTGTAAAATAATTATAATATATTATACATATATAATGCATATGTATGATTACATTATAAGTGTATTTTGAGATACTCACTGACAGACATACTCTCAATGACTGACACACTCTCTCTGATTTGAAACACTCACTGACAGACACACACACACACACACTGACAGACACACTCACTGACACACACTCTCAGTGACAGACACACAATTTCACTGATTTGAAACACATTCACTGACAGACGGACATATTCACTGACAGACACATACACACCCTCAACGACAGACACACGCCCTCACTGATTTGAAACGCTCACTGATAGACCTCCTTTACTGACAGACACACTTACTGACAAACACACACACTGAAATACACACTCACTGACAGACACACAATCTCACTGATTTGAAATACACTCACTGACAGACACACACTTACTGATAGATAGACACACACTCACTGAAACTCACTCTCAAAGACAGACACACACGCTCACTGATTTGAAACAAACACACTGGCAGATACACTCACTGACAGATATACACACTGACAGACAGACAGAAAAACACTAACAGACACACATACTGACAGGCACACACACATTTACTGATTCTTGCACACACACTCACAAATTAATTTAATTTTTTTGGAAGAGCTGGTGTGGGTCCTTTCCCTGGAGTCCAGTGGGGATCTTCTCCCTGGGGTCCAATGTGGATATTCTTCCTGGAGTCCAATAGCTCTTGTAATCTTCCAGTCCTTTAATGTTTCCTTGCGTGCTGTTTAGTGATGCTGGGCCCAGAGTGATGTCATAATCTGGCTACCTGCCTCACAGCAGGGCATGCTAGGGAGCAGTGAGGAACTGGAAGAACATCAGCGCTCCCTCGCCGCTACCTGCCTCCTCTTCCTGTGGTTTATTTTGACAGAGTAGGCACCTGCCGTCCAGGTAAGCAGGTGCCTACTCTACCTTAGTGAATAAGTGCCAGCTTCGGGGGCACCCTACTGTTGCCAGCTAGTGTCTATCTCTTTTCTGAATCTCTGTCTCACCCTTTATGTACTCCATATTATTATACTATATAACAGATGTGCATAATCCCATATCTTCTCTGTCCTGTGAACTGTAGAGAACTATATAAATCAAATATTCATTCATACAGTTACTTACTTACCTCCTGTACCACCCCCTCTAACCTATAAAGTAAATACACTTGTAAATAAAATATGTGTTTTACTACCGCGTGTGTAAGGATGAACATTGTTACAGGCTTCACTATAAATAGTAAGTAATAGTTTTTTAGGCGTGTGGCTTCAAAGCCCATTGTCTTAATTACACATGTGATTGGTATAGGCCTTTTAGTGTGTACGTGTATCTGTGAACGTGTGTCAATGTCTTGGGTCCATGCAAAATAGAATCTGAGTGTTAACTGCACAGATCAACACTAGACTTTGTTGACCTTTTTGGGTAGCCAATATTTGCTTTACAGCATACAAGCTAAACCAAACATCCTGATACCATTCACCTACGTGGTGCAAATCAAGTAGATTCAGAGTGAACTTGGGTCAAATTTTGTTTTTGTAACAAAGGTATTGATTACCAAATAGGTCTCTTCATTGCCTTAGTTGTGACATTTTACTCTTGTGCATTGTAGCTTGTGATGTTATATGATGTTTATGCAAGGGTTACATAAGTTTAGCTAGTAAAAAGTATATGGCCCAGGATAATTACATGCTATTTCTAGGAATGGCAGTCCTGCTAATGTGTGTCTGTTGTGTCAGTTCCGGATGTGACTGTTTCCTGATGATCTTTTAGAGTTTTATTTTTAATGTCAGGGCCAGTGTTAATTTGTTGGGGTTCTGGGTTAACCATCAAGTGATGGTAATATAATTGATCATTATAAAATTCTGTTTATGTTTGAGGTTGTACGACTAGGAATAACACAAATAACAACAAATGTAAAGTTTAAATACATTAATAATTATTATTTTTATCTTTAAAGTTGTTTTAATTCAATTTTAAATTTTTCTGTTTATTTTCCATATTAAATTCTATTAGACCCTCTATTTTCTAAAAACGTAAGGTAAGTTGCAAGCAAATTTCATAATTCAAAAAGATTCCCAATACATGTTTTTTGAGCTATAGCAATACATTTACTGAAGAATGCAACATACTCTGCGGACCCTACACCAAGTGGCTACTCTGTTAGATGTATAGATTATGCTTTATGCTATTAGATGAGAGAATTTTTGGTAGTGAATGGTGGAGTAGGTTAAATCTTACTAAAACAGACTAAATTAAAAAAAAAACCTCCTTTTACTAAAGCATGTTGGTCACCTTTAATATTCAGTTCTGAATATTTTACCATACCGACAGTGAGCATATCGGCCTGGAGATACATTATCTGATCATGTGATGTAGCTGCAAAACCAAGAAATCTTTGCAAAATATATATTTTTTTATTTTCTTCCACCATCATAGATGGACCCGGTAAAATTTCGACCCTAATGTTTTTTTTTTTAAGCCAAGGTGTTTGACTTGGCACTTACCTTGGCTCCTAGGAGTGGTTGCAGAGTGTCCTGTCTGTGTTGAGCCTTATTTGTGTTATATTATGGCTGCATGTAATGATATAAAATACTTGGCGGATGTGCAATATCCAAATGTATAACACAATTTATGCATAATAGTTATCAAGTTACTTCTAAATATTACAGCAAGGATGCATTTTTACTGTACAGCAACTGTCAATCACTAGGCTCTCATATATATTTGGTTCCTGAATACATATATTTCTAGCTGTTATATACACAATGTTCTTTATGCAAAAAAGGTGAGCGTTATAAATGTATTTTATAATGCCTTCTATTATACTAAGATCATTTTTTTTAAACTTTTACAAATTTGAATTGTATTGCCTTTTATAAAGTTATTCTATTTCTATTGCAGCTGAAAGAAATGACATTAAATAACATTGATTTTCTCACCCCTCCTTGGTGGTATACATTTCTCATTCTCCCAGAGGCCTAGAAGTCTGAGGGTTCTGCGCAGTATCTTAGCTGTTCCTAGAACTGCACTCTTCCGGACAGCGATCTCAGATGTCCCACCTGGAATCTGCTGAAGTCACTCCCCCAATTTGGGGTCATGAATTCAGGGACACGAAGGGAGAACCTAGTCTATATATATGTATACTTACTCACTCACTAAACACTAGCTTCAAAGCTCACAATTCATTTTTTCCCTGAAATAATGAGAATTTTGTTACAGTATATTATCACACATAAGCCTGCCACAATACCAATGTACTCTTTTTTAGGTTCAGCCATTCATGTTTTATATGTACGTATATATATTTAAGCGTCATAAGAGCAGACATTAGGTTGCTGGAAAATTGGGTACATTGGCGTTATGATCATGTACCCTAACTAAATATATGATCATGTACCCTATGATCATGTATGATATATATCATGTAATATATGATCATGTACCCTAACTAAATCCCCATTAATTTTGCCTGTCAGGTGTTTGTAAAACCACATTATATTTTGTGAGCTTTGAATCTGTAGTGTAGTGAGTGAGTGAGAGAGAAAACTAGATAGATCGATCGATAGATAGATAGACAGACAGACAAGCAGAGAGACCGACAGACAGACAGATAGATAGATACATAGATAGATAGATAGATAGATAGAAAGCATGCACCAAGTTTAGCAGAAATGTCAACTGGACATTATTCTGAATAATACATAGTTTGACTAATGACCATCAGTGTGCGTGCGGCCTGCTAATCTTCAGGTACCAGTTTGCCCAAAATTAGAAGGAATTTCAATTATTATTATTATTATTATTATTGGTATTTATACAGCGCCAACTAATTCCACAGCAAATAAAATGTTTCCTTGTAACGATATTGTGGGAGAGAAGGGACAGTAATGATGAGTCTTCAGTTATTTTGCATGCCAACATTTCAATTCATGTGGAATGGCCTTAACCTTGATATTAGGTTACACCTATTCTGCAAATATAACAACAATGCCCTTGAAAGAGATGAAAATATGACACGTTTATGCCATTAACATACTGTTCAAAAACTATAGATGAATATTATATTCTTTTCTCAGTGGATCTATTGCTGTGGAGTTTGGGTCTCTTTGTGTATGTGAAAAAACTGATAACTATAAATGACAAATCCAATTACATGTCACAGATAGGATTTAATTAGCAGGAATTGGTTTGCTGTATCACTGAAGCGTATAAATAATGTGCTTGCAGTAATATGATGACAACCTGCAAACTGCATAAGAATAAGGGCAAAACATCTTTATCAGTCCTACAGCTACATTCATTCTTTTTGCTCTCTGAAAAGTTAGATATGAGCTATTGACCTATTCTATATTATGACAAGCTTATTAATAATGTAGAAATTAGAAAAGCTGATCAGATAAATTTACTTTCTAAAACAAATACAGTAATAATCCAAAAAGCAAACAGAATTTTTCACTATACTCCAATTTCTATGAAGTTAAAATCCAAATTGCAAAATAGCTGATCTGGAAAATGTCTGCAGCTGTTAAATATGCTTAGCGGGCATGTGACATAAAGTTACTTAGGATGGAGTCTAAGGACAGAAAACATGTACAGGGTTATATACTAATGTGAGAATTCAAAGTGAATTTAAAATTTGAGACCAGAGTAGCTGAGCGGAAAGCACAGCTGACTAAGATAATTTTTCCAGTTAGGCCATTTTGACGTTAAACTTGAAATTCACGAGGGTGGGACCTGACAGCCAAGATGGCCAGACGTGTTTCTTCATAGCTCCAACACTTCCAGGCATAAAACGAGCCTTTCCAACTCTTATCTGCACTGGCTGCTACTGCACACAAGCGGTGGGGTGCCTTATAAAAAGAGGATACTCAAAATGCCGAACCATTTCACCACCACCACACACCGTTGGAGCCGATGGCCTAGCCTGCTAAACAGCCTGTTGTCTGGGGGAGGCGGACGATCTCCCGAAACAGGATTAGCTATCCATAACGAAAGTTTTACATCCCTGCAGCCTCTGGACCGACGGGGGTTATCCCGGCCCCCGCCTGGAAAAACTCACTTCACTGCACCAGCAGAGCCTCCTGCCACAAAACCCATCACATGGAGCGGCAAAGATGGCCGCTAAGCCTCAAAGCCCGTGCCTACAGGAGAGCTCACATACCCAAACTTGGAGGGAAGACTTCAATGCCAGATTTGATAGGATTTGTCAAGCATTTTGGGAGTGCATTGCCTACCGATACCCAAACGGTACCTTACCTGCAAAGCCGGTGACCCACGCTGTTCTCCTTAATTTCCAAGCACACTCTGAGCTGGGAGCCAGCAAAGAGGCACCACCTACCAGTCACCTACGCACCCTAGGGTCTCCCAGTACTTCGAAGCACCTGCTCGCTCAAGCTCCAGCCAGGCACAGAAGCTGGAAAACACTGGAAACGCTGTCCCCCTCAAGACCCGACTTCTGAGGAGAGCAGGATTCTGGTACTGCAACCCCCCCTTTTTTTAACATGCAGAAGGACCCTCTTCCTTGGCCTCAATGGAGTGGGGTAAAAATTTGCAGAGGGGGGCTGGGCCGGACCGCCGAGCTGAGCGGTCGCAGGACAGATCAGCTCCTGCCAAATATGTCCTGCTAAGCTTTAAAGTCGTGCCTTTGGAGGGAATAAATGACCACCAACTGCGACCCTTGATATTCACGGGCTACCGGAGCTGAGGAGAAGCTTGCTCCCAGAGTGTTAGTCCCTAAGATGTGGGGTCCCTGTGGCGTCAGGTGAGACCTCACATGGCGGTGAGTGGAGTGGACGGCCGCCACTCCACTATCCTGCCCAACGGAACCCGCAAACCGGACGAAAATCGGCGGACCCGGTCCTGATCCCCCCCCCCCCTCTGGACCGGGGGGGTGATCCCGGTCCCTGCCAAGCGGCCTCACAGCCGCACTCAGAAGCACCGCTGCACCAACGGACAGGCTTAAGGCCTAGATCTAAGATGGCGGGGGCCATGTGCGTGGGAGCCGAGCTGCGGAGCCTGAAAGCGGACTATGGACACCATCTGGCTTGACATCTAAAGCGACTAGTACCAGCAACCCACCCCACACAGCAGCTACTAAGCCTGGAGACACACCGGGCACATGGCACCAGTAACCCAACACGATGCACCACCCCCGTGGCATGGGCTGCCGACGAGACTGCTCGCCCTTCATCTGAGGTGGGTGCTCACCGGGAGGTCTCCTCCACAGCCTGCCATACCCCCAGGGAGAAGATAGAGATCCATCGGAACCCTGGGCCTACGATCCTGTTGATGGGATCAATGGCGAACAGGCGCAAGCACCCACTAAGGCCTCAGGCCGAAGATAGGCAGTCCCTGGAAGCAGTGACACCACGATCCCAGATAGAAACAGCATCTTGGTGAACTGGTGCAGGTCTCCAACCCAGCAGGGACTCAAGCTGAATCCAACACGAGAATGAACGGCGTACCCTGCGGAGTGGGCTCAGGGCTTTCCAGGACACTAACAAGCACTGGTCTCAGGTCCCCTATGGAGACAGCGGAACTGGTGCGCATCGACCCATGTCCAAAACGCAGCCTGGAGCACACAGGATGGCGAGCCCCGACCCACATCCAGAGTTACTGCAGGAACACAACCGGACGCATCCATAGGATCCCAGGGGCACTGGCGGACAGTGCCACATGTCCCCGAGCATGGTACCGTGCATATGCCCAAGGACTGGTGCCGCCTTATAGCCTGTCAGGTTGTAGACAAACATCATTGTTAACTCTGTACTTCATTATTTTTCTGTCTCACTTCGTTGCCTGCATAAACAGGGCAGTGACACAGGGGTTAAACCCACAGTCAGTCAGACCGCAAACATACCCACAGCGGGTAGTCATATATACCCAACACATAGGTCGCGCTAAAGACGGCCCTGTGTACCCCCTTCAACGTATGCCTCAATAAAAGAAAGCTAAAAAAAAAAAATTTGCAGAGGACATTCCACATCCTTGCTACTCGGCACTAATGAGCTATATTACTCCTTTGCCTGTGCTAATCACCCTATCTCAATACCCAGTGGTATACATAATCTGTTTAGCATACACATAATCTGTTTAGCATGTTGCATAATTGTTTATTATAATTTCTAATGAACAGCCTGTTTTATAATTATTTTCCATTAATTACACTGTGCCATACATCTTAATGTCATGACTTTGTTTATGATGCTCGCCTCTGACTTGATGCTCGCTTGCTCGACGTTACTGTGATGGCATTGCTAGTTCGTCCTTATAGCCTGACTATTTATATTTTTAAAAATTGTGCTGTTACTCCAATGCCATACTGTTGTCATGCTATGCGGATCTTACTGTGCTTGACCCTGCTGTTGTGGCAGCACAAGCCCTTGTGTTATACTATGCACAGCAAAAAATAAAGAATAAAAAAAAATAAAGAATAAAAAAAAAAACCTTGAAATTGACTTTAAAGGGACACCATGGTCACCAGAACAACAACAGCTTAATGTAGTTGAGTAAAGTATGTCCCTGCAATCTCTCAGACAGCCACTAGAGGTGCTTATCTATGAGGAGATGCTGGCAAGGAGGAGGGGTGGGGTGGTGCCAGGTCCAGCACTAATGGACCCATGCAGAGCTGGAATAAAGGTACATTTTTACCTTATTTAAGGGGGAGGGTAAGTGTGACTGCCACCTAAATAATGTTTTAACCCTATAGGGTCAGGAATACATGTTTGTATTGTATAATGTTCTTTTAAATGTACATTTTTGTGAATAACCCTGTTTATGTTTCTGCCCCTTCTCATTTGTCAGTTTGTTGTGTTGATATCTTAAATTGTGCTGTTACAATAACCGTCTAAACCTGTATGCCTAAAATCTTACCTAGTCTTCTCTAGTATTCTAATGCTGCGTCACATAGTATGGCAATTTGCCATGCATGCACGCTAGCCTCCCAATGCTTCCCTACCATCAAGATTGATGATCTCAACCAAGTAGGTGGGACCGACAGCAAGTACTTAAAGCTAAGTAATATGCTTTTTTACTTAAGATGGGGGAGGGGGTAAGGTGGTGCAAGGGGGGTCACCTAAGTAGTTGATAGAAGAATTTAGCCTTAACTGGTAACTAGTATAGCATAAGATATATTTAAAACATTCACTATTTCAGGTACTTCATTTTGAAAAATACATTTTTGTTAGTAACTTTACTACTTTGTGAATATGTACATTTTGCAAAAAAAAAGCATTGGGCTCACTTTACTATTCCTGAAAATCTGTGTTTTACTAGTTCAAAGTACCCACCTGGACAAATAATCTGATCAGTTGGCAAGCTGTTCCATGTAAATAATTAATGTTTCAGATGATTGACTTCTACCCTTGGCACCAATTGTAACAATTGTGGTATGATGTATTTTAATTTATTCAAGTGTTCTGTTTATATAACCTGTGCGCTATCATTTTGACTTCTGAGATTAAAATAGGATTTGCGTGTTGAAATATGTTATTTCCATCATCAAAATCAACAACTTTGTGCATTTCTGTTATTGCATTTCCTCTGTCAAAGTACTTCCAAAAAATGGTTGTGAGCAAATCTAGATCCCCACAGGACACAAAACGGGTCTTCATCATGATATATAGGGTCATGTTTAGCAATATTTCCATGCATTTAACACCAAATGACCTACATTTAATAGTTTGCTTTTCTCAAATACTTCCAGAACTGAAATATTTTCCAGAAAAGAAGAAAATAATCAGTACAGAGTGTAGGATAGTCTTCCATCAGTAATCAGTTCACGTTTTTAACTGACAAAATAAATGTCTGGTTGGAAGGTGGTTCTTGTGTTCCTCACCATTATAAAAAAGTATGTGTAATGCCAGGTTCAATTACATGTATAACATCTCCCAAAACAACAAATGTATCACTTGTCATCAATTTCTGAAGGTCCATAGGTTACGCTGTTGTAACACCCACCATCCAGTAAGGGCTGGTGAAAGGAGTTTTGGCTAAACAGGTGAAGATGCATCTCAAATGCGCCTTCATCTGTGTGTATCTTAACCCCTAATTGTGCTTCTTTTGCACTCTTTTGTGCCTTACACCCCCTTTAGGGTGTTTTAGCCCCATTTTGCCCTTATGTGTGTTTTACACCCCCTTTAGTGGATCTTATCTCTCATTTTGTATGTCCTACACCGCCTTTGTGTGTCTCTTGCAACCCCCTTGTGTGTCTCTGTCTTCCCTCCATCCCCTTTGTGTGTCTTTTACTTTCCCCAGCCCCATTGTGCGTCTTTTACTGCACCAGCTTCTTTGTGTCTCTTTGTCCCTCAGACCCTCTATGTGTCTCTTCCCCACTAGCCCCTCAGTGTGTCTCTTCCCCTTTTCCCCAGTCCCTTTTTGTGTCTCTTTCTCCGAGCTCCCTTGAATGTCTCTTTCTCCCTTCCGAGCCCCTCTGTGTGGCTGTCTACCCAGAGCCCCTTTTGTGTGTCTCTCCCCTTAACTCCTTTTGTGTGTCTCTCACAAGCATCATCTGTCGGAGAAAAAAGATTCCCTACAGAGGTCCGGATGACCATACTATATGGAGTGACTGGCGGTAGGGGGAGCCCTCCATGCCCAAAAGTGGATGCCTGTGCCGTCTTATGGTTGCAGTGGCCCTGCCTCCAGCCGTGTTCTCTCTACACTGTAGTCGCACCTGATTGGGACACTTCACCAAACAGGTCAATCCTCCCTGATGACGCTGAGATGTGGGCTTCATGCTGTTTCACACTTCATGTTCTGTTTTACGGTCTTCACCAAAGAACATTTTAGTACAGCATTTACTGGGTCCAAGTGTGCAGCAGGGGCAATTAGAAGCAAACTGACCTCTGCAGCATGTTCTGGGTGATTATCTCCATGAATAGTATGCTTGGTTTTATATCTACCACAGCGTGTGGCAAAGTATAAAAAACAGATCAATGCATTATTCTTCAGCTCACCTAATAAACTCTTGGGTTCGTAATAAAAGCACTGCATCAACCCAGCAACTCAGAAGTGTTATCCACTAAAATGAGAGTTCCCAGGTACTCAAGCAGAATTTCAGAAGTAGAAGTTAAGCCTAAAGTTCAAGAATCATCAATAACAAACAATGTTTCTGCACCTTTTTTGTTTTGTTCTGGCTTCTGCCCCTCTAATTCTGGTTAAGTCATAGTTCCACTTGTGATGAGAGAAAAGAAGTGACCACACGAGGGAGCCATACAATGTAACTGAAAATACCAATCAAGGCAGTATTTCTATTGCACTGACTTTGTGTTATGAAACTGTCTGTTCATGGGGATAGACAGACAGTCAGATAGAGATAGAGACAGACAGACAGACAGATTGTGGACATTTTGATATATATATAATTTTACAGTTTATTATTAAGAGGACAGTGAAATAAAAGGAATAAACAAAACCAAAATGTATTTTTAAAAAAAAGAAAAGTTTATTTTACGAATACATGGAACAGTTGTGCACAGCACATTTGTATAAAAATAAAAGCCATTACATTTTAGAAACAAATAACTGGATATTTCTGTTTTGCTACAAATTTACAATCTCAGTTATAAATCAGTACTAATCCAGAATGAGGTATATTTCTTGGTAAGAATATTACGAAATGGCACCATTTTGTTTATGGAATTTAATATATAAATAATGAGGTAAGCACTGGGATTTCCACTTTACTGAAAGGCAATGGACTAGTTGCACAATACATGTAAATGATTAAATAAGACACAGAGATACTGGTGCACTTTTAAGGAGACAGCAATACTTTAACTAGAGTTCAATAATATAGGAAGGCACATAGTACACGTGTAAAAATGACCTAACCTGCATATTTTTTTGTATTTATCTTAGAAAAATGACATTTACAACAGATATGTTGCCATTGTTTTATTTCAGCCAGTGGTCTTGATTTGAAAAGTAGCTCTGTTCTTACAGTGTGAAATCATCCATTATCAAATCAAACACCGCTATGCTTTAAAATGGGTAATTAACAAACAAATTCAATACAATTATGCCATCCTACAAGACTCCATATCAGTGGTACCCAAACTAGTACTCGTGATGCAGTTACAGTCCAGGATTTGTCACTATCTCCATTGGAAACGAAAAGGGAAATAAATCAATACTGGACTGTTGCTGATCCATGGGGCCTGTCTTTAAAACCGCTGCTGTATATGATAAACAAACAATTTTGTATTCAAGGAACACTGTTTGTGTTTATCTGTGTCTGAGGTATAGATACTGCTTACATGACCTTATAGAATACTGTATACCATTTTAAAATATTTATTTCATCCATTTTTGTGCTGCTACATGCTAACACATATGGGAACTCCTACGTGAATTTGGGTGATTATGTCACTTGTGGTATCACCTACTTTTGTGCAAGCGACATGTTTGTCTACAAATTTGTACACATTGCATAAACAATGGTGGGTTTAGATGCCAGCACTCAAATAGTTACACGTACGAGTTCCCTGGAAGAGACCCACAAGCAGCAAACATCAGGTTATTGCTTAGGGGGAAGATGTCATGAAGTCTTCTAAAAAAAGATGAAAGGATCAAGGATCAAAAGATGATAAAAGAAATCAAGGTATAAAATGCAGGTCAGTTGTTATTAACATGTCGATATTTAGCATGTAAGCACTGTCCATAAACAAAACATTTTACCTCAGTTAACATTAAAGTATTGCTGATCCCTTACACTTCAGTGTCACATGTTCAATATCGTTGATACCATGTTCCAATTAATGGTTTATACAACTTACATTTAGAAACACTCTGCAGTAAGAGGCATGTCAATGGCCTTTAAGACAACATCATTAAGGGAGGGCTAGGAGAGAGCTCCACGTCCCTGTCACATAAATGTTCCCAGACCTGTCTATTAGAACATGCAGCCTCTTTGTCAAGTTTACTAGAAACTGAAACCAGCTTCTATTACACTTCTGGAAGGCTGAATTTAGATCTCCTACTTTTCTGACACGTATCTACCAGACAGCGACCCTTCTTTTTAAAAATATGAATTCACTATGCACCCACTTTTCTTTCATATATATTTAGCATCCATATTTATATTCTTCTTCTTGTGAAAAGGTATTACACATTTCTAGACAATATTATTTGCAAATAATATTATCAATGAAGGCTCTTCCATAGACGCATACCTGTTTTAATGTGGGGAAAAACATTTATTTGCAGTAGTTTAGAAACACTCACATTCATTTTTTTGGGATGGGAGGGAGATGAGCCAAAACAATATTGGAAAACATTAATGTCTCCTTAATTTTGTAATAGGTTTTAGTTTTACAGGGCCCCTCCCTCCTCATTTGTAGCTGTTTGGAAAAGCTTACTTTAGAGCATCTAGGCATGTTAAAAAATGGGTCTAGTTTTATATCTGTCCCTTTTTGGCATATTTGGCACATGGCTAGTCTCATTTAAGAAGACATTTCAGGAAGCAGCTGCCCATGAGTGGAGACATGCTATAGGCCAGGGGTAGGCAACCTACGGCACTAGTGCCATGCACGGCACTCGAGGTGTCTTTGCACGGCACTCAAGGCTGCTAGAGCCAAACTCTGTCCTATCTAAGGCTCTGTCCTATCAGGAGTGCCAGTAAAACTTCAGATATCTGCTAATACGAAGAGGTGGTGAAGGACAATCCTCAATTTAAGCATTGCAACACATTGCAGAACGTAGAGGAAGTAATCTCAGATCACTTCCTCCCAGCACTTGTGAATGGGAATCCACACTGTAGCAGAGCAGCCTGCCGCTGCTGTTGCAGCTCCTATACTTGAGCTATACCTGGCCGGCCTGGTCCCCACTGGAACCTAGGGAAGCCACCCACACTGCTAGATACAGGGGCGGACTGACCGGTCGGGCACTTCGGACATGGTCCGAGGGCCCGGCCGGGAGGGGGGCCCGCCATCAGGGGGCCCGGCCGCCCCTTTAAATGCTGCAGCCGCCTGAGCGCTCTCTTCAGAGCCTCAGGCGGCTACAGCTTCTCACCTCCCCTCCCCTGTAGCTGTGCGGTCCGCGGTGCCCGGCCGGAGTGATAGGAAGGTGCTCAGTGTGCACCTTCCTGTCAGTCCGGCCGGGTACAGGAAACAGAAACTTCTGTTCCGCGCGGAACAGGAGTTTCTGTTTCCTGTACCCGGCCGGACTGACAGGAAGGTGCACACTCAGTGTGTGTGCACCTTCCTATCACTCCGGCCGGGCACCGCGGACCGCACAGCCGCTCGGCCACGCTACAGGGGAGGGGTTAAAAAGAGAGTGGGAGGGGGGGTTAAAAAGAGAGGGGGGGGGTTAAAAAGAGTGGGGGGGGGGGTTTAAAAGAGAGTGGGGGGGGGTTAAAAGAGAGTGGGAGGGGGGGTTAAAAGAGAGGGGGGGTTAAAAGAGAGTGGGAGGGGGGGTTAAAAGAGAGTGGGAGGGGGGGTTAAAAGAGAGTGGGAGGGGGGGTTAAAAGAGAGTGGGAGGGGGGGTTAAAAGAGAGGGGGGGGGGTTAAAAGAGAGTGGGAGGGGGTTAAAAAGAGAGTGTGGGGGGGGGGGTTAAAAAGAGAGTGGGGGGTTTAAAAGAGAGTGGGAGGGGGGGTTAAAAAGAGAGTGGGAGGGGGGGTAAAAAGAGAGTGGGAGGGGGGGGTTAAAAAGAGAGTGGGAGGGGGGGGTTAAAAAGAGAGTGGGGGGGTTAAAAGAGAGTGGGGGGGTTAAAAGAGAGTGGGGGGTTAAAAGAGAGTGGGGGGGTTAAAAGAGAGTGGGGGGTTAAAAAGAGAGTGGGGGGTTAAAAAGAGAGTGGGGGGGGGTAAAAAGAGAGTGGGGGGGGGTAAAAAGAGAGTGGGAGGGGGGGTTAAAAAGAGAGTGGGAGGGGGGGTTAAAAAGAGAGTGGGAGGGGGGGTTAAAAAGAGAGTGGGAGGGGGGGTTAAAAAGAGAGTGGGGATAGAGTGGGGTGGGGGGGTTAAAAAGAGTGGGGGGTTAAAAGAGAGTGGGGGGGTTAAAAAGAGAGTGGGGGGTTAAAAAGAGAGTGGGAGGGGGGGTTAAAAAGAGAGTGGGAGGGGGGTAAAAAGAGAGAGAGGGTGGGTAAAAAGAGAGAGAGAGTGGGTAAAAATAGAGAGGGAGGGGTAAGAAGAGAGGGAGGGGTAAGAAGAGAGAGGGAGGGGGTAAAGAGAGAGGGAGGGGGTAAAAAGAGAGGGAGGGGGAGTAGGAAGAGAGGGAGGGGGAGTAGGAAGAGAGGGAGGGGGAGTAAGAAGAGGGTGGGAGTAAGAAGGGGAGTAAGAAGAGGGGGAAGGGGGGTAAGAAGAGGGGGAGGGGGGAGTAAGAGGAGGGCAATTGCCCCCTCCCCTGTCCGCAGGCACCGTGCGGGCAGCCGGCAGGGGAGGGAGGAAGAGAGGACCCGGGAGCTCAGCCTGCAGCTCCTCTGGGTCCTTCTTGCGCGAGCACAGATCGTTGCCGCGGTTACCACGGCAACGTTACGGCTCTTGCGAGAGTAAACTCTAGCCCTGGAGCTACGGGCTAGAGTTCACTCTCAACACTGTGACCACCAGGGATTCCTGGTGGTCGCAGTGGTGAGAGTGAACTCTAGCCCCATAAACACACTGCCCCCACACACCATACACATTTACACACATTGCCTCACACACACATACACTGCCCACCCATACACACACAGCCCCCCATACTAACATTGCCACACACATACACAGCCCCCTCATACACACATTGCCCCACACACCCTACACATTCACACACTACACCCACTCACACACACTGCACCCCTTACACATTGCACCACTGCTCCTATACCCTACTACAGCCTCATATCCCAGCAGACCCCAGGTAAGTTGTCAAACTGTTCTTAAACGGTTTGACTACTTACTCTGGGAGGGGGGCCCGGCCCTCCTGGCACCATAACGACTACACAGAGCAGTAGTGGTTATTGTGCATGGATTATTTCTTTAAATAATCTACAAGTGCCCCAGTAGCCAGCAAGCCAGCCAGCCCAGAGGCCGGCCAGCCAGCCAGCCCACAGGCTGGCCAGTAGCCAGCCAGCCAGCCCACAGGCCACCAGTTAGGCTTACAGCCAGCAAGCCCACAGCCTGCCAACCGCAGCCAGCAAGCCACAGCCTGCCAGCCAGCAAGCCACAGCCTGCCAGCCGCAGCCTGCCAGCCGCAGCCAGCAAGCCCACAGCCTGCCAGTCGCAGCCAGCAAGCCCACAGCCTGCCAGTCGCAGCCAGCAAGCCCACAGCCTGCCGGCAGTAGCCAGCAAGCCCACAGCCTGCCAGCCGCAGCCAGTAAGCCCACAGCCTTCCAGCAAGCCCACAGACTGCCAGCCAGCAACAGTAATTAAGGTAAGAGGAGCCAACTTGGCCTAGGTATCAGCGAGCTATGTTGTGTTGCTATATTGTGAATAGGAACCAGAGTGTTGGAGACCCCCCTCCAGGCCCCATTAGACTCCATTGTAGTCTCTAATGGGACCTGGAGTTAATTCTTTCTAACACACTCTCTAAAGGACACTGAGATAGCCTCTGCTAGAATGCTCCCCCCCCCTCCATGGCCCATTAGCCCTCAATTGTAGTCTCTACTGGGGCCTTGAAGGGATTATTGCACTTTTGTTCCTTGTGTCTAAAGATTGTGTAGGGTGTGGCTGGAGGCGGTGCATGGAGGCGGGACATGGGTGGCGCTTGATGCGGAGTATAGGTGGGGCCTGTAAGGGGGCCCTTGATTTATTTTGCCCGGGGGCCCTGAGGGTTCTCAGTCCGCCCCTGGCTAGATATACACAGAAATGCAGAATAACCCTTCCCTCATACAAATAATACGAACAGCCTACACACAAACATACACACAATCCCCACAAATGCAACACCACTAACAATCCACATACATGCACACAACCCCACATGCAGCCTCTCACATGCAATACCCCAAACAGCCCCCACACACTACTAAACACACAATGTGACTTATCCATCCACACACAATTCCACAAGCAGCCCTCATACACAGCCCACATTCATATGTATCATACACAATACCATAAACTACTAATGAACATATACAATTAATAGCTCATATACGCACAAATACAACGATACAAAGCAATTACAGTAAAAATAACCAGCAGAATACGGCAGCATACACACCTCAATTTAAAAAATAGGATTGGCACGCTACGGGACATCACAATCCTATATCGGCACAGTGCTGCTAAAAGGTTGCCTACCCCTGCTATAGGCCTTTCTCTTCAGGGACCATTATTGGCTGATTTGGCCAGTGGGTGGGGTTACAGTGCCCACAGAAGAGAGAATCAAGACGCCATATTGAAAGAAGCATAAAGGGAGCACAACAACAGCAGCAGCAGCTCCTATTCCCTGCCAAAAGTAATATAATGTATAATATCTTTTTCTCTCCCCCATTAGCCCTAATGACTACATTAAGGAAGGGAATTTACTCCAATATATAATTATTATATATATACATGTAAAGCCAGAGAAGCACAGCAGTGGCAAGGGGAGGGGAACATTACTGACACTGAGCACAGTGCTGCCTGTCACTAATATTTTTAATAACTCCTACTGCACAGTTACTGTACATCTGAGACCTGAGACATTCATGCTGTGATTCGTTGAAAAGTTGTGAAGCTTCAAACTGTAGGACTGGGGCTGTGACTCTGAGGACTGGTCTGATTCCAATTTCAATCTGTTTTAACCTGTAATGATTGTTGATTCTGTTAACCATGTCAGCTACTATACATATTACCACTGTAGATTAATTATATTACCACTACAGGTAATATGAAGTCTATCAGTGCCCTGCTGCTTTAATCATGTGCACACTGTGTGCTAAGAGCTAATGGAGTTGGTGACATGTTTCATAACAGCAACAATATTTAATAGAAAGCTAAATTTATCATAGCAGGAGCACTTCTGAAGATGAGATCATGTAAGAGAGAGCTAAGATGGAGCTAGCAAAATAGATAGAGAGAAGAGAGAGAGCTAAAGCATTTTACAGACACATGTACTGTGTGAGGACCTCTGTATTGCAGCTCTGTGTAACCCATCATAGTGCTCCTGGCTGTGTGGAATAGTTATGGCATCTCATTATTGTGCCCAGTCTGCAATGGAGGGTTAGGGGTAAAATGGGAAATTAATTATGAAATCTCGCTTTCTGAGTGGAATATATATTGTTTTACAATGTATTCTTTTCTTTTTTTAATCCCCTTAACCTCTGGAATTAACTAGGGAGTATGTTTACATGTAATTGCCAGGGGATTGACGAATCCCTAACCCGAGCATTTAAAATAAACCATATAAAAAAAAAAACCTACTGACCTTCCATACATCAGGGAAATGCATTTGAGAAAGTCTAAGGGTCCCCACTTAATTTAAATAAATCCACCACAGGTCACATGATGGGGTAAAGAGTGGGCAAGTAAGCACATTGAATTAGTTTGATTTAAGTCTTACTATATTGCATATGGGAGGAAGGTATAGGCAATGAGACTGTGACAGCACTCTCTTTATTATTATATAACTTTTGCCATCTGTCCCAACCTGCTTGGGTTCAAGGGAGGGAAACACTCCATTGGATGATATGAAATATATTACATTTATTCAAGCTGAAAAAAAATAACCAAACTTTTTATAGACAGGTTTGTTGTGACAGACTATATTAAATTACCTATTTTTTACATCATGCCTGCTTGTTAGCATGTTATATGTTTCAATATTGTTTTACATGTTCAGTACAGTGTCTTTAAAATTTGACAAAATATTATATTTTGCTATAATATATACTGTGATTGTAGTATTAACAAAACATCAAATGCGATTACTATTATTTAATTTTTTTTATTCCATAGGCTTCTTATTGAAAATTTGGTTATTTTGTGCAACTCTTAAAGAAGTATTGTTGGTCTCTGAGAAGCATGTGACTGCAGTAAGGTCAGGCAAAAATACCAGAAGAAGTAGCTCTCCAGAAATGTCCTCAGTAGCGTTACATACATACATGACATGGGATGACACTGGAATTAACTAATTATGGCCTTTGATTCCTGGGAGTCAACTTGTTAATGCAAACCTGACCTTTAGTGTGTGCTGTATATTTTTAGGTAGTCTAAATAAGTTTGGAATAGGAGAGAGGCAAACACATAACTACGCAGCCAGGCGTGCCCTTTAAATCGGGTCTGCAACCACTTTTAGACAACTTGTGCACTCAGGGATTCTGTTCAGTAATCTGGAAGATGAGCATTCTTCATTTAAAGGGAAAGGGGGTTCATAGAAATGTTTTATGTTGTTCTTTTTCATACGCAATTCTGCTGTTGTATCTTTAATAGGACACTATAGTCACCAGAACAACTACAGCTTAATGCAGTTCTGTTATCTCTAGCCTGTCCCTGCAGGCTTTTTAATGTAAACATTGCATTTTCAGAGAACATTGCTGCATAGTAACACCTCTAGTTACAGTCACTCAGACAGCCACTAGAGGTGCTTACTGGGTCAGTGATGCACAGTGGAAGAATGCTCTCTATTAGGATACATTGACTGGTGCAGTGCAGCGTTTTGCAGTGCATAGACCAGTGGTTCCCAAACTTTTTAGGTTCAAAGCGCCCTTAATATTTCAATATTTTTCAAAGGCACCCCAAGTAAAACATTTTAGGTTGTATATCTGTACAGCGCTGTGGCATATACTGGCGCTATAGTGTAATCTACAGTGTTGGTGTTTGAAGGAGTGCTTGTATATAGTTTTAATGTTTTAATACATGGGTGTGTTTGTATGTAATGTTGCATTTGATTGCAGGGGTGTGTCTGAATGTATTGTTCATTTTTAAATGTGGATGTACACTTGTGTGAAGTATTTGTGTTTGAGTGAAGGGGTGTGTTATTATTTTGGAGTTTGAATGCCCAGGTAGGTTTGTATGTAATATTTGTGTTAGATTGCAGGAGTGTGCTTTTATGTTGTGCTGGTGCTTGCTTGGATGTATGCACATACACTACCACATACATACATACTTACATGGATATTCATGCACAGATATATACACACACACACAGACACACACACATGATACTATTTTATATATCCAGCAACCCTCCTGTTAGCTTACCTTATGTGTCCAGGAGGATGGCTTTGAGTCCTGCTGTGAGTGAGGGGTCTAGAGCAGCTCCTGGAGTGCACCTTTCCCCTCATGCTGCGGCTGCCTATTCTCCCTCTAGCGATGTCTCCATGCATGATGCTGGGAGGAAGTGACAGGCTGTCACTTCCTCACAGTCGGCAGACAATACAGGGACCCAGTCGCGGTCTTAAAGGACTGTTCAGTAGTTATGTTTCCTGGTGCTCTAATCATAGCACAGGGGAAACATTCTGCGGCGCCCCCGCGGTGCCCTGCACAGTTTTGAAACCGCTGGCATAGACAATAGCCGCCTGATGCTTTCCTATGGGATTCAAATTTGATGATCTCATCCAAGGAGGTTTGTATTCCTGACACTATAGTGTTCCTTTAATGTTGCAAGATGCATTTCAATTCAACATAATACACTGTTTAGTAAATATACCCAATAACACTTAATTAGTAAACATTATTGGGTCTAATTTAATTGCATTGGATCAAAACACAGATTAATCATTCTTTAAGAAATGCATACTTGCCAAAGTCCAGATTACATGGAAAGTCCACGGGTGTTTCTTCTGGGGTCTCCAGAAGTAGCACTTACACTACACAGTGCTGTTTTACTGGGCATTTCAGCCTGTACATGCCGCTTGTAAGTAGCACTATGTGTATGAGCAGCCTTGCCACCATGCAGGTCTGCCTGTCATCCAGTCCACCTTTATGGATAGGCACATTACCAGTGACACAAATTGCATCAGTGACATGCCTCAGCATCATCTGCTGTCGCCTCTAAAACCCGCAACATACGTCACAAAGTTGATATTTCCATCAACTGAGTTTACCTGAACATAACATAACATAGCTGTCCTCTGGAGCCAAAGAATGCAATCTACTACGCATGACCATCTTAACACTGATTTAACACCAATATTTTTTAGATAGTTTTGCATTCATTTAAATTCAGATCAGTCATCACATTCTAAATATGGCTTCACATAATTTTTTTTTTAAAGTATATTCATTCAAAAACCAACTCTAATACCTCACTGAAGAAATGATAATGATTTCATCCTGTCCACATGCCTGTCAAATTAGTGAATTTGTGTTCTACCACAATCAGGGCCGTCTATAATATGATTAGGACCCTGGGCAATGCATTTTCCTGGGTCCCCAGGGCCCTGCCCCTCCCACCGTCTCACCCCCCAATTACGCCCAACCCGCAATCACACTGACAGACGTACTGGCACATACACACACAGACAGACATTAAAATATTCACAGATACATACTGACACACACAGTCACTGACACACAAATATATACTGGCAGACATACTGACACACACACATACATACATACATACACAGACATACGCTGACAGATACACTGACACACACAGACACTGACAGACGTATTGACACACACACACACACACAGACATGCTGACACACACACAGGCATACTGACATACACACTGACACACACACAGGCATACTGACATACACACAGACAGACGTACTGGCACATACACACAGACAGACATTAAAACATTCACAGATACATACTGACACACATACACTGACACACAAATATATCCTGGCAGACATACTGACACACACACAGACATACATACACACACACACACATACTGACACACATTTGTATCAGTGTGTATGTCAGTGTGCGTATATGTGTGTATGTGTGTATCTATGTGTATGTTAGTGTGTGTATCTGTGTGTATGTCATTATGTGTGTATGTGCCAGTGTGTGTGTCAGTGTTATGTGTGTATCCATTTGTTATGTGTGTATCCATTTTAATCATTGTGTATGTCAGTGTGTGTATCTCTTTGCCAGTGTGTATCTGAGTGTGTATCTGTATGTCAGTGTGTGTATCTGAGTGTATGTGCCAGTGTGTGTATCTTAATGTGCGTGTCAGTGTGTGTAACTGTATGTCAGCATTTATCTGAGTGAGTATCAGTGTGTATGTGCCAGTGTGTGTATCTGTGTGTCAGTGTGTATCTGAGTGTGTGCGTGTGCCAGAATGTGTATCTGAGTGTGTATGTGCCAGTGTGTATCTGTATATCAGTGTGTGTGTCAGTGTGTGTATCTGTGTGTTGAGGTGTTTATCCATGATTGATCATACATGTTTGGTGGCTGTGTGTGTGTGTGTGGGCGGGGCATAGTACCTGGTGAAGCCACCTCCCTAAAATGAGTTTTGTATGTTGGGATGTCTGAGCAGCTCAAAATGTTATATATGATTGGTCATATGAAAATGTTACCAGAAGAGCTAAATATATTTAAAATGTTTATATAATTAATTTTTTTAAATATCAATATATATACTATTTGCATTTTTCTGCATGCTTACTGTCCTGCACCTTCCCCCACATGATATCACAGGTCTTCATTGTGTTTCTGCAGGCTTGATAGCAACAAAAAGGTAGCTACGTGAGACAGTGAGTCAACTAGAAAAGATGTAAATACAGCTGGGTGGCAAAGCCAAGCCTATCAACAAAGGGTAGGCAACAGCCAACTAGCGCAAGGGTTATGCCCAGTTTATAGCTAGTCTCAACCCTCTCCCAAGGTTTACTTTGAGGAATGTACCTTTTATTAGAGGTGAGTTGGTTTGGCTCCGGTGAGGGTGGCGTTTGATAATGTCACAAGGTGACTTCACTTGTTTGGATTAGAGTGGTTACTGAATGGGACACTGAAGGCACTGTAACTGCTACATCTCAACAAGTGGTTGTAGTGTTTGTAGTCCCCAGGTGTTGTCCTTCCATTCAGTTTTAACTGCTTGTAATAGTTTAATACTAAATGAGAGTCCCCAGCAGCCTCTCCCTTCTCTGATGTTCGAGTTTATAGGGAAGAATTTGCATGTGCAACAATGGGAGGTGGTGATTACCTGAGAGTGTCAGCTGACTGCATACAGCCTAACACAGCCACACATTGCTGGTATGAATTGGTATGACTGAGTAAGTGTAGGTCAGTAGATTTCACTTTTTTTTTTAAATGAAAAGTAAAATAAAACTGACCAATGAAATAATCCAATGTTGCTGTCCAATCGCTAACTAGTTAATTGTTGTGAGTTGAGTGACATTTAGGCCAAAAATGCTTTTGTTTTTTCTATATTATTTTGGGTAACATATCATAATTTGTTATTAATTAACCAATATTCAATGTAGTGATTATATGCCGTTTGTCCAAACGCCTCTATATTCCATTCCACCTACTTCCAGATAACATCTATATAACTCCAGTTTCAAAGTGCTTGGCCATGTATTATATAGGGCATCCTAAAATAGTATGGATTTATAGATAGTGACTAACATTAAGCCCTTGGTATAACATGATCAGACTGGCTTGGCAGAAATGACTATACTAAACATAGGTGACAATTGTTGGCTGACAATTGTATCCTGGTCTGTAATATCCCCACTACACTAGTACATTAATAAAATAACCTCTGCCATTTTTACTGGCTCTTCTATACCTACTAAACATTTCAGAATTTTATTATATATGTTTTCCACTGAAAAGATACTCACTTTCATTAACTGTACTATTATGTGTACACCAGCTTTTTTGAATCGCAAACCCATGACAATAGCCTTGTACAGAATGATTCCACAAGCAGTACTATAAGGAGTTAAAGGCGCAGGTAAGCTAAAATTGTATCCCGAGTGGAAAAGATAGTGTCACCATTGAGAGATAAACTAACTAAAAGCATTTCATTTGAATTTGCAATAAATACAAACCAAATCTGAATTTGTAATGTCAATGTTTTGTTGTGTATGAAAACACGATGCAGTTGGAAACAGGGCATTAGTGGAATTAAATGCCGGGCAAGAATATACAAATTGCTTTCTGAGAGGAAGCTAGCCATGCATTTTATCAGATTGTGACACGTATTACTGGTCATGCCAGTAGAGGTTTGAGATGACGTAAGCCACTTTTGGTAAATACCCAACATGACAATTTTGAGATATTTGAAGGGTTACTCCAAGTATCATTCCCACTACAGCCTGCTGTACTGGTTATGATTCCAGGAATACCATGGCCCAGGTAATGGGGCAAACCATGAGCTGATTGTTCTCTGCCAATGACTGCCATTCTGTGACAAGAAAGTGACGCTATGATGAATTCCACCATCAAACAGGTTAATTTCTGTACGTGTAGCGTTTCAAGTGAAATGCTACACATACAGGCTCTAAGCACAATGACCACTTCAATCACTGAAGTGTTCATATACAGAGAATTCCTGAACATGTGTCCAGAATGCAGGGCTGCTTCAAATTTAAATCCATTAATGGTAAGGTTTATTACACACCAGACAATTTGAAAACTCTAATCCTCCACCTTTATGTTATCAGACAAGGTAATTTAAAACAATGGCTCCACATACCATCGAAAACTGTGCAATTAAACTCACATCCTTTGCCTTCCTATTTCATTCTTCACCAAGCTTCTTCTGACCATAACCTTAACATGCCTTCAAAACAAACACTGGCATCCATCATAGTTAGTGCCTACTATATAGCATTATTGTTATCTGATAGTGAGAGATATATGATCCGTTCCAGGCTTTTGGCCATTATCCAATCCCCAGTTCTCCTTACAGCCATATGAAGAAGATACTGAAGCTACAAATACTGTTGTTTAGCATATCTTCATGGCCGCAATGGTTGGAATTTTTGCTAGGCACTGTAGTAACCTACTCTTTCCCTTACATTTTTATGCACAATTTTCCTGTTTGTCCTTTGTCTCTTTTTACAAAGCGTTTTCACTGTAATGTCCTTTGCTTATAAACTAAACTACAAATAGCTATTGACTTTCCATTCAGCATTCCTTATGCACATAAAAAGTTGAATAATTAGTTGTTTCATGTTTCAGACTACTCAACTTCAACATTGTGAAGTAAAATATTTAATATGGATTCCACTTGGCCAAACTGGAAAAGCCTTAAGGAACACTTTAGTCTTAGGCTGTTCCTCAGGCTCCTTAGCTCCACAGCCCCCACCCCCCACCAGTCAAACTCTGTGAAACTCCAGGAAACTGCCATTAGTAGTCTTTATCTAAAACGTCAATGTTTTACATTGCAGATCTGAGTAGCACAGGGACACTACACTCAGACCACTTCAACGAGATAAAGTGGTCTGGGTGCTTATAGTGTCCCTTTAAGAAGCACCAAGTCCTCCATCTTAATAGGGCTGTGAGTTACCCCAAATAGCTACATAGAGTGCCCTACACTAATATGGCACCCTTGTTAATTATGAAAAAAGACTGCAAAAAATATATTTATTGTTTAACCTTTTGATCTTTTGTTCAAAGCATACACAAAAATACTCTGCTCTCATGGATATGAAACAATTGCAAACACAACACAAGTTTATCCCTCCAAAAATCTTTGGTTTACCAAAGTAATTCATCTGTTGAGATATTACGAGGAATAACACGGAAATAAAGGATAAAAAGTGTGTTGGTTTTTTAAGCCTACGTTTTTCTTCTTATTTATCGGAGGGATCATCATATACATATATTGTTTAGAGCACTAACTTTTTTTGTCATTTTTTTAAAATAATTTTTTCTTTTTTTTTAATGAATTTTAATTTCAGGAATGGGACCTGTATTATTGACTAACCAGTTCCTGGGATTTTTACTACTTTCTTTAAATTTTAAGACTTGGGTCTGTCATAAAATATTTGTAATAATTTGAATATCTACATTCTGAATTGCAACCAAATAACTGATTTGTTACCTAACAAAAGCTTTTCGATATCTGCCCTCAGGACACACAAACAGGAAAGGTTTTCTGCAATCCTCCGAGCTGACTCTTTCATTAACAGCTGTAAGTCGAAAGATTGAGATATTGACTTTTCCAGCTGTGCATGTGAGGACAGGCAGATAAACAGGAATGTTGGGGGGTACTTGAGGACACTGACAACAGATTTGGCAAACCAGATAACATTATTGCATTACTGTCCTTACATATATTTTCTAGAGACATACAAAATTCCATTGAAAACAGTTTGCATGCCTTTTTTAAACATATCCCAATTATTTTTTTTTATTAAATATGAAACATTTTCAGACTTTTATGGTGACTTTAGGTGGTAATGTCATTCGCCAATAGGTAGTTGGGCTGCTACAGAGCTGCCCCATGAATTATTGTGTAGTCATGACAACAGAGGAGTTGTTCCCAGAAGTATCTGGCTATGCTGTTTCATACACCTGCATTGATATTGTAATCACTGCTACATGTACCTGAATTAAGCAAAGCTGTATTAATTTCCACTTTATCTACGAGTAAATGAGATATACTTCTGGAAATTAATTTTGGTACCTACAGGCATCATAAAAATTCTGAAATAACTAGATTTGAAAAACAATCTGTATTTAAAGTTCTGTTTTTCTATAGTTCAAACTGTACGTAGATTTAACAATGCATAGATGGTATACTATGATAATTACAATTAAAAATATATTATTTTTTATTTTATTTTATTTTTCTCTTTAAATTTATAAATATTGCAAAAGACCTATAGTATAATACATGGAGTTGATTTTATCCCTGGTGGGCACCGCTCTTAAAGCATTTAAGCCCTGAAAATTGTTTTCATATTCTACTTTAGTTTTCTCTTTATAATCTCCATGACAGCATTATGCGTTCCATTTGTGAGGCTGGAGAAGGCAGTAGGGATGTTTATCATGGGGTTCTGAAAAGTGACAGTTAAATTAGGTCATTATTTTGATCAAATTTATTAAAGTGTTTCAAAGGTATTCTTAAATGTGATAGTTTTTGTCATGGTAAATTCTGCCAGGCTTTGCAGAAATATGCATTTTAGAACACCTCCAGATTTACAGGGGAGGGAAAAAAATATAGGGGAAACAAAATACTTTTTTTTTGTTGTTGAATTAAGAGGTGGAAAGATTGATTAATCTGTTGCATCACAGGACAACAAAGTGTAAAAAACAAAAAAACAGACAGATTCAATAAGCATTTGCTGAAAATGACAGAAAAATTTTGAAGAGACTTTGCTAAATCTCTGTTATGGTTATTTTTTTATCATACAAAATATAGTTTACACTGGCACCTAAGCTCTTAGATGTAGGACGACCCCAAAGAAGAACAGGACAGGTATGTTGGAAATAAGCAACTAGCAAACCAAAGCATTGCATTTCGGTATCATAAAAATCCTCTGCAGTACCAAGGTCAATATTTAATCCTGCCATCTATTCATATATACTTTTTTATCTTACCTATATCTTTCATTGGCTATTAAGAGATCTTTGGCACAATGTTAAGGTAGTAAATTAGAGCGAGAGCTTCAAGCTCTGTCCTACTAGAGGTTGTTGGACCCCAGTAGCACCCACTTGCATATTTCAACAACTGCACAGTGCTGCACTTTTGACACTCCCAATTCTAAATGTTAATTAATACTTTAAATGAATAATAATTTATTAAGAATGGTATACCAATACCACTGACAACATAACATGTTAGCATTTCCTTAAATTAAAATATTGACTTTCATACATATTATTTGTTATATTTTCTGAAGAACACTCTCAGCATTACATCAATGGAGGATTTACTAAGTGTTTTGATTCAAATTATTGTCCCGTGGAAAATTATATATAATTGAGTACACTTTGCGGACTGTCTATAGCATTCCGAGACTTAAAGAGTTGAGACTTGATTGGTGTTAAGAGTTCATCTTGGTGAAAACCCACTTATTGAGCTACTCATTGATGCCACCAACGCACAGAATGCCTTGGACTTGGACTTCATCGTGAGTATGCCCATGTCCTAAGCAGCAAGAGATCCCACCATGGTATGCGCTTGAGTTTCCCTATGATGAGACAGATGCTTAACTGTGACCATCCAAGGTTATCTTCTAAGTGTCAACTCGCTCATGAGCCAATAAACTATTTGTAAATATATGTATAAATCCCTTAGTGAATCTGTTAATGTCACACAGATTTTGGCATATTTTCTTTGTATGAAACCATCCATAATACATTTGATATTCCTACTAAGTAAATATACATGCACATACTGTTTAGAAATAAAACAGAAAACTATATTTTGAGGTATAAGAAGTACTTAAACACTTCTATTAACTTAAAGGACTTAATGTTGAAATTTTCCCATAGAAAAAAAAAAGAATCATAGAAGTCCTTTGGAAAACAAAGCCCTTAATGTGTTTTCTCTATCCGTCAGGGATGAATTAACGTCACTGTGCTAAATATAGCACACATTTCTTATGCATCTATGTAGCACAGTAAGCAATATTACCAATGAGTGTAGGGTATAGTGGATACAATATAAATATTTTCATCCAAATATACATATATTCTGACACTGTATAAATATTTTACCTGGGAGATTATTCACATGTGCAAATTTAAATACACATTTTGCAGTAAGTGTTATTTGTTTTTCATAATCTCGGGAGAAAATGCGTCACTGTCATGGCAGGCGAGATTTTAGTTCCTCGTTTTATTTTTCCATGTTTGCTTAATCCAAGATAGGCACCTTTATACATTTTGGATTCGTATGCATTATAATTATTCGATAGCATGATTTCCTTAAATTTGCATTCATCTTGAAACGTAGGCTGAAAGAGAAGTATAGTTAATTAATTATTGATAAGAAATGTATTATTACAATGTCAATTTTATTGCTTAAATATGTCTGCGTCAATAGTGTTTAAACTGATGTTTGGCATTTCTTTCAAACTGGTCATATTTACAATGTGAGTGTTTTGCAGAATGTGAAATCAGGGATTCTATTACAATGCCTGTAGCTAAACAAAGAAGGACAACACATATAATTATAGTAGTCTAAACCTAAAGTTTTTAAACATTAGGTTTAAAAAATATTACATGTGCATGAATCATAGGAAGTAATTGCAGCCTGCAAGTAAGCCCTGTAGTGTTCTTGTTGTGATCAGATATCTCTATGACTAACATAATGGAAATCTTTAAGTTTACATGCAAAACAAAAGTTACTAATGATTAGGAGAAAGTATTAAAATTTGGAATAAACTTGGAATAAAAGGGGATCCTTAGACGCTACATAATAGATAATGTTTATCACATTTAAAAAGCATCTTACCATTTGGCATATATGAATACAATTTTAGTCCTCAATGAATATCTCACATATTTTTCCTCTAACAATATAAATATATCTATAATACATACCGGTAAATGTGTTTTACTTACCTGCTTTACCTTAATGTATACATTGTCATTCCTTCAATTTGTAGGAGTCATGTGAAAGACCTTAAATAATATCATTTCAGTTGAAGTGCTAAAAACTGCATTGTTTTGCAAGAAAATTCTGACATTTGTGAACCCATCAGTAGACCTACCATGATGTTTTGTCGTATGTGTCCAGTGAAATGCTGGCTGAAGTGATGGGAGATATAGTTGAGCAGTTAGAAGACTACCTCCTGGCTGTCCCTGATGAATTAGCGCATGGTGACCTTAAAGCTAAATCTGTACCCAGCACGCATTATGTTACTGTGAGGCATTACAGTGGATTTGGCGTTTCATATGATATGAAGTGGTTATATTATAGCTGTACAAACCTTAACGTACGCCGGGCAGTCATCCGAATATGTTTAATCCTTAACACTAATGGCTAAAACATTCAGAAATAATATCTGTGTATCTCTGTATGAGGTAAGGCATGGCTTATAGTGCCAACTACATATGTCATGACATTGGGCACTCTATGCTCCAGTGCTGGGTAATCTTAAAAGAAAAGTACAGTATGAGATGATTTGATAGGCTCACAAACTCATTATTTGTAAAGGATAAGAGCATGTTATGACAGACGGTGCCTGAATGTCTGTATCCAACAATAAATCTCGTTCCTCAGCTCCAAAGTTGTATGGGTCACATACCACCTGTTTAACTTGTATTCCCTACTTGCTGATATACATTAGTAAGTTGCTGGTTTATTTGTCTATAATATATTTATAGTGCAATTTATATTTGACAACAAATGGAGCATTTGTAATTCGAGACAAATTCAAGAACACTCACAATTTACATTTAATATTGTATATCAGATAGAAAAAATAAGGCCAGGCATTGTGATATACTAGAAGGTTGATGTTCTTTCATTAAATTGCACTTGAATGTATTTGGCATACAAAATATTGTAACTAAAACTTGGATTTGGGGCTGGATTTACATGTGAGGTGCCTGCAAGCACAGAATTCACATGTGCTCCCTGTTCAACCCCCCACCCCCAAAAAAAGAAGATATTGTTAGTTTAATAAATTTATTAAAGGGCTTCTATAGTGCCTGGAAAACAAACCCGTTTTCCTGGCACTGTAGAATCCTGGAGTGCCCCCCCTCCCTCCCGCCTCCATCCCACATCTCTGAAGGGGTTAAAATCCCTTCAGTCACTTACCTGAATCCAGCGCCGATGTCCCTCGGTGCTGGGTCAGGCTCCACCACGTCGCCGGAGGAGACATAATGCGCATGTGCGGCAATGTCTGTGCACGCGCATTAGACCTCCCCATAGGAAAGCATTATTCATTGCTTTCCTATGAGGATTCCGACGACGCTGGAGGTCCTCATGCAAAGCGCGAAGAGGTTCAGCATTGTTTAGATTACCAAAAGTCATCTAAGAACCCGTAAGTTTCTCTAGTGGCTGTCTGGTAGACAGTCACTAGAGTAGGACTTAACCCTGCCAGGTAATTATTGCAGTTTATAAAAACTGCAATAATTACACTTGCAGGGTTAAGGGTGATGGGAGTTGGCACCCAGACCACTTCAATGAGCTAAAGTGGTCTGGGTGCCTACAGTGTCCCTTTAGGTGGACATTACAGGCATGAAACGGTCAAAAACCCTATATTCGTATTTGACATCTGAGTATGTATAATTGAGTATGTGGAAATGCATGCGGGGGTTAAATATAATGTTAGATGTGATTACTGACTAGTGACTAGTTTTGGGATGGGTGAGTGGTACTTTGGGGAGGCATCACCAGTAATGCTAATTGCATCACTGGCAATGCCCATAATGCGCAGGACTGACAAGAAATGGGCCCTCCTACTGAAGGGGCGAGTCAGCTAGCATCAGCACATCAGGCTGCAGACAACCTCCCGACTGGCCCCTGACTTACAGGACCATGAAAAGAACGCTGCTAAAGTTCTCTATGAATCTAATAATGTGCTCATGCTGTGCTGTTTGTTGGAAGTCCCTCTCTGTGTCCCCAGTTGCGGGACACCAGAGATGTAGCAATGTCATGAGGTGCCCAGAGGCAAGTCTTTTATTTGTGCCGCCTCCTGCAAAACCCGTTCCAAGCTCCTGACAGATTGCAGGTTCCTAGATTTTGTTAAATAATATAATTATAAATGTGTCTACAGTCCATTCATTTTAATACTACAATATCTGCTCTATGTGTTTAGGCCAGTATACTAAAGGGTCTATTTACTAAAGCCTCACCTTTGGAATGGACATTGCAAAATCTAGGTCAAAGTAGCAGACTTGGAAAAAGAGTTGAATTGAAGAATTTCTCACAAATTTGCCTTTTTGACCTACAGTTTGCAATTCTTTTGCAAGTTCGTCACAATTCAAGTTTTATTCACTAGTGTCAGGAATTAAAACTGAATCTCAAGTCAGCTATGCTTCCAGTTTGCCTACTTTAGCCTTACATTTGAAATTCAGTTAAAATTCACATTATTACTAGTGACATACATGTCTCCTCCATAGTGGCCATCTCAATAGAGTGTCCATTAACACTCACAGATTGACACACACTCACAGATTCACGGAGACAGATTCACACACACTCACAGATTCAGACTCACAGATTCACATATCATCACAAATTCACAGACATGCAGATACACACACACACACACACACACCCTCACAGATTCAGACTCACAGATTCATACATATGCAGATTAGCATACATTCACATATTCACCAATGCAGATTCACACATATACAGATTTACTCACAGATTCCCACAAATACACTTACAGATTCATGCAGACACCCACACTCCCAGAAACAATATTTAAGCGCATGCCACCCTTTTTTTGTAGTACCATAAGTCTGCTGGAGGATGTCTTTTCTCATGTTCAAATGGAGATATATGTGTTAATGGGGGTTCTCCCTCCCATGCAGCATTCACAGAGCATTCAGAGGAAGTGACATAATGTAATATCACTCTTTTCCAGCGCTGCTTTGGACTAGTTTATAAAGGAGAGCTAGAACAGTGGGCTGCTGAGCTGGAGGTCCATCAGCCTGCCCCTATGTTTAGCCTCCCTATCACTACACAGTCTGTCTACGATGCCAGCAGGGATCCCCATCACACAGGAGCCTGGTGACAACTCCTCCCCCTCCATTCCCACCCACCTTATTACGCCTTGCGGGACACCAGGAAACAAAAACAGGACAGTGAGACAGGACCCCAAAAAAGGGACTGTCCCACCAAAAGCAGGACAGAGAGGCCTGTTAACATCAGAGTTAGATTACAAAGGATGTTAAGAGGGGTAATAGTTGTGGTATATGGGGTGTTTAGGATTATTGCCGCGCATGCGCATTCCGCTCCACTCGGGAGCTGACGTCGGAGGGGGAGGAGTGCTCACCGGCGCAGAGGGAGCCCGGCGCTGGATTAAAGTAAGTAGCTGAAGGGGTTTTAACCCCTTCAGCCCAGTGGGAGGGGGGCACTGAGGGTGGGGGGGACCTAAGGATTATATAGTGTCAGGTAAACGAGTTTGTTTTCCTGACACTATAGTGATCCTTTAAGGTTTGAATGCTTAAATTCGGGACTTAGTAAAATGTTTGTTTAGTTTTGTGGGGGTTAAATTTAGGGTTAGGGAAAGAGGGTGTTCAGGACATGTAAATTTTGAAAGGTTATCTGCAACATATTTAAATTCTTATCTTCTGTAGTCACCTTCATATTATTTATTGCAGAGCTGCATGTGCTGTTATAAAGAATTGTTATTAAGTAGTATTAGAAATACCTGCAAGGTATTTCCTGCGTGAGCATTTTAAGAGTAATGAGTTTTAAACTCTCTATATAACTGTTTCTACAGCATAGGAGGCGAACTAGTCTACAGAGGACACTGGTCAAGGCTTATCTCTTCCCATCACCCCACTTAAGCTCCAAATAGGTAAATTATAAGTGCCGAAAACAGGCGCCTTCTATAGCACAAGTGCTTATTAGGTAGGTGCCTACTCTGCCTAATGAGAAATCTGGCCCTGGAGGGATTCATTCACATAATATGTTGCATTAACAATTAAAATGCAGATGTTGGGCCAAAATAATGAAATGTTTCTAGCTAGGCTGTGTTAGTCTATAATTTGGAGCTTTTTAAAGTTTTCATCTTATCACATTCAATATTTAGTGAATACACTTCTTAAACAGGCTCCAGACTTTGAATTTTGCCATGTATTTGTTGTTATAAGATATTGTAAATCTGTATTATTTCTTTATTTTAACCCTCTAATCCTAAATATGCACTTTTTATTATTGATAGTATTACAAAAGAGAAAGCCAAAACTACAACATTTCTTAAATTTGGTAACTTAAAGAATTTCACTTTGGCATATTCAGAATATATACTAACTAGTGAATACCATGTTAAAACATCAAACTCTTCATGGTTACTTGCATATTTTGTCGCTTTCCCCCCCAAATGTCATAATATTTTTAATTTTATTTTAAAAAAAATATTTATTAGGTGCCTCTCTAGATAGAAAGGTCATCTAGATAGGTTTCTCTTTAAAATTGAGACAGGAATATTTACATTTTACAAATGTCTATTAATATAGATCTGTAGTCTCAGCTATAGTTCTTTAGCTGTTTCAGACAGGAATGATAAAAAAACAAAGGTTGTTGAGAAAAAAATGGAGTGTGGAGTACTTCTCAAGCAGAAAAGCAGTAATATTATAGGGGATTCTAAAAGTTAAGAAAAGTTAATGTTAGTGAGGAGTCAGGCAAAAGTAATGGATAGTGAGAGAGCAAAATTGCATAAAATGGAAAAAATAAAAATATCAGTGGTAAGAAGAAATAAAAAATATAGAAAAAAATATCCAGAGTACAAACAAATGGGGGGAAATGGTGGTGACAACTAGCTTTGTTAAATTCTGGTTTCTCCAGGGCATTACATAATGTATCACTAAAGCTATGGTTCTAATCCCCTCAAAGTTAGATCCCATTTTCTATTACAGTGGGACCCCAATGGTTGAAACAGGTGCATCAGGCCCCATCAAAGGCCATGGTAAAATGTTTACTGTGGCAGCACTGCCTTCCCCACTGCACTGGAGATTTCATACTGGAAAGAGTCTAAGAAACATTCTTTGAAGAATTAATTTTTAATAATTGTATGACTGTTGAAGAATAGGCGCTTAACTCATTTTAAAATTGAAGAATGGGTAGCCAACCTAATACCATATAAACAATTTGGGTTCCAGTCCAAAATTGTTTCTAACCACTAGGCATGGCACTATGGTGCCATGTAGGCCTTGATTGGTCACAATAGGTGTCACATACTGTTGCCCTCATTTACTGTGACAGACAAAAGTCCAGGGAGCAATTCAGGACAGATATCTTCTCATGTACAATTAGACATCATCACATTATCTTTACTAAAAAGATAACAGCACAGGGGACTGGGAAGGTCACTTAGGAATGACATACAATTATCGACATAATGAATATAATCCAAAATAACAAACAACATTATGATTCATGAATCCAATTAAACATTTATTGGACTACAGACTGTTCCTTTAAGTCACATAGAAACATAGAAACATAGAAACATAGAATGTGACGGCAGATAAGAACCATTCGGCCCATCTAGTCTGCCCAGTTTTCTAAATACTTTCATTAGTCCCTGGCATTATCTTATAGTTAGGATAGCCTTATGCCTATCCCATGCATGCTTAAACTCCTTTACTGTGTTAACCTCTACCACTTCAGCTGGAAGGCTATTCCATGCATCCACTACCCTCTCAGTAAAGTAATACTTCCTGATATTATTTTTAAACCTTTGTCCCTCTAATTTAAGTCTATGTCCTCTGGTTGTGGTAGTTTTTCTTCTTTTAAATATAGTATCCTCCTTTACTGTGTTGATTCCCTTTATGTATTTAAATGTTTCTATCATATCCCCCCTGTCTCGTCTTTCCTCCAAGCTATACATGTTAAAATCCTTTAACCTTTCCTGGTAAGTTTTATCCTGTAATCCATGAACCAGTTTAGTAGCCCTTCTTTGAACTCTCTCTAAGGTATCAATATCCTTCTGAAGATACGGTCTCCAGTACTGTGTACAATACTCCAAGTGATGTCTCACCAGTGTTCTGTACAATGGCATGAGCACTTCCCTCTTTCTACTGCTAATACCTCTCCCTATACAACCAAGCATTCTGCTAGCATTTCCTGCTGCTCTATTACATTGTCTGTCTACCTTTAAGTCCTCAGAAATAATCACCCCTAAATCCCTTTCCTCAGATGTTGAGGTTAGGACTCTATCAAATATTCTGTACTCTGCCCTTGGGTTTTTACGTCCAAGATGCATTATCTTGCACTTATCCACATTAAATGTCAGTTGCCACAACTCTGACCATTTTTCTAGTTTACCTAAATCATTTGCCATTTGGCTTATCCCTCCTGGAACATCAACCCTGTTACATATCTTAGTATCATCCGCAAAAAGACACACCTTACCATCAAGACCTTCTGCAATATCACTAATAAAAATATTAAAGAGAATGGGTCCAAGTACAGATCCCTGAGGTACCCCACTGGTGACAAGCCCAAGCTTCGAATATACTCCATTGACTACAACCCTCTGTTGCCTGTCACTCAGCCACTGCCTTACCCATTCAACAATATTGGAATCCAAACTCAAAGATTGCAGTTTATTGATAAGCCTTCTATGTGCAACAGTGTCAAAAGCCTTACTGAAATCTAGGTAAGCAATGTCTACTGCACCACCCTGATCTATAATTTTAGTTACCCAATCAAAAAAATCAATAAGATTAGTTTGGCATGATCCCCCTGAAGTAAACCCATGTTGTCTCTGATCTTGAAATCCATGTGTTTTTAGATGTTCAACAATCCTATCCTTTAACATGGTTTCCATCACTTTCCCCACTACTGAAGTAAGGCTTACTGGCCTATAGTGGCCCTAGTTAACGCACTAACTGTAGTATGTGTTATAACCTTACGATTGCAGGTTTTACAGCCATTAAATCTAAATCAGTCTTTAATCCACAAAATGAGTAACAAAGCATAACAAAGAGATGGGTATAAGTAACGTAACATCTATCATTCATCTTCCAATTTGATTAAAAGCTGAGAGCATGAACTAAAGCACTTTGATTCCGTTTGAGAGAACAGTGCTACAGAAAAAGATAATTTTGATTAATTATATGATAGTTAAAAAAAAAATTAAACATGTTAAACATAATGATATGAGTATTAATTTCATCAACAATAAAACAAAATGTGCAGGCACCAAGAAATATTTTAACTCAAGATATTATAAGCAGGCATTGAGTTTCTGTTTTGTTTTACTTTAAATAATGATATATTATATATTTATTGATCAAGAAGTTTTCCCTCCATGTTAATAATTGATAATAATGTAATTTATCAGTTTAAATAGCTGTGAATACTATTTTAATGCAATATAAATAATATATATACAAACACTCAGAAATCAGGGTCAAAATATAATATGCATATACAGATCAACAAATGTTAAAAGTGCACATTACTCACCGAAGCATATATTTTTCCTTTGCTGTTCATTGCTACAAACAGGTGACTTTTCACACCAAATAAGCTAATTACCCCTCGTTCTACAGTTGAAATTTGTATCAGACCTAAGCAAACAAAACATATACTTATTAGTATTAAAACCCTGGATATCCTAACATAAATCCACCCATACATATAGCCGGTATCCCCTTACAATTTGGTCAACAACTGCAAAAACAAACTGTTCTGCTATTTCAGAGGCTAACAATAGATGTGTTTATATAGAGAAACAGTAATTTATGTCTGCTGATTGCAAATCAATATTAGTGCTGTTCTGAGCCAAAGCTGTAATTGATTATTTGAAAAATAAATTCCATTATTTCAGTGAATACTATACACACTGTCCCTTCCTCATACCCGAGGAAGAGAGAAACTTTCAAAAGTTTGTTTTTTTTAAATATTATGTTACTCCAATAAAATAAGATATAATTGCATACTGCAATAGTCTTGCATTATATAATGTGAGGACATAGATAGATGTATATCATATAGATAGATAGATAGATAGATAGATAAAATATTATATTGGTTCCTGAAAGCTGCACACAATATGATAATTAGTGACTCTTACTAAATCAACTAACAGTTTAATGTGTTCATAATTTTAATAATACATGTAATAACAATAATAATAATTCTAGCAATAATAATAAATATGATGACATTCAACTATCTTGATTTTAAGCTTTTTAAAGCTTTTCTATTAAATTTAGTTTTTAAGTTTGCTTGTATTTTGCATTTAAAAAAAAAAAAAAAAATGAGCTGAAACTTTGCCTTAACATATCAAATTTTGAGACACTGGCAAGTCCTAATTAAAAGTGACCGAAGAAAAGAGTTTGATTTTTAAATTCCAAATTGTATTGTAGTTTAGGTTGTAACTTACTGTATTGGTTTTCATTATGTATACCACTGATCATTCCATCTGGGAGGACCTGTAGGTGAAACCCGATGCCAATATTACAGTAAAGTCTTCTTTGTCTTTTGATTCCAATCAAATAGTCGCGCCTCCACTTTACATCTGATTTGTCCGAAGGCATCCCAATAGATCTGGTTAAAATAGAATCCCATTTTCTTTCTAATAAAGTTCCATTAACTCTGTATGGAAGAGGATATGATGAAACAATCTCAGTCAGAAAACCAAGGACAACAAGAGCAGTCAACGTCCAGTGATTTCTGGCTCCGTAGGACATAGTGATGAGTAGCCTTTGTGCAACTACCATCCGGTTCACCTTCTGGACACGTGGTCAGAATTAATGGCCCTAAAAATACCGCCCTTCTTGTTTTTCTGTCTTGAGCATGGCGGCAGAGGCTTATTTTTGGAAGGCAGATAAAGATTGCTGACATGAAACCAAAGCCTGAAAGCTGTTGAGTGGGGAAAAAATTGAGAACAGCAAACTTCAAAGTGTTGGAGACCATGTTTTGTAACTCCGGCTTTCAACTGGGCAGCCTAGATATATTTTCTTGATGTATCTTTATAGTACAGAGGCTGTCCCTCTCCACAACGTCATTCTGACATCAACAGCATACCAAAGTTGAATTAGCAATATAGTACTAAGTGTGACACTAACCTGCTATACCAAACTTGCTGTGAGCTAGTTGATTCTGCTACACCAGATACATGTGTAACAAAGTTTCCTCGGGTAACACTCTGAAATAATATGTGAAGCCGCCCTTCAAAGTCCAAATTGGATGAATGGTCATATGTCTAGCAGGCAGTTTCCTTATTTAGAGAAGGAGAGTAAAAAAAGTTCTTCACCTCATCGTCAAGCAATGGTAATCCTCCAAGCCACTTCCTCATCAGTATGTTCCCTCAGTTAACATTAGGATAACTGAGAAACTTGTTCATGCCTTGGGAAAACTGTTCAACATATCTGCCCTCTCCTGCTGGACTGGAAAATCAACCTAGAAATCATTTGTACTTATTAAGTGCTAGCATAGTTATTATAAGAAATTATGATATTACATTCTCACCTCTTAACTATTTGACATGACTGTAAATGGTTAATGTCTTCTTGTAATATGTGTGTTCTTGCAGCATACGCTATCTAAAATAAACTTTTACTCTGTGCTTTGTTGCAGGATCAGTATTCTAATGTCTCCACTTAATGTGGATAAAAATATGAAGTGTATGGACATGTTCTCTGCAGAGCACACATTACATGTAAAAATGTACGATACAGAAATTCCACCATAGTGACAGCTGCAGGCCAGTGAAATATCTATGTATAGGTAAATGACAGCCTGATATTGTCCTCCTTTAGATTTCTATGAGACAACTGTATGTGTGCCTGTTAACCCCTGCATGTACAGAAGCACACCTATATGCATAGGGAGTCAATAAAAAGATACTCTAAGCACCCAAAACTACTACATCTAAACATAGTGGTTTTGGTGTATAAATGTAGTCTCTTTCTCTGGCAATTTCAGAGCAACTGCAATGTTTACATTTGGCCAAGAACATGCCTTTAGTGGCAATTACACTGACAACCACTAGAGGCACTTCCTCCTTATTACCTTTGATTTTCGAAGGTGTCTTTAACGCATACCATAATAACAATGAATGCGTCCAATGTAAAATAATAACAATAGTTATATAAGTGCACAATATTAAATAAATACTATTAAACATTTTACTATGTTGAGTATGTTTGACCAGCTCCAAGTAGACTGAAAAGCTTGTGTCATATAAGTAATCCCAAACTGCAGTCTCACTTTTTATTTTTAAAATTATTTTTTCACGAGAAACACTGGTGTGGCAATACATATGTAAATATCAAAAGTAAGTTACAAATTAAAATGTTGTGAGCTAACCTCTATAAACCTACAATAAAAATAAAAAAAAAACTATGACAGCAAAAAAATAAAGTAGACATGTCAACAGTGAGGAACATAGAAATAGATAAGAAAGAAATAATACTGAAGAATATACAATTATTTAATGGAGAAACTCAAAGCTCAGGTTAGAAATACTATGACAACTTTTAATAAAGTGTGGCAGATGTGGGAAGAGTACGATAAATGAGGCAAGAACGATGGGGCAGTGGAGTGGATGAGGCTGAGGGGTGAAGAAAGCACGCGCAGAGGGGACAATTCTTTTTTTCTCTATCTCTCTTCTTTTATTGCTTTTTCTTATCTCACCCTGAGAGGGAATTGTTACTATGATTAATATTTAGAGATAGGGAACAGGAACTTTACCGTATATCACTTTTCATCCAAGACTCTTTAATGATGTAGGGTTATCAATGAACTGTTGTAGAAGACTTGGAAAATGATGAGCTTTGGATCAGTCTTTGAATTGTGTCATATACGTGTGCCTGCTGAATGTAAACAAGCATAAATTTGACTTTGCACAATGTGTTTCCCCTGATCTCTTAAAGGGACTCTATAGTCACCAGAACAACTACAGCTTATTGCATTTGTTATGGTGAGTAGAATCATTACCTTCAGGCTTTTTTTCAGAGAAAATGCAGTGTTTACATTACACTAATAACTCCACTGGCCCCTCCTTAGATGGCTGCCAAAGCTGCTTCTTTGGGCAGTGCTGCAGAGTAAGCAGCACTGCCATTCAGTATTTCCACCCTCTGCATGCAGACACTGAACTTTCCTCATAGAGATGCATGGATTAAATGCATCTCTATGAGGAGATACTGATTGGTCAGGGCTGTGTTTGACTTGTGCTGGCTGTTCCCTTGATCTGCCTCCATGACAGTCTCAGACAATTCTATGTCGAGCTGATTGATGGCCATCTTTCACAGCTCTGGTCCTGAGCCCATAAAATCTACCATAATATCACTAACTAATTGATTATATACCATGATTCCTCTTCAGATTCGATAAGGGGAACTCACCAGCTTTCATGAGATATATGATTGTAAAATATAAGATATAATTGTAAAATATAAGATTTTGCATTTTCAGTTGAATTTAGGAAAATAACTTGAAGCATTTGTTGTGTTGAGCTATTTTAAATGCTTTCATTTTATCTGTTCATTGCAAACAGCTGAAAGTCTGTAAATTTTGACAATAAACCTGTTGTTTAATGGGGGTTGAATAATTTAGATTACAACTGTAGCTGCTCAATACCTCCCTATTTAGCAGGAACAGACCCTATTTACGGCTCATATTCCTCTGCCCTTTCTCTGTGGTAAAGTCCCTTTCTTAGGAGGTCAGTACTGTTGATGTGTCTGAGTATATACAACAGCTCCACAGCAATGATACTCACAGTATATGTCCTTAAACTAAAATAAACATGTTTAGAAATCTGAACAAGATCCCCAGCTACTGAACAAGAGGTGGCTGTGCTTCCCGTTTCCTCTCACCCCACCACTTGTCTGCTCGATCCTGTCCCATCTCACCTTATCAGATCTCTCTCCCCCTGTCTTCTGCCTTCCTTAACAAACATAGAATGTGACGGCAGATAAGAACCATTCGGGCCATCTAGTCTGCCCAATTTTCTAAATACTTTCATTAGTCCCTGGCCTTATCTTATAGTTAGGATAGCCTTATGCAAATCCCATGCATGCTTAAACGTCTTGACTCCTATCCCTGCTCCCTTTTTTCTCAAAGCTTCTGGAAAGGCTTGTCTTTACCCGTATGTCTCACTTCCTCAATTCCAACTCTCTTCAATCTGGCTTCAGCTCTCTCCACTCTACTGAGACGGCTCTTATCAAAGTTACTAACAACCTAATCGCAGCTAAATCCAAAGGCCACTACTCCATACTAATTCTTCTTGACCTCTCTGCTGCCTCTGACACCGTTGATCATGCTCTCCTTCTTCAAACTCTTCTATCACTCGTTCTCTGTGACTCTTTGCAAAGCCACTGCCGCAGAGACATACTAGGAATGGCAGATGGATTACTGTAGGATCTGGTAGACTTGGAGTTGTGGATAAAAGGCATATTGCACAGTCTGTTGCTCTACATAATTCATTTTCTGCACTTTCAGAGTGTAGTGGTGTCGTGGAGAGAGGCACTGAGGCTAGTGGTGTTGTGCAGAGAGGCACTGAGGCTAGTGGTGTTGTGCAGAGAGGCACTGAGGCTAGTGGTGTTGTGCAGAGAGGCACTGAGGCTAGTGGTGTTGTGCAGCGAGGCACTGAGGCTAGTGGTGTTGTGCAGAGAGGCACTGAGGCTAGTGGTGTTGTGCAGAGAGGCACTGAGGCTAGTGGTGTTGTGCAGAGAGGCACTGAGGCTAGTGGTGTTGTGCAGAGAGGCACTGAGGCTAGTGGTGTTGTGCAGAGAGGCACTGAGGCTAGTGGTGTTGTGCAGAGAGGCACTGAGGCTAGTGGTGTTGTGCAGAGAGGCACTGAGGCTAGTGGTGTTGTGCAGAGAGGCACTGAGGCTAGTGGTGTTGTGCAGAGAGGCACTGAGGCTAGTGGTGTTGTGCAGAGAGGCACTGAGGCTAGTGGTGTTGTGAAGAGAGGCATTGAGGCTAGTGGTGTTGTGCAGAGAGGCATTGAGGCTAGTGGTGTTGTGCAGAGAGGCACTGAGGTTAGTGGTGTTGTGCAGAGAGGCTTGAAGACTATGGTGAGGCCTAATAGAAAGCAGTTGTTGGTGGGGGATTCCATCATAAGAGGTGTGGAGATGGACAATGGTGGTCTTGTGAGGTGTCTTCCCGGAGCTACTGCTCACAGAGACAGGAGACGTATCGGTAATATTGTTAAGCAAGCAAAGCAGGAAGGGGAATTGGATGTACTTGTCCATTTAGGGACAAATGACTTGGCTTGCAATGAGGTTTCAGAGGTTAAGGAAGTTTTTAGTGTTTTTGCCAATGATATACGGCAGGTTGCTTCCACATTGTCATTCACTGAAGTTCTGCCTGTGCATAACACTCAGAATGACAGGCGGATGCGTATTAGGGACTTTAACTTGTGGCTTGGTGAATGGTGTCGGGAGCAAGGATTTGGCTTTATTGCTCATGGTAGCTCTGTTTGGAATGGAAATAAACTGTACAAAAAAGATGGTTTGCATCTTTCTCAAAAGGGAACAAATGTTCTCAGTGAGCAGTTCAGAGGTTTTGCTAGGATGTATTTAAACTAGGAGGGGGGGGCAAAAGGGTGATAAAACATCAATCCAATTGTCCCCCAAAACAAGGACAGAAGGTGCCTGTAGCAAGTGTGTTAAAAAATGATAAGCTTAGAGTCATGTCTACAAATGCTCGCAGTTTAGGGAATAAGATCCATGAACTTGTGGCAATAATGGCAACTGATAGTGTAGATTTAGTCGCTGTTACTGAGACATGGTATAATGAGAAAAATGACTGGGACATAGCAATACCAGGGTACTCTTTATATAGAAAAGACAGGGAAGGCAAGAAAGGGGGAGGGGTGGCCCTGTATGTAAAGAATAGCATAAAATCTAGCCTAATAAAGGTTAGTGAGGCGAACATAGAGTCAGTTTGGGTTACGTTGGAATTTGGTAATCACACAGTAACTCGTGTAGGTGTGATTTATAGGCCCCCAGGACAAATTGAAGAGTTAGATAATCTACTAGTTGAAGAAATAGCTAAAATGACAATGAAGGGGGAAGTTATCATCATGGGTGACTTTAATCTTCCTGATATAAATTGGAAAACAAAAATAGCTACTTGTGCCAGGAGCACACATATTCTAAACTCCCTACTCGGATTGTCTCTAAAACAAGTCGTTGAGGAGCCAACTCGTAAAGAGGCCATACTAGATTTAGTGTTAACAAATGGAGATTTGGTATCAGATATTACTGTAGGTGAAAGTTTAGGATCCAGTGATCATCAGTCAGTGTGGTTTAATATAAGAACAGTGACTGAGTCACACCACACAAAAACAAAAGTTTTAGACTTTAGAAAAACAGACTTTTCCAAAATTAGAATATGTGTAAAGGAGTCATTATCAGACTGGAGCAATTTAAATGGAGTCCAAAAGAAATGGGATTATTTAAAAGTTGCACTACTGAAGGCAACAGAAAATTGCATTAGGCTTGTCAGTAAAAGCAAAAAATTCAAGAAACCACTGTGGTACTCCACAGATGTAGCCAAAATAGTAAAAAACAAAAAGTTAGCATTTAGTAATTATAAAAAAACCCAGAGTGAGGAAGACAGAATGACCTATAAGATTAGGCAGAAAGAGGCTAAGCAAGTTATAAGAGCTTCCAAATCACACACAGAAGAGAAAATAGCACATTCAGTAAAAAAGGGGGACAAAACCTTTTTTAGATACATAAATGAGAAAAGAAAAGTAAAACAAGGATTAGTTAGATTAAAAACAAAAGAAGGAAGGTATGTAGATGAGGATAAAGGTCTAGCTGACTGCCTCAATGAATATTTTTGTTCGGTATTTACAGATGAAAATGAAGGAAAGGGACCTCAGTTAAGAAAAAGGATAAATGAGTCATTTATTACACGTGAGTTTACAGAGGAAGAGGTTCTATTTCAACTGTCAAAAGTAAAGACAAATAAGTCAATGGGACCTGATGGAATACACCCAAAGCTATTAAAAGAGCTTAGTGGTGTACTAGCAAAACCATTAACAGATTTATTTAACCAATCATTGATAACAGGAGTAGTCCCAGAAGATTGGAAGTTAGCGAATGTTGTGCCCATTCACAAGAAAGGTAATAGGGAGGAGTCGGGCAACTATAGGCCAGTAAGCCTAACTTCAGTAGTGGGGAAAGTGATGGAAACCATGTTAAAGGATAGGATTGTTGAACATCTAAAAACACATGGATTTCAAGATCAGAGACAACATGGGTTTACTTCAGGGAGATCATGCCAAACTAATCTTATTGATTTTTTTGATTGGGTAACTAAAATTATAGATCAGGGTGGTGCAGTAGACATTGCTTACCTCGATTTCAGTAAGGCTTTTGACACTGTTGCACATAGAAGGCTTATCAACAAACTACAATCTTTGAGTTTGGATTCCAATATTGTTAAATGGGTAAGGCAGTGGCTGAGTGACAGGCAACAGAGGGTTGTAGTCAATGGAGTATATTCGAAGCTTGGGCTTGTCACCAGTGGGGTACCTCAGGGATCTGTACTTGGACCCATTCTCTTTAATATTTTTATTAGTGATATTGCAGAAGGTCTTGATGGTAAGGTGTGTCTTTTTGCGGATGATACTAAGATATGTAACAGGGTTGATGTTCCAGGAGGGATAAGCCAAATGGAAAATTATTTAGGTAAACTAGAAAAATGGTCAGAGTTGTGGCAACTGACATTTAATGTGGATAAGTGCAAGATAATGCATCTTGGACGTAAAAACCCAAGGGCAGAGTACAGAATATTTGATAGAGTCCTAACCTCAACATCTGAGGAAAGGGATTTAGGGGTGATTATTTCTGATGACTTAAAGGTAGGCAGACAATGTAATAGAGCAGCAGGAAATGCTAGCAGAATGCTTGGTTGTATAGGGAGAGGTATTAGCAGTAGAAAGAGGGAAGTGCTCATGCCATTGTACAGAACACTGGTGAGACCTCACTTGGAGTACTGTACACAGTACTGGAGACCCTATCTTCAGAAGGATATTGATACCTTAGAGAGAGTTCAAAGAAGGGCTACTAAACTGGTTCATGGATTGCAGGATAAAACTTACCAGGAAAGGTTAAAGGATCTTAACATGTATAGCATGGAGGAAAGACGAGACAGGGGGGATATGATAGAAACATTTAAATACATAAAGGGAATCAACACAGTAAAGGAGGAGACTATATTTAAAAGAAGAAAAACTACCACAACAAGAGGACATAGTCTTAAATTAGAGGGACAAAGGTTTAAAAATAATATCAGGAAGTATTACTTTACTGAGAGGGTAGTGGATGCATGGAATAGCCTTCCAGCTGAAGTCGTAGAGGTTAACACAGTAAAGGAGTTTAAGCATGCGTGGGATAGGCATAAGGCTATCCTAACTATAAGATAAGGCCAGGGACTAATGAAAGTATTTAGAAAACTGGGCAGACTAGATGGGCCGAATGGTTCTTATCTGCCGTCACATTCTATGTTTCTATGTTTCTCTGTCCTCTCGTGGTTTTCTTTTTATCCCTCCCAACGATCATTCAGTGTCTCCTTTTCTAATGATACCTCCTCCCCTCGTCCTGTCTCGGTTGGAGTCCCCCAAGGCTCTGCCCTTGGTCCCCTTCTATTTTCTCTTTATATTGCCTCTCTTGGCAAACTTATTACCTCTTTTGGATTCCACTACCACCTGTACACTGATGACACCCAGATATATCTCTCCTCCCCGGACTTCTCCCCTGCGGTCCTGCAACGTGTCACTGCTTGCCTTTCTTCCATCTCTGACCAGATGTCCTCCCACTTTCTGAAACTCAATCTCTCTAAAAGTGAGCTCCTTGTCTTTCCTCCTCCTAATACTGATCCTCCTCTTTTGCTCTCCCTTCAAGTAAGTGGTTTCCACATAAGTCCATCCTTGCAAACGCGCTGTTTGGCGTCATACTTGATTCTGGCCTCACCGTTGAGCCTCACATGTTGCCAAATCCTGTAGATACGATCTTGAAAACATAGCCTGCATCCGCCCGTTTCTTACGCAAGGTGCCACCAAGGAGCTTGTCCATGCTCTAGTAATTTCCTGCATGGATTATTGTAACCCTCTCCTAATTGGTCTTCCCAAAAGCCTTATTGCCCCGCTACAGTCTGTAATGAATGCTGTCGCCAGACTGATTTTCCTCTCTAGTCGGTCCTCTCACACCTCACCCCTCTGTCAGTCCTTACATTGGCTTCCTGTATCCTATAGAAGTCAAAGGAAAACCTGTGACCTTCTCCTGTCTCATAATATTGTAAAGCGCTACATAATTTGTCGGCGCTACATAAATGGCAATAATAATAAGATACATTGTTCTTGTTCTAAATAAATTTTATTTGCATCAATTGTTTTTAGTAAGTCACCTAAAATTGCTCAGATCAGTCCCACCCTGGCCACATGCCCACTCACCCTGCTAACATTAAACTGTTCACTATGCCCATTTGAAATGTTGGAAGGTGTGATTCTCTTTAATTAAGTCATAATGGGAAAAAAACTGAAAATGTATTACCTCAATGCAATGCAGCAAAGCTGTGTAGCTACATCTGCCTGCACTTAACATTGCCTCAATGCTTTCATTTCACTGATGCTGGATATCCTCATACAAAGAGTGAGGACATCAAGCATCATTTAGGCAACCAGTAGTTTTTCCATTAGAATCCAGTAACTGCATCTAGTGGCTGTCTGACTGACAGCCACTAGAGGCAGTCATAGTCCTGCAAGGTAATCATTGCAGTTTCTTTAAAACTGCAATTACTTACATTGCCTGACTAAGTGGAACAGAGACACTGCATCCAGACCACTTCAGATGAAATGGTCTGAGTATATGTAGTATACGTATGCCCAACTAGTACTTGATACTAAACACAATACAGAGTCCAGAGTATGCTCAGTATTATTCTGTTCTTTTTCTCTGTAGGGGGTCAAGGGCATCCCTTACATTTTGTTTTTGCTGCATGCACTTTTTACCAAGCAGCATGGCGGCTGGGCTTGTGGTTTTTTTGCAGCATTCCAACTAACTCGGGAAACACACACTTGAGTTACAGCAGCCTGATATAGCTGTATTATCACCCCGAGCACACCATTTTGCTCTCTCCTTTTCATCTCTGTGTCACTTCATATAAATGAGGAGGAGGAAGAGGCTGACAAATCAATCCTTTAATATGAGGCAGCCAAGCATGGAAATACGTTTGCAGCCTCCCTCCTCCTTATTATTATGCAGTGAAATAGTAAAACAGCTTGAGAGCAAGAGGGAGGAACTAGGGCCATGTCTAACTCTGGGCTGCGGCTAAAACCTTTATAGACCAGGCACTGTATTAATCCTTTATTCTACTCCTAAATTCTTATCCATATTTCCTAATTAGGCAGAGTAGGACTTGTGTCTTGTAGTGGGCGCCTATTTTTAACACTTATAATGGGCATTTTTAGAGCTTAAATGGGCTAGTGGAGAGAGATATGTATTAAAAGCCTTTGGGAGTGTCATTTGTAGCAGTGCTACAGGAACAGTAGTGTTTGTGTGTGAGGCTGGACAGGAAGTGGACGGAATAATTTATAATTTGTTCACTAAAAGCCTCTCTCACAGGAAATGCCTTGCACAAAGAGTAAGGACAGTAATTCACACTGTACTGCAGCTCCAATATCAATATTAAGGGATCACTATAGGGTCAGTAAACATGTATTCCTGACCCTATAGTGTTAAAACCACCATCTAGCCCTCCCCTCCAGGCCCCTCATGCCTCCATAAATATAGCAAAATCTTACTGTATTCAAGCCAGATGCTGTTGCCTCAAAAAAGCAAGCAGCCTGCTGACATCATCAGAAGTGGTAGCCTGATCCAATCACAGTGCTTCCCCATAGGATTGGCTGAGACTGACAAAGAGGCAGATCAGGGGCAGAGCCAGCATGATTCAAACACAGCCCTGGCCAATCAGCATCTCCTCATAGAGATGAATTGAATCAATGAATCTCTATGAGGAAAGTTCAGTTTCTGCGTGTAGAGGGTGGGGACACTGAATGTTTGGATGCATTTTAGGCAGCCATGACCCAGGAAGGATCTCTAAAAGCCATCTGAGCAGTGGCCAGTGAAGTTATCACTAGGCTGTAATGTAAACACTGCATTTTCTCTGAAAAGACCGTGTTTACAGCAAAAAAGTCTGAAGGTAATGATTCTACTCACCAGAACAAATTCAATAAGCTGTAGTTGTTCTGGTGACTATAGTGTCCCTTTAAGTGATTGTCTGGGCTGTAGAAGACATAGGATGGTGAGTAATTTGCAAATCACTCTTACATGCCCTAAACACCTTTTTTCCCCTAACCCTAAATGTAGCCCCTTCCAAAATCTAAACAAACCATTTACTGAACCCCAAACATAAGCACTGAAAGCCTAGACCTAAAAAAACACACCTTTATCATAGGTTTAATTCCTTATGTATCCTGCTCACCTTTATTAAAACCAGAATCACTCCCCCACCAGTTCAGCGTAAACACATGACCAGAAAGCCAAACCATTTTAAAGATTCTCTACTCAATTCATAACCTCTTTAGGCCCTCATTCCTACTCACCTTCAAGCTTCATATTTCTACTAAATGTTCCACTTACCCACCTGATCAGACCTACGCCCTATCTATCTGTTTAGACAATACTTGTACAGCTATTACCACAATACTGCATGAACCCATTGTGTTGTCATTGTGTTTGAAAAATGTGTTTTTGGTATTATATAGTGCATGTATTAATTGTAATTACTTGTTTACTAATGTTCTGTATATTTGTATTTTATTGAAGTGTCACAGCAATCTAAATGTAATGACCATATGGGCTAGTGCCAGGTAAAAACAAAGCGTTGTATGTTAGTTCCTTTCGGAACTTGTGTCCTGTGTGGATTTTTAGGGATCCCAGTAACAGAGGTTTCATACCTGTTGGCTGGCTGCACGATCCTTCTAGCCTTGAGATAAAGCAAGAGAACTAGGCCTGAGAGCTGCAAGTGTCTTTATAAAGGCAATAGAAATCACGTTGCATCCAGAGGTGGATGCCTGCCTGGGAGAAGGGCTGCAGCAGAATAGGTAGAGGTGACAATACCTGCCTGGAAGAAGGGCTGCAGCAGAATAGGTAGAGGTGACAATACATGCCTGGAAGAAGGGCTGCAGCAGAATAGGTAGAGGTGACAATACCTGCCTGGAAGAAGAGCTGCAGCAGAATAGGTAGAGGTGACAATACCTGCCTGGAAGAAGGGCTGCAGCAGAATAGGTAGAGGTGACAATACCTGCCTGGAAGAAGGGCTGCAGCAGAATAGGTAGAGGTGACAATACCTGCCTGGAAGAAGGGCTGCAACAGAATAGGTAGAGGTGACAATACCTGCCTGGAAGAAGGGCTGAAGCAGAATAGGTAGAGGTGACAATACCTGCCTGGAAGAAGGGCTAAAGCAGAATAGGTAGAGGTGACAATACATGCCTGGAAGAAGGGCTGCAGCAGAATAGGTAGAGGTGACAATACCTGCCTGGAAGAAGGGCTGCAGCAGAATAGGTAGAGGTGACAATACCTGCCTTGAAGAAGGGCTGCAGCAGAATAGGTAGAGGTGACAATACCTGCCTGGAAGAAGGGCTGCAGCAGAATAGGTAGAGGTGACAATACCTGCCTGGAAGAAGGGCTGAAGCAGAATAGGTAGAGGTGACAATACCTGCCTGGAAGAAGGGCTGCAGCGGAATAGGCAGATAGGACGATACCTGCCTGGAAGGAGAGAGCTGCAGAGAGACCCCAGTCAAGCTTCGTCGGCTGGGGCTGAAGTGTTCCGGGTGCCTGCAAGCGGCTAGAAAGTGAACTCGGTGGAGTACAGGAGCACCGTCACACCCACAATATTAGACAGTTTATCATCATTATTCAGCTGTAACAAAACACCCCTTCCCCCACACTCACTACTGATCTGATAAATAAAATACTGATCCATTGTACAGAATTAGATACAGACCCAGCATCCATAGGGCTACTTTGGTGCAGTTGTAGGATTTAATTGAGGTCGATGTTTTTATTCACTGATGAAAGATGTAGAACCTGTATTTTGTGTGTATGTACTTTTCTTTTTAAGTGTGATTTCATAACACAATAATTATACACATGCCTTATATATTGACATTTGGTATTAATTTACAGTTATTGTGTGCTGTTTCTGTTATATAAGCAATTATATGCACTGGGTGTAGCTGAATGCTTTTTTAACTGAATGCTTTTTTCTTTTTCCCACAATGATGCATCTTGGTGTATAAATTATTATTGAGGAATGTAAAGCTTCAAATCAGATGTGTCCTTTTTGAAACTACATGAAAGGAACAAAATGAAATAAAAGTGAATACTTAATACAATCAGGCAGGGTTTTTCACTAAACTCTTAATTTGTTACTGATATAAATGAAAAAAATATTGGACATTTTTTTTTAAATTTTAGAATTAAGCAACATTGCATAGTTTGTGCAAAAAATGATCATAGGCATGATCAACAACTTCATGAATCGAACCCACACCCTATGCACATGGTGTGATGGAGGAGGAGGGAGCCTGAGTTCCCATTCTGGAAGAAAGGGGGTAGATCGATGTTGGGGGTGGGAGGGCAGGGCACACAGAAATCTCAGAAGTGCCAATTTGGTGGCATAGCTGTTAATTTTGTTTTGATAAATATCTAAATTCCATACAAATGAAGTGCTATTGTTTACAAAAGTCATCAATTTGCTCAGATTTCAAATAAAATATTTTCAGTGGAAATGTCTCTGTATTGTTTAATTAAAACCAAATATGGATAGTGAGAAAACTGAACGTCAGAGTAGTGCAGGCAAGCCATTATATACAGGGATGCACTCCCTGTATCCCTTAAAAAAACAAATGTGCAAACAAAACGGTATATACGATACAGAAATAGGGCGCCACTTATCACAAAAAACAAATGGTGAGTATAGTTACCCTCCAGCAGATGGACATGGAACATTTATATGTAAGAAAATAGAAAAATAGAAAACATCATAGTGGAAACTTTAATAAAGAAATGGTAAAACATATAGGATAAAAACACTCAAAAACGATGTGGCACATTTGAAAACATTCAATATGTGCTTAAAAGCTGGTGCCTCAAATAGGCTAAAACCCCAGGTTAGGCGATCTATGTGTAGGTCTGTGCAAAACTGCAGAAAGAGATGGACCAGAATATTCACCACCAGATGCTTCAATTGTCAGGGTAGAAAGCTGCTCAACGCGTTTCGTCTGAACACTGGAGACTTCTTCAGGAGCTTGCGTGTATCTTCTTGATTCAGCATTTAAATATGCCAGGTGGCGTCCCATCTATGTGTCTGCGCATGCGCAGCCAAACCATCCGTCGGCGTCCGCCGCGCATGTGCGTTCCACCATGGAACACAAGCAAACTTTATTGTTTTAAAGTACCAGGGACAACACTCGAAACCACATAAAAAATAGCCGATATGTGCCCCAATGCTATAGTATATTGGGTGCACAGATTAGGAGTGTTCTGAAAACTAAAAATTAGTAAATAGTTACCAAAAGGGAGAAGCTGCTGCCTCTGCCTGTGAATTGTTTCAGGAGATATAAATAAAGACACTGCAAGCTATTAGTGTATAGCAGCCATGTTTCAGGAGATACAGGAAGGAAGTACACACCCCAACAGGAAACGTGTGCAATAGAGAATAAACCATAGAGTTAGTTGCATGTAAACCAAACATAACATCCATAACAGCTGCCTCTTTTAGTATTAATAAATCAACATTGTGAAACACTGTCCTTGTAATAACATTCTAGAGGTTGAGTCTTAAGTGGTTGTGAATGTCTGCCACTACGAGTGAAGACTGGTCCAGGTTGTGCAAATAGTCTTTTAGCCCTCTCTGAGGTTACTGGACTCTTCACACCACTTACTGGCATGCTTTGAACTTGACTTTCAGTGGACAGGTCAGGAAGCAGTTCAATTTCCCAGAAGCCTGAGTAATGATCGACTAAGAGCAGGTACTCTTTTTCAGCATAGTTGAATAAGTCCATGCTGACAATCTGCCAAGGACATGTAGGTATCTCATGTGACATCATGGTTTCTTTTTGTGGCGAGTGTGCATATTCATGGCAAGTGGGACAATTGCTAACAAAGTCTTTGATTTCACCTTGCGTGTTGGGCCAGTAAAGAGTATCATGAGCTTGTCTGTAGCAAGCCTCACCTCCGATGTGGCTTGAGTGTATGTGCGATAACATCTCTGCTCTTAGTGACTTCAGCACTATGACCCTTGGGTGTTTGTACAAGATACCATTTTGTATGCTGATCTCATCTCTGAAGGACCAGTATTCCTTCACAATTGCAGGTGCTGCATCCTTTTCATCTTGCCACCCCAACAGAACTATAGACTTCAGTGCTTGCACAGTTGCATCACTTTCTGTGTGCTGTGTGAGCTGATGTAGCCGCGGATCTGTGACATTAAGATAGTCTGGTTGATTGACTTTGGCAAAGAAATTCTGTTTCTGCTGCAACAAACAAACTGCAAGATGCTCATACTCACCTCCAGGTGCCACGTGTTCCGTTGTAGCTCTGATTGTAATTCTGCAATGTAAGCATCTGCAAACGCTTTGGAGCACATAAAAGCAGCTTCTTGAATATGGCTATTAGCGGTTTGTGATCAGTTTCAGCTATGATTGCATTCCGGCCATAGAGATAATGATGGAAACACTGACAGGCAAAAACAATGCTTAAACATTCCTTTTCAATTTGAGCATAATTTTGCTCAGCTGAAGAGAGTGCTCTGGATGCAAATGCAACTGGCTGACCTTCTTGCAATAGACAACATCCTAGGCCATTTTTGCTTGAGTCGCTTTGTATAGTAACAGGCTTTTTTACATCATAATATTTTAGCACTGGGGTAGCTGTGATCAAGCGTTTTATTTCCTCCACTGCCTGGTCATGCTTGGGAAGCCAATGCCAAACTGTATCTTCATCTAGAAACCTTCTCAATTGCTCACACACCTCAGACAAATGTGGCATGAATTTCGCTAGGTATGTGACAAAGCCAATAAAACGCTGCACTGCTTTGGTGTCACCAGGCTGAGGCATGTCCACAATGGCTCTAATCTTATCTGGGTCAGCTTTCAAGCCTTCTTGAGACAGGATATGTCCATGGAAGGGAACGTCTTGTACCTTGAATTGTATACAAGTCTGAAGCTGTTGCCGCTGCCTGTGAACTTCCTCTGACCTCTGACATCATCAGAACTGGTGGCCTGATCCAATCACAACTGACAAGGAGGCAGATCAGGGGCAGAGCCAGCACAATTCAAACACAGCCCTGGCCAATCAGCATCTCCTCATAGAGATGAATTGAATCAATGAATGTGTCTGCAGAGGGAGGAGATACTGAATGTTTGGATGCATTTTAGGCAGCCATGACCCAGGAAGGATCTGTAACAGCCATCTGAGGAGTGGCCAGTGAAGTTATCACTAGGATGTAATATAAACACTGCATTTTCCCCTGAAACAAGCAGTGTTTACAGCAAAAAGCCTGAAGGGAATGATTCTACTCACCATAACACATGCAATAAACTGTAGTTGTTCTGGTGACTATGGTGTCCCTTTAATTTTATCTCTTATTTCTAGAATGCATTTTAATTTAGCAGACTTGAAGCCATGGACATTGCAGTAGCAAAATAAAAATAAATACAGAATAAAAAATATAAATGCGTTTTGTGAAAACAGTGTGCATATTGGTGTATGTGTGTGTGTGTGTGTGTGAATACATATATCTACATAAAAGTATATATATATATTACGTATATATATTTTCTCAATGATTACGTTTACTGGAAAACATCTGGTGTTTTAATCAAGAAACAGAAATATTATACATAGATACTTATAGCACAGACTTCACAAGTTACCGGCTGTAAAAATATTTGGGTCCCCACAGGAATTTCCCAATAGGAAAATTGGAATGTCCATGGGTGCCTGTGCACACCCATCACTTGTCATCAGTCTGCATTGTATGTTAGCGCAGCAAAAACCTATAGGTATATCTGACCCATGCAATTCTAACCCAAGACTTTAAGCTCACTGAGCAAACCTCCATTTGTTTAAATATGCATAGGGATTTGGGATAGTGCGCAGGTAACTCAATTCTTTGGTTTTTGTTGTATGTATTGGGGCTGATGTGTGCTATGGTCCTTGCTGATGCTCAAGAGTAGTGGGAGTCTGAGTGCAGGACTTATTTTTGTGTATTAGTATTTGCATTTGTATCACACAGCCATGTTTCAATGCTGACGCCCAGCCCATGTGTTCAATATTAAGTGTTAATAAGCATGTAGGGGTTAACAAAAATAACCCTCTCTGTCTCATTAGAGACTTTTTGCCTGAAGTTGAAGGACGCAAAGTGAATTGTTAGTGTAGGACCCACCTAAGAAGTTTGCCTTGACATGGCAGGTTGGCTTACACCTAATGGCCATTGGAGTGAAACAAAAAAACTTCCTTTGTTTAAATATGCATAGGGATTTGGGGTAGTGCGCAGGTAGCTCTTTTCTTTGATTTTTGTTTTAAATACTTCCATGGTTATTATACTTGAATATTTACTCACAAAAAAAGATAACTCTACTAAAAAGAAACTGACAAAAAAACAAACAAATATGTCAACATATTAATAAAACAGTAAATGATGGAGTTAACAATGCTGTTCCAATTCAATGACACCTGTTACAGTGTCATAAAGCAGGTTGAAAACAGCTGTCAGCATTAGGTTTTACTTACATTAAACTATAAGTGAGAGACAAATCAGTGTTTCATTCAAAGGCCACAATTAGCTATTGAAAAAACAACTCGATCTGAAAAAGAATTGGACTGATATCATTATCAGAATGAAGTTCTACATTTCATAATGGCAGGGGCTGGGCCTAGGCTTCAAAGCGGCTGGATGTGCCTTGCATGAGCTTTGAGCCTAAATTTTATATTCTATCGAGAACCCAATAATCCCATGGCTAAAAAGATGAAATTGGTGACTTACCTGAAGCTGGTTGAGGTGCCTCAGATTAATCAACTTGACTATATTTTGCATTCCTGACAGAAGTTCCAGCAGGGTCTAGTATTCTCGCTGGACTATGAGGATGAGTATCAGGCACCATCACAGACTTTCCTTGCGGTTTCTTCCTTCTGGACCGGTGGGGAATTTCCCAGTCCCCAATGGCTTGCACTGTGAATTCTAGCTGCGGAACCTGTTTAAATCTTTAACACCACTTACCCTGCAAGATAGCAGCGGCACTCTCACCCGGGGCCAAATTGCCTCGCCCCCCCCCCCCATAAGTCTACCCCCCACCCCTTACATTCCTGCCCCCCACGTCACCGCCACCCACACACATGCGGAAAAACAGATACACATGCAGAAACATACACAGACACACACACATACATGTAGACACACACATACATACAGATACACACATAAAAACACACATACATACATAGATACAGTCAGAGACACATACATAGACAGACACACACATACACATACACACACATGCAAAATGTTAACGTCACCCTCATGTTTCCTACCTTTTAGATGCAAGAGGGTGACTTTCCCTGGGGTCCAGTGGCGCAGCCTGATGGGAGTTCCCACTCTGACTCCCTCCTCTACTTCCTCCTGGCTCCCGGTGGTTGCCGGGAAGAAGTGACTGGGCAGTCACTTCCTCCCAGCATCTGACATTATCATAGGGGGCCCAGTCGTGCTGTTAAAGCGCAGCACTGACCGGGCCCCCTAGAAATTAATTTCCATCGGGTGGCCCATGCTGTTAGGCCCTTCAATGTTGCCCCGGCGGTTACCCCGCGCAGGCCAGGGCCGGAACACATGGCAGCGGGCACTCGGTTGCTGGGGTCCGTAGGGCGGCCGGGCCCCCTAGAGTGACGGGCCCAGACACAGCTGCGACCCCTGTGACCGCAATAGTTCCGCCACAGCTCATGTCTATATATCTAAATATACTGATGACCCTTTCTTCACTTCATGTAGCGTATTTAGACATGCTTGCCTCTTTACCTATTATTTTTTTTTAAATGTTGCCTGTTCTCTCTCATGCCACATAATATTAATGCTGTGTACTTAACAGCCCAGAGGAATGGGGAAGGAGATGGGGGTTAAAAGTAGTCACCAAGTCATTACTGTTATTATCACCCTGCTCCCAACCACAAAGGAGGAGTGTCAATCTAATAAACATGCAAACCTGGGGCTAACCATATAAGAAACGTACACACGAAAATAGAAATGCAGCTTTCAATTTTACAAGGCTACTTAAAATCACCTATCTCAGCAAACAAATATAAGGATTCACATGGCCATATCCTGGTAAGCCCACCACTACATCACAGCACCCCAATATTGTTGGGTCTAGGGGCTGTTAGGCGAACTAGGTGCTGGAGGCGGGGCCGCCATCACGGGGTGACAACCATGACGGTGGTCACTGGCCCGGCAGCCCGGGCCCCACGTGGAGCGGCCCTGATGGGCCCTATATCTTCAGGGGCCCGGTCAGCGCTGCGGCCATGTAATTGCTCGACCAGGCCCCTTTAAATAAAATTGCGGCTACACCGCAAGTGCTGCTGGGAGGAAGTGACGCCCGGTCACTTCCTCCCAGCTTACTCCACGCGGGGGGAGAGGGTGAGGAGAGGACACCAGAGGCATCCGCTCCCATCATCCCCAGCCACCCTCCTGCAACTTAAAGGTAAGAGGAGGGTGGATGATAAATGAGGTGTGTTATGTATGTATGTCTGTGTGTGTGTATGTATATATCTATCAGTATGTATGTCAGTATGCATGTATGTCTGTGTATGTATGTCTGTATGTCAGTATGTATGTGTGTATGTCTGTGTGTGTATGTCAGTATGTATGTATGTCTGTGTGTGTATGTATATATCTATCAGTATGTATGTGTGTATGTCTGTGTGTGTATGTCAGTATGTATATATGTCTGCATGCCTGTGTGTGTATGTCAGTATGTATTGTGACCAAAAGTACTCCTTTCCCTTGGTACCTTGTCCTCAGGCTTTAGAGACACTTCACACGCTGGATGAGGTAAAAGGACTTGCTCTTTTATTGTGGATCCAAAATAAATGCACAGTAAGGTATAAAGGTAACAAAAATATACAAAACAAAAGCCTTGCTCTTCTGAGCACTAACTAAACTAAATAATCAGCTAACTGGGTTGGATGGCTTGTCCATTTCCCAACATAAACAACCTCACTGTTTCAGGTTTTCAGCTCTCTGTTTCCACTCACAGAAACCAAACACAATCTCCCTCCTTCCTTGGCAGGGGAGTACTTAATAGCACTGGTAATTGACAATCCTTTTCAGGTGAGTTAAATTAGGATTCAAACTCTGGAACTGGACTTCTCACCTGTAGGTTACAAGCAACTTCCAAAATGTGGAGTGGAGCACTGGCCAACCCTACTCTCCAAGTACTCCACCCCAGGGCCCAAATATACACATATTTAAAGTGCAACATTCATTATAACATAACACATTTCCCTGGGGCTAATTACACAAAGTAGGATCCTTGCAAAATCTGGGGAGGTATATAGATTCCCTCCAGCACAATTCCTTGCTTTCGGTCACACATCCTCCCCCCCAGCTCAGACCTATTGGGTCGAGCGACCATGGACATTAGCGAGTGCATCCGCGAAAGACCATCTGCATTTCCCTGTTTACTCCCAGCCCTATGCTCTATGGAGAAATTATAGGGTTGCAAGCTAAGGAACCAGCGGGTTACTCTACTATTTTTCTCCCTGTTTTGGCTCATCAAAGTAAGGGGTGCATGGTCTGTCACTAGTCTGAATTTTCGTCCCAAGAGATAGTATTTAAGTGTGTCTACTGCCCACTTTATAGCTAGACACTGCTTCTCAACAATGGAATAGTTTCTTTCTTGGGGATTAAGCTTCCTGCTTAAATATAATATGGGGTGCTCCTCACCCTGAATTTCCTGAGAGAGAACAGCACCTAGTCCTACATCAGAGGCATCTGTCTGTAAAATAAATTCTTTAGAAAAATCAGGTGTTACCAACACTGGTTGGGCACAAATGGCTTCTTTAAGCTTTCTGAATGCTTGTTCAGTCTCTGGGGACCATTTTACCACTACTGGAGCATTAGCTTTAGTAAGGTCAGTTAATGGGCTTCCAATTGTAGCAAAATTGGATATAAATCTCCTGTAATAGCCAATGAGGCCAAGAAATGTTCTCACCTGTTTCTTAGTCAGTGGTCTCGGCCAATTTCGTATGGCTTCAATTTTAGCAACTTGGGGTTTCACTAGTCCCCTACCAATAGAGTAGCCCAAATATTTTGCTTCCTCTAGGCCAATTGTACACTTATTAGGGTTAGCAGTTAAGCCAGCATTTTGTATTGAGTTAAGGACAGCCTGTACTTTTGGAAGGTGAGATTCCCAATCCTCACTGTGTACTACAACATCATCCAAGTATGCAGCTGCATAGCGCACATGCGGCTTTAGTATTCTGTCCATCATTCTTTGGAATGTGGCAGGGGCACCATGCAAGCCGAAAGGCAAAACTCTGTACTGAAATAGGCCATCAGGAGTAGAAAATGCGGTCTTTTCTTTTGCTCGCTCTGTGAGTGGTACTTGCCAATAACCTTTGGTTAAATCTAGTGTAGTGAGGTACCGAGCTCTCCCAAGTCGTTCTACTAGCTCATCAACTCTAGGCATGGGGTATGCATCAAACTTAGAAATAGCATTCAGTTTGCGATAATCATTACAAAACCGTACTGTATTATCAGGCTTTGGTACCAGCACAATTGGACTGCTCCAGTCACTTTGTGACTCCTCAATGACTCCAAGATCTAACATTTTCTTAACCTCTGCTCTGATAGCTTCTCTGCGAGCCTCGGGTATTCTGTATGGTTTGAGATTGACCCTTTTTCCTGGTTCTGTCAAAATATCATGTTTAATCACAGTAGTCCTTCCTGGGACTAGGGAGAATGCCTCTTTATTTAATCTAATAAACTCCTTAACTTCCCTTGTCTGGTGTATTGACAGGGTCTCTGAGATATTTACTTCGGGGTCAATATTACACTTATCAGGGAAGGTTGAAGCCTCTGTAGTAACCAGAACTTCCCTTTCTTTCCATGGTTTTAGCAAATTGACATGGTATATTTGCACTTCCTTTCTTCTACCTGGTTGCCTTACTTTATAATTTACCTCTCCTACTCTTTCAATAATCTCATATGGCCCATGCCAAGTTGCCAGGAATTTGTTCTCTACTGTGGGAACCAGGACTAATACTCTGTCTCCTGGTTGAAATACTCGAATTCTAGCATTCTTATTATAGCTATTCTGCTGATTTTGTTGAGCCTTTTGCATGTGTTCTCTGACTATTGGCATAATGGCTTCAATACGTTCCTGCATCTGAGTTATGTGTTCTATTACACTGCGATGTGGGTTTGCTTCTTGTTCCCAAGTTTCCTTTGCTATGTCAAGTAATCCCCTGGGGTGTCTGCCATACAATAATTCAAAAGGTGATAAATCCGTGGAAGCTTGGGGTACTTCTCTAATGGCAAACATTAAATAGGGCAATAGAAAGTCCCAGTTTTTCCCATCTTTATCAGTTACTTTGCGCAGCATAGCCTTTAACGTTTTATTAAATCGCTCAACCAAACCATCGGTTTGTGGGTGATAAACAGAGGTTTTGAGGTGTCTAATGTGAAGGAGCTTGCAGAGTTCCTTAGTAACCTTGGACATGAATGGAGTACCCTGATATGATAGGATCTCCTTGGGAATCCCAACCCGGCTAAACATCATCATTAACTCTTTAGCAATGGACTTTGCTGAGGTTGTGCGCATAGGTATTGCCTCAGGGTAACGGGTAGCATAATCTAGTACTACTAATATATACTGATGCCCCCCACTGGATTTTACCAGAGGACCTACAAAATCCATAGCAATACGTTCAAAAGGCACTTCAATAACAGGCAAGGGTACTAAAGGGCTACGGTAAGCCGTAAAGGGCGCAGTGACCTGACATTCAGGGCATGACGAACAGTAGTTTTTGATAGCTGCGATTACTCCAGGCCAATAAAATCTCCTCAAAACACGCTCTCTTGTTTTGTCAACCCCTAGGTGACCTCCCAAAACATGGCTATGTGCAAGGTTTAACACAGTGCGCCAATAGGCTTGTGGTACTAACAGCTGCTTTGTAATACTCTTTTTTCTCAACTCTGTACAACAGATCATTATCCACTTCAAAATAAGGGTAAATAAGAGAATTCCCTGCATTGACAGGGGATCCATTCCTTATAGAAATATTATTCCTGGCTACCAATAATGTTGGGTCAGACCACTGTGCACTTCTGAAGTTACCAGGCCTAACCTCTAAATCAACTAACTCTATATCTGGTTCAGAGCTTCTAGAAGGCCCCGCATTAGTTTGTTCTGGGTTTTCACCAACTAATGTTTTTATAGGGGAGTGATGCATACTGTTAGGCTCATCATCCTGATCTCTCTCATCTGCCAGAGTATCTGCAAAAGGAAATTCATCATTCTGTTCACCTGATGGGTTTTCAAAACATGCCCATAGGTCTAGAAAATGGGGAAAATCCCTTCCAATAATCATCTCATGTGCCAGTTTTGGTACCAGCCCCACTCTGCAGTTTACAGTACCACACTGGGTTTTAACAAGTATATCTGCAGTAGGGTAGTTATGTATATCCCCGTGCACACAAGCAATATCAACTTTTCCAGAGTTAACAATATGAGTATCCTGTAATAAGGATTGGTCTAGAAGGGTAACCATACTCCCTGAATCTAGCAATGCCTGTATATTTTTTCCCTCCACATTCACGGTACACCCAGGGTGACTATTCAAATAACCATTTTTTTCCACAGAACATACAACCTGTGAATAAAGTGCAATTCCTTCCCAATGATTACCAAAATTACACTCCATTGGTTCAACATTTTCAGGACAGTCTTTTGCAATATGTCCAAAGTTTCTGCATTTAAAGCATTTTATACCATAATTAGTACTTTTTGATTCATTTGTAGGCTCTTCCCACCTCCCAAAGTCTTTTTCTCTTTTAACAATGTCTCTTGGGTAATAAGACCCTGTTCTCTCATCAAAAGACCCCCTTTTCCCTGGAACAGTCTTACCAGATTTGCTGGGGTTGTAGGTTTTCGGATTCTTGGGTCTCTCTTGGCCAGAAGGTTGAAGCAGTTCTCCCGCTGCTATATACCGTTCAACCAATTCAACCAATTGGTCTGCTGTTTGGGGATTGCTCTGGCTGACCCACCAACGAAGTCCAATAGGTAAGCCTCTTAGGAATCTTTCCATCACCAGTTGCTCCACAATGCGGCTGGGTGAGTTGATCTCTGGCTGCAACCATTTTCTGGCAAGGTGTATCAAGTCAAACATCTGTGAACGAATCGCTTTATCCAGGCTGTAAGTCCATGAATGAAACCTCTGGGCACGGACGGCTGTTGTCACCCCCAGGCGTGCCAGTATTTCTGCTTTCAGCTTCTTGTAGTCACTGGCTTCCGCTGGTTCCAGATCATAGTAAGCCTTCTGGGATTCACCCGTAAGAAATGGTGCTAGCAGACTTGCCCATTCCACTTCAGGCCAACCTTCTCGCTCAGCGGTTCGCTCAAATGCCATCAGGTAGGCCTCTACATCATCTGTGGATACCATCTTTTGCAAGTAGTGACTCACTCTGATCACCTTTGGACATTGTGGTGATTCTGTGGCATCCCTGGCCAGCCTTTGTGATAGACTCTGGATCTCCTGCTGTATTACACATGTGGCATGCTGCTGCTCCTCTCTGAGCAATTGATGAGCTGCTGCCTGTGTTGCTTCAACTTGCTTGAATAAAGCATCTGTATTTTCCTTTTGAGCCAGTACAAGCTGCTGCAGTATTGAAATGCTCTCTTGCTGTATTGCATTAGTCTCTGCAGTCCTCCTGTTTGTCTCTTGCTGTACAGCAGTGGACTGGAGCAAAGCTTTCATGACATCCTCCCTTTTCTCAGCAGTCTCTTTCTCCCTACTTACAGACTTTGCCGTGTGCTGCCCGCATCCTCCACCATATGTGACCAAAAGTACTCCTTTCCCTTGGTACCTTGTCCTGGGATTGGGGTGTTACACACAGTCTTTTCAGGCTTTAGAGACACTTCACACGCTGGATGAGGTAAAAGGACTTGCTCTTTTATTGTGGCTCCAAAATAAATGCACAGTAAGGTATAAAGGTAACAAAAATATACAAAACAAAAGCCTTGCTCTTCTGAGCACTAACTAAACAAAATAATCAGCTAACTGGGTTGGATGGCTTGTCCATTTCCCAACATAAACAACCTTACTGTTTCAGGTTTTCAGCTCTCTGTTTCCACTCACAGAAACCAAACACAATCTCCCTCCTTCCTTGGCAGGGGAGTACTTAATAGCACTGGTAATTGACAATCCTTTTCAGGTGAGTTAAATTAGGATTCAAACTCTGGAACTGGACTTCTCACCTGTAGGTTACAAGTGTAACGAGTATATACCCCTACACGCAGGATCCAGCCAAACAGAAGACAGCACAGAGGAGAGATACGTCTACCGGACCTTAGAGTGGCCGGACTCGACGTAATAGGAGAAGTACAGAGTCAGGAACGATCCGAGGTCAAGGGCACAAAGAGACAGCGTAAACGAGAACTAGCCGGGGTCTGGTACACAGGAATCAGCAAGCCGGCAAACAGAACAGACAAGGATAAAGCGAAAACGAAGTCAGAATACAAAGCCAAGGTCAAATACGGAGAAACACAACTGAACACAACAAGCACTAAAGGGAACTGTAGCAGAAACCACGATAGGGCAAGGAACTAAGGGAAAAGGGTAAGTATAAATAGGTTAAAAACTAATGTGATTGGCTCCTGTCACGTCCACACCCCCAAAAGGTAAGTGTATGGGGTGTGTGGGATGACAGGGGCCAATGGGAGCCTTTTGGCAATTTAGGCTCCCTGTCAGGCTTACCTTGCTGGGAGTCCAACATGCAGAGATAAAAGCTCACCCTTGCAATTAGACACAGGCCGAGGTGGTCAAGGTAGAACTCACCTGGCCTGTGAATCTGTGCACGGGGGCTGTGCAGGTGAATGCTTGTAGTCGCAGTACAGACAAGGAAATCCAGGAGAATAGTCGTAGGTAAGCCAATGGTCAGAGGGTGCCGGAAATCAGGGGATACGAGTAACAAGCCAAGGTCAAAGGATGCCAGAATTCAGGAGATACGAGTCACAAGCCAAGGTCAGGAGAATACTTAGAACGCAGAGTAGCAACTCTCTAACCAGAGTCATTGAACTGACACTGCCCTTAGGGAGGAGCAGTGTCTTATACCTTGATGATTAGTATATCAGGTTCAGCTGGAGAGTGATCGACAGGTCTGAGCCAGGTGAAGTCCAGCCCCTTAGTGCTGCAGGTAATACAAGATAAAACAGGAGTTACCCCAAGTCCTGAAATGGCTCAGAGGTTAAAGAGCAGGTTCAGAACTGCCAAGTTTACAGGTTCAAATCCCTCTTCGGGCAATAAAGGGGCGACCCCGTCTGGCAGTCTGGAGGTCTTGGGGTGAATCCTGACAGTACCCTCCCCTTAAGAACGCACTCTGGGCGTGAACAGGTTCCTTTTGGGAACTGTATTCCTCGTCTTCGGACTCCGTATCACTGAGGAAGTCCTTGTAATCAAAGTATCCAGAGCGGAGTCCCTCAGTCGGGGACTTTGGGGTATCAGTGTCGGGTACTGGTGGAGAAAGGTCTGGGCCATTCAGAGACCTGGTACAGGCGGAAATAAACTTAGTCCCACAAACCATATTATCTGAACTATTTCCCATAGGTGAGTTTTCTGGAAGTAGTGATTTCTTGTGGTCTTGAGATCCACTGGCATCAGCAGCCATCGTAGTCTGGGTACTCTTCTGCATCACGGAACGTGGAAATATCCGACAGCACCTTTGACATTTTTTAGGCCGTGTTGCCGGAATAACAGGGTGCAGCTGAATTGTACCCACTTGAAGAGGTTCAGGCCGAGTTGGGCGAATAGGGCAGTGAGAGATAAAGTGCCCTTCTTCACCACAATAAAAACAGAGACAACGCGCCCTCCTTCGATCTCTTTCTCTAGATGGCAGTCTTGTTTTAGAGCGGACGAAGCCTATCTCCATGGGTTCCTCCCTGTCCACTGGAGATTCACAGCTAGCTAGAGGAAAACCAGGGTCACAAGGCGGTTCCTCCATGTCCATTGGAGTTTCATAGCTAGCTTGAGGGAAAACAGGGGTACAAGGAGGTTTACTGGAGGAGGGTTTGCGTTGTGCCCTTATGGGGACTTGGTAGGAGTCCTTTTCTTTAGGTAACAGCGATTTGCGGTTAGATGGAGCAGGCTTGGGAGTAGCTTTCCTGGAGGTAGAGCTCTGAGAATCCATTGCGGACATAAATGACTCCCAACTGTCCAAGACAGTGCTTTTCTCCTGTAGCTTCCGGTATGCCCACTCCTTGATCCGTCCGACAAGTAAGTTGATGGCCGAACGGACCTTGACAAAGTCACTGTTGTAAGTTTTAGGCTTGAGAGCAAAAAGAAGTTCACAATCCAGTCTGAATGCTGTGAAGGAGGAACGGGAACCATCAAAGCGGTCAGGCATCACAACAAACGGTTCTGGAAAATCAGGTTCTGGAACTGGGCGTACTGGGTCTTTAAGAGATAAAAGTTCTTGCTGCAGTTCCGAAACAGTCTGGGTCAGGCTGGACACTTGCTGAGCAAGGGAGGTGAGCATTATCTCTGTGGACTCCATAAAGGTCAGTTCAATCTGTCAGGCTTACCTTGCTGGGAGTCCAACATGCAGAGATAAAAGCTCACCCTTGCAATTAGACACAGGCCGAGGTGGTCAAGGTAGAACTCACCTGGCCTGTGAATCTGTGCACGGGGGCTGTGCAGGTGAATGCTTGTAGTCGCAGTACAGACAAGGAAATCCAGGAGAATAGTCGTAGGTAAGCCAATGGTCAGAGGGTGCCGGAAATCAGGGGATACGAGTAACAAGCCAAGGTCAAAGGATGCCAGAATTCAGGAGATACGAGTCACAAGCCAAGGTCAGGAGAATACTTAGAACGCAGAGTAGCAACTCTCTAACCAGAGTCATTGAACTGACACTGCCCTTAGGGAGGAGCAGTGTCTTATACCTTGATGATTAGTATATCAGGTTCAGCTGGAGAGTGATCGACAGGTCTGAGCCAGGTGAAGTCCAGCCCCTTAGTGCTGCAGGCAATACAAGATAAAACAGGAGTTACCCCAAGTCCTGAAATGGCTCAGAGGTTAAAGAGCAGGTTCAGAACTGCCAAGTTTACAGGTTCAAATCCCTCTTCGGGCAATAAAGGGGCGACCCCGTCTGGCAGTCTGGAGGTCTCGGGGTGAATCCTGACACTCCCACTGTCTCTTTAAGAGCGCGCCCGAGACTCGCGGCGCGCTCTTAGATTCAGGCGGGACATGTGACCACATCTCGCGGTCACTGCCCGCCTTCCTGCCTGAAGCGTCGGATGAGCCGCGCGCGGCTCGTGCAGCCGCAGGACCGCGCGCGGCTTGAAGAGAGGACCGCGGCCGTCCCTGGGAAAGGTGAGTAACGCTACAGTACCCCCCCCTGAGGTCACGCCCTCCGGGTGGGCAGGACTACGTCGGGCAGGAAAACGTGAATGGAAAGAACGCACAAGGCGGGAAGCATGAACAGCATCCGCAGAAATCCAACTGCGCTCCTCAGGCCCATAACCCTTCCAATGTACCAAGTACTGAAGCCGACCCCTAAGGAAACGAGGGTCAAGAACAGCAGACACTTCGAATTCCTCATGACCCTCCACAGAGACAGGAGGAGGAGGAGGAGCATGCCGGGTATAGCGGTTGCGCACGTAAGGCTTCAACAACGAGGTGTGAAAAACATTAGGTATGCGCAGATTCTTAGGCAGACCCAAGGCATAAGAAACGGGATTAACCTTATGTATAATACGATAAGGACCAATGAAGCGGGGAGCCAATTTCATAGAAGGCACCCGGAGACGAATATTCCGCGTGGAAAGCAAAACTCTGTCCCCCACAACATAGGAAGGAGCCGCTCTGCGATGCTTGTCAGCCTGAGCCTTCTGGCGAGCAGCGGAGTCCACCAAAGAATGCTGAACCTGCTCCCAAGTATTACGCAAACCACCCAAATGCTCATCCAGAACTGGCATGCCCTGTGAGGAGAATGCAGCCGGGAGAACAACGGGATGCTGGCCATAGACGACGTAAAAAGGGCTTTTGCCGGAAGAATCATGAGTGGCGTTATTCCGAGCAAATTCAGCCCAAGGAAGCAGGTCGGACCAATTGTCCTGATGGTGAGACACAAAACAATGGAGGTACTGCTCCAGAGACTGGTTGGCACGTTCAGCAGCTCCATTAGACTGGGGATGGTAAGCGGAAGAAAACGAGAGAGAAATACCCATTTCTGTACAAAAGGCCTTCCAGAACCTGGAAATAAATTGGCTACCCCTATCGGACACAATAGATAAGGGAATGCCATGTAACCGAAATACTTCTCTAGCAAAGATAAGGGCCAGTTCCTTGGATGTGGGCAACTTGCGAAGAGACACAAAGTGAGCCATTTTGGAAAACCGGTCAACTATCATCAGGATGACTGTGTTACCATTCGAAGGGGGTAATTCAACAATAAAATCCATAGATAGGTTGGACCAAGGTCTCTCGGGAACGGGTAACGGATGCAACAGCCCACAAGGAACTCTACGAGAGGATTTCATACAGGCACAAGTAGTACAAGCACTTATATAGTCAGTGACATCCTTTCGTAAGGAATCCCACCAAAAATACCGAGAAACCGCTGACACTGTTTTGGAAATACCAGGATGTCCAGCAGTCTTAGTATCGTGATATAGTGACAGAATATCCCGTCTCTCGGGAACGTCAACAAACAATTTATCATTAGGCCTCTCGCTAGGTGCCAGGCTTTGTTTCGCTTGTATGGTCTGCAATAGGGACGAGGAAATTGATATTACAGTAGTAGCTATTATCCTGTCTCCATTCTTTGAGTGCTAAAATGATAGCAAGGAGTTCGCGATTACCCACATCATAGTTCCTCTCTGCTTTGGACATTTGTTTAGAAAAGAAGCCACAAGGATGCAATGGCTTTTCAGGAGACTCTCTTTGAGATAAGACAGCACCTACCCCGATATCGTAAGCATCAACTTCAAGTATATAGGGCAATGAGGGGACAGGATGCTGTAAAATAGGTGTAGAGGCGAACGTAGTCTTAAGGAAGTCAAAAGCTTGAAGTGCCTCGGTAGACCAGACCCGAGTATTGCCACCCTTTTTTGTCATACGAGTAATAGGTGCTACAATAGACGAAAAACCTTTGATAAAACGTCTATAATAATTAGAGAAACCCAGAAAACGCTGGATGGCTTTTAGACCTTGCGGCAGAGGCCATTCTATGACAGCAGCGAGCTTCCGGGGATCTATACGAAAACCCTTAGCGGAAATCAAATACCCCAAAAACTGGACTTCGGATTGGTCGAATAGACATTTTTCTAATTTACAATAAAGACCATTAGCAAGAAGGGTCTTCAGAACGGTCATAACATGTCTGTGATGCGTGTGTAAGTCTGTAGAATATATTAAAATGTCATCCAAGTACACAATAACGAATGAGTGAATAAAGTCTCTCAAGACATCATTAATAAACTCTTGGAATACTGCTGGGGCATTGCAAAGCCCAAATGGCATGACAGTATACTCATAATGACCTGACCTAGTGTTAAAGGCTGTCTTCCATTCGTGGTCTTTTTTATACGTATCAAATTGTATGCTCCTCTAAGATCTAATTTGGTGAATACCGTAGCATGTTTGAGCCTGTCAAACAATTCTGTTATTAATGGTATAGGGTAAGCATTTTTGATGGTGATTTTATTAAGACCTCTATAATCAATGCAAGGTCTTAAATCACCTTCTTTCTTCGATACAAAGAAGAACCCCGCTCCAGCCGGAGAAGAGGATCTCCTAATAAATCCCTTATCTAATGATTCTTTAATATATTCCTCCATGACACGGTTTTCTTGAACCGATAAGGGGTACACCCTGCCCTTTGGAGGAATAGTGCCAGGCAACAAGTCAATAGCACAATCGTAGGGTCTGTGAGGCGGTAATTTGTCAGCCTCTCTTTTATCAAAGACAGTCTTTAAAGATAAATACTGAGAGGGTATAGCCGTAGACAAAGGAGGAGTGGTCGGAACATTAATAGAATTCACAGGCGTGACTTCAATAGTACACGATTCATGGCAGGCCTCACTCCATGATTTTATCTGCCCTGTCTCCCAGTCAAAAATGGGATTGTGGAGGGCGGGGCCTGGCCGCCGAGCTGGCCGGTCGCACGGCACTACAGTTCCAGCGAACCTCGCTTAAAAAACTCAAAATGTAGACCTATTGGATCCACCTGTCGACCTACCGCGGTGGACCGGCACCTGTGGAGACACTGGACCCGGGGTGAGGCTTGCAGCTGCTGTTTTAGTCCCCCGGGGGGGTGCGCATCGCTCCCTCTGGATGAGGCCTACTTGGGTGGTGAGTGAGGCAGACGGCCGCCGCCCACTATCCTGCCCGAAGCTATCCAGCCAGACTCCCTCGGCTGGGCGGAACGGGCCCTGCCCCCCCCCCTCGGGGCCAGTGGGGGTGATCCCGGCCCGCACCCAATACGCCCTGTGGCCCCGGCTACACTGAAGCTCTCGAGGCCCGACGGGCCACCAAAACGCAGCCCAGACCGCAACTAAAATGGCGGCACTGCGACCCTGCTGGCACACACGAGCACTTCAGGCCGCCAAGGGGATGTTACCCTCCGGAATTCCACGCAGGCACTGAGCGCCTGCATGAAATAACCCAGCACCCACTAACTCATAGCAACCGCCGGATAAGCACTACCAAAGCCTGGAGCCCACCCTCGACAAAAAGGCGGGAGCGTTTGCCTGCTGACCAGCGAGGAACAGACCCATCAACCTACACCCAGCAGTCGACCCCTCGGGCCTGCCCAGACGACTAGCGCAGAGTGCACACCCTAACTCTGCTCCGAGGAGCGGGCCTGCACCGCCTTCACAATGGCACAGCGACACCTACCAGCCGGACTGTAGAGAAGGGGCACCAAACAGTCAGAGGAAAGCCGCGGAAAAAGGCTCCACATCACAGGGGGACTCACGGGCCTTCAACACCCAAGCTACGACCCAAGGCAGCAACGACGGAACGAAACAGCTCTGGACTCATTGGGGGTGCAGAACCTGCATGACATCCCTCCTTGGAGTGCAGGTGCTTGGCGACCTGCCACTGGGGTGTCGGGGTGCTCTTACAGCATAAGCGAGTGATCTCAGGACTCTTACTGTATTTTATGCTTACATGTCTGCAGCATGCTAAAATATAAGAATGTGTAATACATACACCTATAAGCTATGACAGATCACCTATTCCCTTTTCCTATTTTCCTTTCTTCTTCTTCTGTTTTTCGCTAGCGATACAAAGCAGAGTTACCAACATATCCTGTCCACTAGAAGAAGTTCAGCAGTTTTTGTCAGCTCAGGCTTTTATTTAGCAATGCACAAACTAGCACAACGCAACCACATAGCAGCACGACTTAACGCGACAACCATAATTAATACAGCGAGAACCTGATCTGCCGTAATGGTGACCTGGGTACAAACATCTAACCATCTAACCTCATAACATGCAGGGCGGCATACCTAACCATACCACTAAGCGAGAATAATTTTGTAGTATACACATGTAACCTAGCGTGTTTATTGCAAATTGCGAATGTCTTATAGCCTGTTATTTTCATGATAAAAACAAAAACAAAAATGTGCTGTCTAAACTGCCACACTGTGAAATGATGTGAAACTGCTTGCAGCGCCTGTCGTGGCTCTTTACGCTTATTGTTACTTCAAGCACAAATAAAATAAAGAATTAAAAAAAAAAAAATGGGATTGTGGGCACGTAACCATGGATACCCTAACACTAACTGTGAAGAGGGAGAGGTGATGACCTGGAACCGAATGGTTTCATAGTGTAAAACCCCTGTGTACATGTGTAACGGTGCAGTCTCATGAGTAACAACTGGAGATATCAGTGGTCTACCATCTATGGCCTCAACGGCCAAGGGTATCTCCCTGATGGGAATGTTGTTTTTCTTTACAAAACCAGAGTCTATAAAATTCTCGGCTGCCCCAGAGTCAACCAAGGCGTATATATTTTCAATTATACAACTCTTTCCCATATGTAACGAAACAGGGAGAAGCAGTCGGTTAGGAGGCAATGTAGGAGACTTAGAAATCACACCCAAGGCCAGTCCCCTATAAGGTCTTAGGTGCGAGAGTTTTCCGGGAGCAAAGGACATTCCTTTACCATATGGTCTCTCCTACCACAATATAGGCAGAGTCCCTCCCTTCTCCTATGTAATTTTTCATTATCAGAGAGTTTGGCAACCCCTAATTGCATAGGTTCCTCTTCGGATACTTTTACACTCTCCGGTGTATCAACTCTGGGGTGAATAGGTTTAACAAAACGTCTGTTTCTGTTCTTGGTATAGAGCCTGTCACGAATCCTATTATCTATATCGATGAGGTAGTCAATAAGGTCCTCTAAAGCAACAGGAAGCTCCTTAGCTGCTACCTCATCCAATATAGAGTCCGATAAGCCTTCCATGAAGGCAGTAGTTAACCCATTGTTGGTCCAATCTACCTGTGAGGCAAGAGTACGAAACTGTATAGCGTAATCAGCCACAGACCTAGAACCCTGTTTAACCCTCATTAATGCTCTTGCGGCATTTTTAGACCTTTTCATAGTGTCAAAAGTTCTGCGAAATGCTGTAAGGAAACTGTGAAAGTCATGCACCATAGGTCCATTAGCCTCCCAAATAGGGTTTGCCCATTCAAGTGCTTTGTCGGTAAGTTGGTGCATAAAGAACCCAACTTTAGACCTCTCTGTGGGAAATGAACATGGATACATCTCAAAATTAAACTCTATTTGGTTAATGAACCCTATGCATGTCTTAGAATCCCCTCCATACCTAGGAGAAGGCGTTAAATGGGCCGAAGTAGTAGGCAAAGCGGATACTTCAGGAAGCAGGGGTGTAGGAGGGTTAGGTACGGTTGCTGGAATGGTTCTAGCTAAGAGCGTCTGGAGAGCCTGAGCTATCTGATCCATACGGTGATCCTGCTCTACAAATCTAGCCTCATGGGACGCCATCTGTTGAGCTAAATCTGCGGGGTCCATGGCCCTATCGTAATGTAACGAGTATATACCCCTACACGCAGGATCCAGCCAAACAGAAGACAGCACAGAGGAGAGATACGTCTACCGGACCTTAGAGTGGCCGGACTCGACGTAATAGGAGAAGTACAGAGTCAGGAATGACCCGAGGTCAAGGGCACAAAGAGACAGCGTAAACGAGAACTAGCCGGGGTCTGGTACACAGGAATCAGCAAGCCGGCAAACAGAACAGACAAGGATAAAGCGAAAACGAAGTCAGAATACAAAGCCAAGGTCAAATACGGAGAAACACAACTGAACACAACAAGCACTAAAGGGAACTGTAGCAGAAACCACGATAGGGCAAGGAACTAAGGGAAAAGGGTAAGTATAAATAGGTTCAAAACTAATGTGATTGGCTCCTGTCACTTCCACACCCCCAAAAGGTAAGTGTATGGGGTGTGTGGGATGACAGGGGCCAATGGGAGCCTTTTGTCAATTTAGGCTCCCACTGTCTCTTTAAGAGCGCGCCCGAGACTCGCGGCGCGCTCTTAGATTCAGGCGGGACATGTGACCGCATCTTGCGGTCACTGCCCGCCTTCCTGCCTGAAGCGTCGGATGAGCCGCGTGCGGCTCGTGCAGCCGCAGGACCGCGCGCGGCTTGAAGAGAGGACCGTGGCCGGCCCCTGGGAAAGGTGAGTAACGCTACAACAAGCAACTTCCAAAATGTGGAGTGGAGCACTGGCCCACCCTACTCTCCAAGTACTCCACCCCAGGGCCCAAATATACACATATTTAAAGTGCAACATTCATTATAACATAACACATTTCCCTGGGGCTAATTACACAAAGTAGGATCCTTGCAAAATCTGGGGAGGTATATAGATTCCCTCCAGCACAATTCCTTGCTTTCGGTCACAGTATATATGTCTGTGTGTGTGTCAGTATGTATGTGTGTATGTATGTCAGTATGCATGTATGTATCTGTGTATGTATATATATGTGTGTGTGTATGTCTGTATGTATGTATATCAGTATGTATGTGTATGTATGCCTGTATGTATGTATGTCACTATGTATTTATGTGTATGTATGTTTGTATGTCAGTTTGTATGTATGTCTGTCTGTCAGTATGTATGTATGTCTGTATATGTGTGTGTCTGTATGTGAGTATGTATGTACATCAGTGTGTGTGTCTGTATGTCAGTATATGTGTGTGTGTGTATCTGTATCTCCTTATGCATGTGTATGTGTCTATATGTGTATGTCTGTTTCAGTATGTGTCTGTTAGTATGTGTGTATCTTTCTGTGTGTGTGTCTGTGTCCTTTTGTGTCTGTTTGTGTGTATTCCTGTGGGTGGGATTTGGAGACGGGGCTTGGAGGCAGGCACCCGGGGGCCCAGACCTTGAGCTGTGTTAGGGGCCCCACAATTTCTGATAGCTAGATGTTTCCTGGTGGGCTGCCTGCCCCTGTCTGGGGCTGCAGCGCTGGGTGAACCGCTCTTGAGCTGCCCCCAAAGCAGGGCCGATCCTCAATGCGCCCAAAGGTGGGGGCGCCGAGAGGAGCCCAGTTTCAGGGGGGCCAGGAGGTGGCCATCTGGCCACCTCAGAGCGTCCCCAAAAATTCACTAGGTAAGGCAGAGCAGGCACCTGCTTACATGGGGGTCCGCAGGAATTTTTCTATGGGGGGGGGGCATAATTATAATGACATCCATGTTTGGCCCATGAAGGGGAGGGGCATAGTCATTATCACATAAAGCCAGGGTAAATAGCGTTTTCACAACTATGGTGTCAGGAATACATGTATGTATTCCTGACACTATAGTGTTCCTTTAAACAAATTAATGGAACATTCTGGTCACCATAACAACTGTGACGAGAGCAATCTCGCCACATTGCATTGGAGAAGCCTGGCTGCCCGCCTGCTGCCTTTGGACTATGGCCCTGGGAGATTGGGCCCTTTAAAAACAGTATTCGGCCATAACAGAGTGCATGTCACTCATTCTGGCCCTTTAAACACAGTGGGGCCATTCGGTACTTGCCCTGTGTGAGCGGGGATACCCCCAGATAGCTATGCCATGGAGCCTATTCATATAACGAAAGACTAATGGAAAGACTTTAGCTCCATGGCAATTGAACTGTGTGAATAGGATCTGAGCGCTATTCGGTAGTTTCGCTATTCGGTAGCTATCTGGGGATATGTGAAATGTCTGGGTGTTATGTGTAAAAGATGACTTTATGTATTTTTAAAGAATTTTATGTCTTTCTGTAACCATGTGGTTTATGGAGTCTGCCTCTAGCCCTGGATAATTGGATTACTTTCCCCTTTGTCTCCAGGATAGAGGCCTCTGTAAAACCTGTTTAAACCAGATTGCCATGCTGCCAGTAAGGGACAAAAGATACTTTTACTAACTTTTGAACCCCTGGTCTGATTCATGCCATTTTCTAATATGTTGTTCCCCTGAATGGATTGATTGTGAATATGTAATTTTTTATGTGAATGTGATGTATGGTTTTAGAGTTATGAATGTTAGGTAAAAAGTATGTTAAACTGTAAATGTTCTGGCCAGCAGATAATTGAGCTATGTATATTGCTAAAACTCAATTATCTAGCCTGGCCCAGAGGAGGAGTTTTGTGTTGCATAAATTGTGAGTTCTGTGTGCCAGTAAATCAGTCCTGTTCCAGCATTAAGCTTTGGCTCATGTGTGGATTATTCGGCGATACCAGCAATTTATTACTCTGTGGATTACTTGCTGATTTTATTTTATGGGAAGAAGGGAATGCTTGATGGAGTAACGGATTGTACCGTCACAACAACTTCATCTAAATGAAAATGATGCCAGGATGCCTCTGGGTGCATCTTTCCTTTAAGGGGTTAAACCTCTCTCAAATGATTTAACCCCAAAGTCTTCCTCCAGCTCCAGATCTCCAGGTCGCTCAGTGGTATTCAGCTTCTGAAACGGAGTGTCAGGAAGTGCAGATTGACGTCAGGCATGGGTGCCACTGATTGGATAGAGTCAGCTGTCGCTCTAAGTCAATCGCTAGTTCCCGGTTCATAAAATGTTTTACTTTTTGTGAATGGGGAGCTACTGATTGGCTTAGAGTGCCAGCTGACCGCTCTAGCCAATCTGCGACACCCCTACCCAAAGGCACTCTGTGCTTCCTGACAAATTAATAAAATACACATTAACACTGAGATTTTTTTTTTTTTTTACCTGGGAAGATGAGAAGGTTCAAAGTTTCCCTGCCAGGCACTTCTTTTGCGCCCTATTTCTATTCCTTTCTGTTTCTTTTCCTACTTTACCTTTGCTCTCCTTCTGCCCCTTCCGCTCCTTTCTACTCCTTGCTGCCATTTCCAGCTCCTTGCTGGCCCTTTCTGCTCCATCTTCTTCTTTACCTTTGTGCTCCTTCTGGTTCTTTCTGCTCCTTTACCTTTCTTCTCTTTGCAGACCATTCCTGCTGCTTGCTGACCCTTCCTGCTCATTGCCGCCCCTTCCTGCTTCTTGCTGCCCCTTCCTGCTCCTTGCAGACCCTTTCGGCTCCTTGCAGACCCTTCCTGCTTCTTGCTGCCCCTTCCTGCTCCTTGCAGATCCTTCCGGCTCCTTGCAGACCCTTTCTACTCCATGCTGCCCTTTCCAGCGCCTTGCTGGCCCTTTCTGATCCTTCTTATACTTTACCTTTGTGCTCCTTCTGATTCTTTCTGCTCCTTTACATTAGTGCTCCTTTTGTCCTTACCTGCCCCTTGCAGACATAGAAACATAGAATGTGACGGCAGATAAGAACCATTCGGCCCATCTAGTCTGCCCAATTTTCTAAATACTTTCATTAGTCCCTGGCCTTATCTTATAGTTAGGATAGCCTTATGCCTATCCCATGCATGCTTAAACTCCTTTACTGTGTTAACCTCTACCACTTCAGCTGAAAGGCTATTCCATGCATCCACTACCCTCTCAGTAAAGTAATACTTCCTGATATTATTTTTAAACCTTTAATTTAAGACTATGTCCTCTTGTTGTGGTAGTTTTTCTTCTTTTAAATATAGTCTCCTCCTTTACTGTGTTGATTCCCTTTATGTATTTAAATGTTTCTATCATATCCCCCCTGTCTCGTCTTTCCTCCAAGCTATACATGTTAAGATCCTTTAACCTTTCCTGGTAAGTTTTATCCTGCAATCCATGAACCAGTTTAGTAGCCCTTCTCTGAACTCTCTCTAAGGTATCAATATCCTTCTGAAGATACGGTCTCCAGTACTGCGTACAATACTCCAAGTGAGGTCTCACCAGTGTTCTGTACAATGGCATGAGCACTTCCCTCTTTCTACTGCTAATACCTCTCCCTATAAAACCAAGCATTCTGCTAGCATTTCCTGCTGCTCTATTACATTGTCTGCCTACCTTTAAGTCATCAGAAATAATCACCTCTAAATCCCTTTCCTCAAATATTCTGTACTCTGCCCTTGGGTTTTTACGTCCAAGATGCATTATCTTGCACTTATCCACATTAAATATCAGCTGTCACAACTTTGACCATTTTTCTAGTTTACCTAAATCATTAGCCATTTGGCTTATCCCTCCTGGAACATCAACCCTGTTACATATCTTAGTATCATCAGCAAAAAGACATACCTTACCATCAAGACCTTCTGCAATATCACTAATAAAAATATTAAAGAGAATGGGTCCAAGTACAGATCCCTGAGGTACCCCACTGGTGACAAGCCCAAGCTTTGAATATACTCCATTGACTACAACCCTCTGTTGCCTGTCACTCAGCCACTGCCTTACCCATTCAACAATATTGGAATCCAAACTTAAAGATTGCAGTTTATTGATAAGCCTTTTATGTGCAACAGTGTAAAAAGCCTTACTGAAATCTAGGTAAGCAATGTCTACTGCACCACCCTGATCTATAATTTTAGTTACCCAATCAAAAAAATCAATAAGATTAGTTTGGCATGATCTCCCTGAAGTAAACCCATGTTGTCTCTAATCTTGAAATCCATGTGTTTTTAGATGTTCAACAATCCTATCCTTTAACATGGTTTCCATCACTTTCCCCGCTACTGAAGTAAGGCTTACTGGCCTATAGTTGCCTGACTCCTCCCTATTACCTTTCTTGTGAATGGGCACAACATTCGCCAACTTCCATTCTTCTGGGACTATTTGTGTTATCATTGATTGGTTAAATAAATCTGTTAATGGTTTTGCTAGTAGACCACTAAGCTCTTTTAACAGCTTTGGGTGTATTCCGTCTGGTCCCATTGATTTATTTGTCTTTACTTTTGACAGTTGAAATAGAACCTCTTCCTCTGTAAACTCACGTGTAATAAATTACTCATTTATCCTTTTTCTTAACTGAGGTTTCCCTTTCCTTTATTTTCATCTGTAAATACCGAACAAAAATATTAATTGAGGCAGTCAGCTAGACCTTTACCCTCTTCTACATACCTTCCTTCTTTTATTTTTAATCTAACTAATCCTTGTTTTACTTTTCTTTTCTCATTTATGTATCTAAAAAAAGGTTATGTCCCCCTTTTTTTTTTTTTTACTGACTGTGCTATTTTCTCTTCTGTGTGTGATTTGGAAGCTCTTATAACTTGCTTAGCCTCTTTCTGCCTAATCTTATAGATCATTCTGTCTTCCTCCCTCTGGGTTTTTTTTTACAATTACTAAATGCTAACTTTTAGTTTTTTACTATTTTGGCCACATCTGCGGAGTACCACAGTGGTTTCTGGAATTTTTTGCTTTTACTGACAAGCCTAATGCAATTTTCTGTTGCCTTCAGTAGTGCAACTTTTAAATAATCCAAATTCTCTTGGACTCCATTCCATTCCACCATTCCTTCTTCTTGCAGACCCTTGCTGCCCCTTCCTGCTTCTTGCAGCCCCTTCCTGCCCCTTGCTGACTCTTTCTGATTCTTGCAGACCCTTCCTTCTCATTGCAAACCCTTCCTGCTCCTTGCTACCCCTTCCTGCTTCTTGCAGACCCTTCCTGCTAATTTCTGTTCCTTTCTGCTCCTTCTCCTACTTTACCTTTGTGCTCCTTTTGCCCCTTCGAGCTCCTTGCTGCCCCGTTTTGCTCTTTGCTGCCCTTTCCAACTCCTTGCTGCCCCTTTCTGCTCCTTCTCATACTCTACCTTTCTGCTCCTTCTGTCCCTTCCAGCTCATTGTTGATCCTTTCTGCTCCTTGATGTCCCTTCCTGCCCATTTCTGTTCCTTCTACTCTACCTTCCTCCTCCTTGCTGACCCTTCCTGTATGTTGCCCCCCATCCCTCACTTACCTGATCTGTAGGCTGCTCCCCCATGCTTCCCTTAACTGATCTGTAGGCTGCACCCACCACCCCTCACTTACCTGACCTGTATGCTGCCCCCATCCCTCACTTATCTGATCTGTAGGCTGCCCCCCATGCCTCACTTACCTGATCTGTAGGCTTCCCCCATGCCTCACTTACCTGAACTGTAGGCTGCCTCCTCACTTAGCGGATCTGTAGGCTGCCACCCCTATGCCTCACTTGCCTGATCAGTAGGCTGTCCCTCATCCTCACTTACATGACCTGTAGGCTACCCCCCATGCCTCACTTACCTGATCTGTAGGCTGCTCTCCCCCATGCCTCACTTACCTAATCTTTAGGCTACTCCCCCCCATGCCTCACTTACCTAATCTGTAGGCTGCCCCTCATATCTCACTTACCTGATCTGTAGGCTGCCCCCCATGTCTCACTTACCTAATCTGTAGGCTGCACCCCCTTGCCTCCCTTAACTGATCTGTATGCTGCCCCCCATGCTTCACTTACCTGGTCTGTAGGCTGCCCCCCATGCCTCACTTACCTGAATTGTAGGCTGCTCCCCATCCATCACTTACCTCTTCTGTAGGCTGCCCCCTATCCCCCACTTACCTAATTTGTAGGCTGCCACCCCCCATGTCTCACTTGCCTGATCTGTAGGCTGCCCCCCCTCCATCCCTTACTTACATGACATGTAGGATGCCCCCCCCATGCCTCACTTACCTGATCTATAGGCTGCCCCTCCACCCCTCACTTACATGATCTGTAGGCAGGCTGCCCCCCCCATCCTTCACTTACCTGAACTGTAGGCTGCCCCCCTATCCCTCACTTACCTGATCTGTAGACTGTCTCTGCAGTCTGGTAGTTGCTGGCTGCATTCTGTGCTGCTCCCCTGCAGATTCAGTCAGGGGAGTGTAAGTGTTTGACTGTCAGTGTATGTGTGTGTGGGGGTGTCTGTCAGTGAGTGTTTGACTGTCAGTGAGTGTCTGGTGTGTGTGTGTGTGTGTGTGTGTGTGTGTATCAGTGAGTGTATGTATGTCAGTGAGTGTCTTTGTGTGTGTGTGTGTGTGTGTGTCTGTCAGTGAGTGTCTGCTGTGTGTGTGTGTCAGTGAGTGTATGTATATCAGTGAGTATCTTTGTGTGTGTGTGAGTAATTGTATGTATGCCAGTGAGTGTCTGTGTGTGTCTGTCTGTCAGTGAGTGAGTGTATGTCTGTCAGTAAGTGTTTGTGTGTGTGTGTGTGTATGTCAGTCAGTTAGTGAGTGTACAATTTAAAAATAAGGTGCGCTATACCTTTAAAACACTTAGTACGTGTTACCCTCGGGTAACCAGTGCCATTGTTGCATTTTCCAGCCACAATTTGTGTATCCTTTTATATATATATATATATATATATATATATATATATATATATATATATTCTCACGTGTTGCACATTGCACATGCACTTTATAATATTGATATATCATATGGAATGATATTCTATGTTTTACACATACTAATTGTTTTAAAGGTATAGCGCACCTTATTTTTGGATTGTATACTTAGTGGTGTTTTGAGTTATTTCTCACTCTAAGGTGCAGCTTTATAATTAAGAACATTGCTTCACTTGTTAATATTTTATGTTCACTATCACTGTAATTGTATAGCGCCTTTCTTTTGCTTGTATATGATGTTTTAGTTAGTGAGTGTATCCTGACTGAATCCCCGTATTTCTTTGCTGAGATGATTTTAAGTAGCTTTGTAAAATCTAAAGCTGTATTTTTGTTTATTGAGTGCACTGTTCCTTTACCTATAATTTGTATACATTTTGGTCTTTATGGCAGCACCACTATTTAGAAATTTAGGTTTTGGATGTGTCCCCAATTCCCATATTACCGGTCCTTAACATTAAAGACAGTCCGAAAACAGTAAAAGAACTACAGAATTGGAGAAGAAGTCAAGGTCATAAATAATAGATGTGTGAAAGAGGGATAAACAAGCCGAGCTGGTAATCAAAAGGAGAATCAGAACTATGAAATGCATTTTTAGATATCAGAGGCCACAATAGCACGATTCAAATACAGAGGAGTGGCCTTAATACCAATAGTTGGTTTTCTTTAGTTTTGACACCAGAACATGTGCAACCTGCATTTGATATATTACATGAACAAATGTGGCTCAAAAGAAATAGGTTGTGCTGGCATAAAAAAATGCAGGGATGGAGCAGCCCAAGACAAATATAATGATGGATTGGCTCATAAAGGGTTATTCGCTAAATTGAGAATTCCAGGCGAATTCAAAGTAAATTTCAAATTTAAGGTCAAAATAGCGGGACTGGAAATGTTCCCTAAGTCAGCTATGCTTTCAGTTTGGCTACTCTGGCTTGAAATGTGAAATTCACATTGAATAACCCTGATGGTGTCCATTCATGTCATGCAGTATCTTAGAGGGACAGAAGCCATGACAAGGAGTGAGAATAGGTTAAGGTAAGCAATACATTGGGACTCCTTGGATATTTTTAAACATTTGTTTGTTTGTTTTATTCAAGGATATAATAATTATGTGGGGTAACAGTTTGCAATTGTGGCAATCATTTCCAATCACTGGTGCTGTTATTTGAGGCTGCCTAGTCGGTATCGAAATTGCAAAAATAATGGCAGTACAAATGCTGGAATTTTTCTCATGTTGAGATGTACAATACTGTGCCGGCCAGTAGGGGCTGTTGTTTGTGTAGAGAGACAGGGATAGGAAGTTACACTATTTCCCTGCCTCTCTCTACTGACTGAATACGCAAGGGAGCAGCACAGAGCATAGCACCTTCAGCCAGCTTCTCCCGGCCTGCAGACAGACTGCATATCAGGTAAGTGAGGGATGGGAGCAGAGATATGATAGGACAGGCTGTAAGGAGAGACACTGAACAGAGACACTGAACTACAAGGAGAGTCACAAGTGTGGATCAAGAGGTGAAGAAAAACAAAGATTATGGGGGTTAACAGGTGGAGAGAGACACAGATCATGGGACTTAACAGGTGGAGAGAGACAGATTGGAGATAACAGGTGGAAAGAAACAGATCAAGGGGTCTAACAGGTAGAGAGAAACACAGATGGGTTAACAGATGGAGAGAGACACAGAGGGGGTTTAAAAGAGCATGGTGACACAGATTGGGGTTAACAGGAGGCGAGAGAGACACAGATCAGGGTTTGCACAGGTGGAGAGACACAGATGGGGATTTGGACACTATGGGAGACACAGATGGATGTTTGCACAGTATGAGAAAGCCAGATGAGGGTTGAAAAAGGAGGAGAGCTACAGATGGAGTTTGATAAAGGAGGAGATACACAAATCATGAAGGTTAACAGGTGGAGAGAGACACAGATCATGGGAGTTAACATATGGAGAGGCACAGAGGAAGGTTAACAGGTAAAGAGAGACAGTTAACGGGGTCTAACAGGTGGAGATAGACACAGATGGGGGCTAAAGAGGACAGCGATACAGCTTGGGGTACCAGAAAGAGAAAGACACAAATCTAGATTTGGATAGGTGAAGAGACACATATGGGAGTTTGCACAGCAGGAGAAGGACATATGAGGGTTGATAAAGGATGAGAAATACAGATGGAAATTGATAAAGAAAGAGAGACACATAGATCATTAGTGCTAGAGACACAGATGGGGATTTGGACAGGTGGAGAGAAACAAATGGGAAGTTTGACAGGTGGAAAGAAACAGAAGGGGTTTGGACAGGTGGAGAGACAAAGATAGGGGGTGTGACAGGTGGCTATCTATCTATCATTCATGAGTTATATCCACTCCACCAGGAGAGTTTGCATGTTGGAAAAACTGTGGAGTGGAAGAGTTTGGCAATGAATGTCCTGGTGAACTGGAAGCAGTCGAGGACTTTCTATTCACATTCTTATTCGCCCTTTACTTTCTTTGTTTATTTTTTATATGCCGAATTTACATTTACCTTTTGTTTGGTTTCTATGATTATTTGCAACGCAGAAATGTGTGGTACTTGTGGCATTACATGTCTTACTTGTCTGATACCACCATGAATATAAAGTATTAAAAACAATAAAAAAAGGACAAATTGAACTATGACAGCGTTTAAAATACATTACCGAATTAAAATTTTTACACTTACAGTTGCAAGAAAAAGTATGTGAACCCTTTGGAATGATATGGATTTCTGCACAAATTGTTCATAAAATGTGATCTGATCATTATCTAAGTCACAACAATAGACAATCACAGTCTGCTTAAACTAATAACACACAAAGAATGAAATGTTGCCATGTTTTTATTGAACACACCATGTAAACATTCACAGTGCAGGTGGAAAAAGTATGTGAACCCCTAGACTAATGACATCTCCAAGAGCTAATTGGAGTGAGATGTCAGCCAACTGGAGTCCAATCAATGAGATGAGATTGGAGGTGTTGGTTACAGCTGCCCTGCCCTATAAAAAACACACACCAGTTCTGGGTTTGCTTTTCAAAAGAAGCATTGCCTGATGTGAATGATGCCTCGCACAAAAGAGCTCTCAGAAGACCTACGATTAAGAATTGTTGACTTGTATAAAGCTGGAAAGGTTTATAAAAGTATCTCCAAAAGCCTTGCTGTTCATCAGTCCACGGTAAGACAAATTGTCTATAAATGGAGAAAGTTCAGCACTGCTGCTACTCTCCCTAGGAGTGGCCGTCCTGTAAAGATGACTGCAAGAGCACAGAGCAGACTGCTCAATGAGGTGAAGAAGAAACATAGAGTGTCAGCTAAAGACTTACAAAAGTCACTGGCAAATGCTAACATCCCTGTTAGCGAATCTACAATACGTAAAACACTAAACAAGAATGGATTTCATGGGAGGATACCACAGAGGAAGCCACTGCTGTCCAAACAAAACTTTGCTGCACATTTACAGTTTGCACAAGAGCACTTGGATGTTCCATAGCACAACTGGCAAAATATTCTGTGGACAGATGAAACCAAAGTTGAGTTGTTTGGAAGAAACACACAACACTATGTGTGGCGAAAAAGAGGCACAGCACACCAACATCAAAACCTCATCCCAACTGTGAAGTATGGTGGTGGGGGCATCATGGTTTGGGGCTTCTTTGCTGCGTCAGGGCCTGGACGGATTGCTATCATTGAAGGAAAAATGAATTCCCAAGTTTATCAAGACATTGCAGGAGAACTTAAGGCCATCTGTCTACCAGCTGAAGCTCAACAGAAGATGGGTGTTGCAACAGGACAATGACCCAAAGCATAGAAGTAAATCAACAACAGAATGGCTTAAACAGAAGAAAATACGCCTTCTGAAGTGGCCCAGTCAGAGTCCTGACCTCAACCCGATTGAGATGCTGTGGCATGACCTCAAGAAAGCGATTCACACCAGACATCCCAAGAATATTGCTGAACTGAAACAGTTCTGTAAAGAGGAATGGTCAAGAATTACTCCTGACCGTTGTGCACGTCTGATCTGCAACTACAGGAAACGTTTGGTTGAAGTTATTGCTGCCAAAGGAGGTTCAACCAGTTATTAAATCCAAGGGTTCACATACTTTTTCCACCTGCACTGTGAATGTTTACATGGTGTGTTCAATAAAAACATGGCAACATTTCATTCTTTGTGTGTTATTAGTTTAAGCAGACTGTGATTGTCTATTGTTGTGACTTAGATGATGATCAGATCACATTTTATGAACAATTTGTGCAGAAATCCATATCATTCCAAAGGGTTCACATACTTTTTCTTGCAACTGTAATTCTTTAGTTTAGAGAATAAACTAGAGAGGTTTATTCATTAAACTGTGAAATGTAGCGAATTGATATAATAATTGTAAATTCTAGACAAAAATAATTGATTTGCTAAAATTCTCCAATTCAGCCGAGGCACAGCTTGGCTATTTGAATCTACATTTTGTAATTCGGATTGCAGTTTATTACAATTTGGTGTTGAGTGAATAAAACCTGTGTATTTGCATATATTGTCTATGAAGCAGACAGGGATATGATGCAGACAGCGTACTGCTGGGTCCATTGAGGGACTATTCAAAAGAGCAGTCTAATCTCTCTGAACTGCAGAGCAATCGCTCTAAACAGCAGAATCAAATTGTAAATAGTTGTTTTTTTGTGATTTACACAACGTACAAATGTATGTTTTACTCTTATGTCACTACTTGTGATTTACATACTGTGGTGTCAAATCCTGTGATATCATGCATATATATTACTTATGCAAATTAGCATGGCCAGTATTTTTTTCCTAGAAAGTTATCTAAATTTTTTTTTTTCACATCAATCTGCACTTAATGTGTGAAGACTTTTCTCTTTGTCCTCTTTTTTCCATTTCAATAGAAATTTATACTTTTATAAATTAACCTATAAATGACACCCCCATGGCTGTCAATCAGACGGCAGGTCCTGTTACTTCCTGGTTTGTTTAGCTCAGTGGAGCTAACCTCAAGAGTCCGACATTGCCCAGTGCACCTGCCTTGCAAAGGCTTCTCATCGAGCTGCATTGGGAAGTCTGTGATTGGATAACCAGAAGTCTGGGCGGGTTAGAAAGGCAGTTATTTCAAAGGCTGGAGACAAGAGCACCGCAGCTTTTGCACATAGTTTTAGATATACCCACAATGAAAAAACATGTTTTCAGTGTGGTTATATCTATTAAATAGAGTTTGTTTTTTATTTGGCCAGTAAATTGTCTCCTTAAGCATTCCGACCCTTAACTCAGTACTCAGCATCTTTGACAGTGATTACAGCCTTAAGTATTTTTGGATATGATGTCCCATCAATAAAAGGGTCAACGTACAACTCTGCTATCTTGTACTTTCCCATGGATTTACTTGCTGTGGAGTAGCAAGATTATGCCATCACATAATGCAGTGACCAAGGGGTAACAGGCTGGACATGCACATGCAAAGTATATATATATATATATATATATACACACACACACACACATGGATATAACCCCTTCTACCTTTCATCAGTTTCATCTGAACTGTAAGAGTTTCCTGCTAATTTGTATTTCAATCAAACTAGGCCTCTATGCCTTTAAAATAGCTGCAGAATGTATTTATTTATTTAGTTTTTAACATAGCCGCTGGATTCACTTATTACTAGGCCTATATGGATTTTCGTATAGCCGCTGGATCAGCCTAAGGCCGGTGAGATAGCTCAGTGGGCTAAAGCATCATTAGAAGAATCTGTTCAATCTTTGGGGGCTGCAGGTTCATTACCCATCAGAGTTGATTCAGCCCTTTATCTTTCTGAGGTTGATAAAATGAATACTATTAAACTGGGAAAAAGTAACATCCCCAGGATGTAGTTGGAAACCAGAGAATATCCATTTCCTTGTTGAACACTTTGTTTATGTTTTTCATAGTGACTTTTAAAACAGCTGCTGGGTTCACTAATTCATTTATTCACTTTTTCTAGGCCTCCTTGACTTGTAAAATACAATTGCGACTGTGACAAATGCTCTTTACCATGGACTTTTGCCACAAACTCCTGGAGGAGTGTGGAAGCTGGCCTCCTGCCCACTGACTATGGTCCATGTCGGAGACCCCGTTCGGGAGTTACCCTGCCCAGCCGCCATTACCCCGGTGCCCCTGTTTCGGCACTTTGCCTTCTCTGGAATTTAACCGAACACCTGGTCCCTGGTGGGCGTTTGCATGAAGAAACCCACGAATGGTCCTCAGCGGTACTTAGCCGCGACTGCTATGGAACTAATTTCAGCATGAGGACTTTGTGGGTTCCCGGTCACCTCAGCAGGACTTAGCCGCAAATGTTATGGAACTGTCGACATGAGGTGACCCTGCAGTTCCCGGATAACTTGGTCTGCGGGTAATGAACCACTTTGTGAAAACAGTTAATTTGTACCCTTCATCGAGTCTTGGCTGATGTTTGGGTATACCAGAGTTATAATCACTGCTTCATTTCTGAATATGGGAGACTATTCAACGGATATACTCAGTCGGAGTATAGAGGGTCCGTTACAGCGGCTATTCTCAGCTTTATTCACGGATTTGTATACTACCAGAGGAAGAGAACCTTGTGATTTCTAGACATGTGCAATTCGTTTTGGTTCGAATTTAGGCACTATAGGATCCCTTTATTTTTTCATATTCATGGTGAAAGATAAATGTCTTCTGAAGTCACCTTGTTCCCTCCTAGTTCAGGGTATAGCTGGGAACACGGTTCGACACAGTCCAAGGCATGGTACAGCTCTCTTCAGAAAGTGCAGTAAGACTTATCATGTAAGTAAAGAATGTTGACTGTCATATTACTTTAGCAGAGAGAGTTTTGATCCAGGTCCTCCACCATAGGTCTAATAAGATGGTCACAAGGGAGAAGGCTAACTTTTCTATAGAAATCCCTTGGACAGTGATAACTACGAATACCATCCATTGGGGTCGAGAAACTTTTCTCCAAAATCGAATACGATATGAAAGGGACATCCTTAACATCCAACACCTTTCTTCTGCATAGGTTGAATGTCAGGAGTCTGGTCGGGAAGGGGTGCTGACTAGTGCAGCAACCTCTATAGGGTGGAACCCAGAATGCAAAGCAACCAATATACACACAAATAAAGGCAAAAAAATAAGTGTATTGATATTTAAGGAAAACCATTAAATAAAATACAAACACAGATAACTGAATGTAGGAGAAGGACCTCTGGATACAGGAAAGGCCTGTGGATACAGAGAAGGCAGGACAGGCCTTGGATACAGAGAAGATAGTACAGGACTCTGGATACAGGGAAGGCAGGACAGGATTCTGGATACAGGGAATGCCAGCTCAGGAACACAGGGAGACAGCTAGCACAGGAACAGGATAGGCAGGGCCACACCAACAACATTAACATTAATGAATTGGTAAACAAGAAAGGGTGAGGCTTAACTAAATAGGGAAATGTTAATCACAAAGTAAGGCAAGCTGGGAACAGGGAGAGATCTCAGCCTGGTGCAGCAACCTGGTTTAGCACCACAGACAGGTAGTGGTAGTGTGAGGTACTGCACCAGACTGAGAAACCAAATCATGACTTTGCAAGAGCCAATATCAATCATCCTGACCGTTCCATGTTGGTATCTAGTCCATGGTTTCCACTTCTGCTTATCATCTTCAACACCTCCATTGGATCTCCCAAAAGAGTTATTCTCTTTTCTATTGCTACTTTCCTCATTCTGAAGGTGTGGATATTAAAGGACCACTCTAGTGCCAGGAAAACATACTCGTTTTCCTGGCACTAGAGTACCCTGAGGGTGCCACCACCCTCAGGGACCCCCTCCCGCCGGGCTCTGGAGAGAGGAAGGGGTTAAACTTACCTCTTTTTCCAGAGCCGGGCGGGGAGCTTTCCTCCTCCTCTCCATCTTGATCGCGACGTCATCGGCTGAATGCGCATGCGCGGCAGGAGCCGCACTCGCATTCAGCCGGTCGCATAGGAAAGCATTTACAATGCTTTCCTATGGACGCTTGCGTGGTCTCACTGTGATTTTCACAGTGAGAAGCACGCAAGCGCCTCTAGCGGCTGTCAATGAGACAGCCACTAGAGGCTTTGAGGGCTGGATTAACCCTCATTATAAACATAGCAGTTTCTCTGAAACTGCTATGTTTATAAAAAAAAGGGTTAATCCTAGAGGTACCTGGCACCCAGACCACTTCATTAAGCTGAAGTCGTCTGGGTGCCTAGAGTGGTCCTTTAAAAAGAAGGGCTTAAATATCAGCCTTTTCCAGCAGCCGTTATTAATACCCTTCTGAAAGCCAGGGTAAACATATATCCTCTGCTACATTTACAGAGTTGGGTTGCCTGTTTCCTGTACTATTTCTAATTAGGTGATTATTCAAATTCCTTCTACCAAGGAGGTTCTAAATTCTTCAATCCAGGACTCATATAGGATTTATTCACATCACCTCAGAGGTATATGTCTCAGCATTCTCTGATCTTTCTTTTTGCAAAGGGGATTCGATATGGAGATATCTAAATATTGTTCAGCTGTATTTATATGATCCCTCAGTTAACCATTGTGTCCCATGGAACTCTTTCCTGTGTTTTTCTTTTTTTAAAGGCAATGAAATCTTCACCCCTTTTAACCATGAGACTCTAGCTCTCCACAATTGCTTAATACTTAGTTTGCTCTATCAGTGACATTAGCATCAAGTGGAAGGATATCAGATCAAGTACTACTTTGCCTAGAACCCTTTACTCCAAGAAGAAAAACTCACAGGCACTCCAATTCTCAAGCCGCAGGCAGATTTATTGTGACAGAATGCAACGCAACGTTTCGACCGGAAAGGTATTTTTCAAGCTTGAAAAATACCTTTCTGGTCGAAACGTTGCTTTGCCTTCTGTCACAATAAATCTGCCTGCGGCTTGAAAATTGGAGTGCCTGTGAGTTTTTCTTCTTGGATTATTGTTCTGGGATTGCTGGTCCTGCTCTGGAGCACCCTTGGCCGTTGGGATTGAGTGCGGTTCTCACCATTTACTCTGCTTAATAGAACCCTTTACTGTCATTTAGAATAATCCTCAATCTGTTCCTGAATTTAGTCATAAAGTAACTTCTTCTCTCTGTATCAATGACGAAATTATTATTCCAGCTCTAAAAGCCTTTTTATTAGAATGAAGACTCAGTAATGAAACTTTCTCCTCTTGTCCTAGATGGATGTCTTAGGATCTATTTCTATAGATCTGCTTTCTGGATTTCTTCTGTTAGTCTGTTTATCTTTCTTAATGAATCAGGCAAGTTCTTCAAGCCTCTATATAAGCCATCAGTAGATGGTCAGTCTTGACTATTTTCAGGCTACTAAGCCAAAGGGGTTACAGTACCAGAAGGTCTGTTAGCTCTCCACTAGTGCCCTTTATTATTTTATTATTTATATAGCGCCATCAGATTCCGTAGTGCTGTACAATTGGAATTTATTCCTTTTGAGCATTAGTGGTCACGTTTCCATGGAACTTATCGGTAAAATGACTGCTTGGTCATCAACCAATAATTTTTTCAGACAATCTTTTGGTACATTTTAATTGGTCAATTTGATAATGTTTCAATAGTGGTCAATTAGTTGTGTCACTTTCCATTCATAATTTAGAAGTCTTGTGTATTTCTTTCCCTCCCTTGGGTCTTACCCATAGTTGTGCTGCCATGGAAATGGCCAGGTAAAAGGAAACGGTATTCCTCCTTACCGTAATTTTCTGTTTCTGGTCATGGCAGCACAAAGATCCTGCCCTGTGATATTGCTGGACACTAAGGGTGGGATGGCTAGGAGAGGTCACTTATGCCTTTTGTTTTAATTAGGTCCCTGTCTAATTAGGGATAGGGAGGAGCTACCCACTGTTGTGCTGCCATCGCTTATGAACTAGAAAAGAAAAGTACGCTAAGTAGGAATACATTTTCCTATATCTATATACATTTTTATTTTTTTAGGAAAATGTATTTATATATATATATATATATATATATATATATATATATATATATATATATATATATATATATATATATATATATATATATATATATATATATAAATAGAAAATCCTTGCACTCACGCTCTCATCAAATGTTGGCCGGGTGCTTGCAGTCCAGGGAATGGCATACAATTGTAGATAATGACCAGCACTCACGGACTTGGTAAAGTTAAAACTTACAGTTTATTGTTTTCCATATTAAAAGATCAAAGTTTCAGTTCCCTCTGGAACTTTCATCAGGATCAGGCCTGATCCTGATGAAAGTTCCAGAGGGAACTGAAACTTTGATCTTTAAATATGGAAAACAATAAACTGTAAGTTTTAACTTTACCAAGTCCGTGAGTGCTGGTCATTATCTACAATTATATATATATATATATATATATATATATATATATATATATATAAAACAGTGGCAGAACTGTGCAAGGCAGAAAATAAATACAGTGAATTAAAAATTGGCTTCACTGGGGGGAGACAAGTAACAAGAGTTTTTGTATTTTTTTTTCTGCGATGGAACTAATCTGTTTTGAGGTTTACCTCAATGCTATGAATGGTTTAGTTTTTTTACAATATATGTTTATGTATCAAAACAGAGTCATTGTAACACACATTAACTGTAGATGTAATTATTTTGCCTACATTTGACTGATTGTGGTACCACCAGGCAAACATTAACTACACCTAGGCTGATGTTGCATTTTAAAAGGACTATAGGTAAAGATCTTAATGTTTATGCTCTTGCCCTCTTGTAGATATTTCTGATGAATTAGAATAAATTTTAACTGTAACCACTGGGAATAAAGTTAATTTATTAAACACTGAATTCCAGGAAAACCAAAATCCAAACTGTTAATATTTTTCCAAATAAACTGTTGTTGCCCAAATCTTGCAATTCAACTCTCAATTCTCTACAATTCAGTGTCTAGCAAACAAACCTCAACATGTTTTAATAGCGAACAAACCTCCACGGGTTTTAATAATAACTTTAACATTGTAGGTGGTTTAATCCAAATAGGGTTCATGAAAATGAAATACAATCTAAGCCAGTTTTTAAAATCTCATAACAAAAAGCCACCCCCAAAATATAGCTAACAGGATATAGGCATGATTGATTTCCCAGGATTTGTATTAAGTATCATTGTACAGAAATTTACATTTGTTTTTAGGAGTAACAGCTATCACATGCTGCATTTGTAAAATGCGAAGGGTGGCACACCTTATGAATTGACATAATCTGGTCATTTCAGGTTTGTTTTATACCAGGAAGCCTTATGACCCAAGATCACAATATATGTGCATTGGAGTTTAATGTAGTTAATGGATTTCTCTTAAAATATTGCTTCTTAACTTCAAAAGAAAACCTTTTTGATATCTACTTTTATACAAGTAATGTATTAGGGAAACAACTTTGAATTTACACCTCTAGTTAACTTTATAAAATCATTTGGGTGCTGATGTTTTCAGAAACTAATCTTAATGTGGTTTATGGAAATTAGGGCTTTATTACTGGGACTAGCACTTTACTAAAATATAAACCAGTAAAAAAATAAAAAAAAGTCATTCCTTCAGCATTCAAACAATGTGGAATTACTTACTTACAATTATTATTTTGAACAGTTTTGTTCCAGCACCCACATTTCAATAAACTCAAAGCCATGTGTCAATATCAAGTGTATTCAAATGGCTTGAAGTTACAGAGATAAAGAATATCATCAAGGTAAAACAAAAATATAAAGAGCAGATACAAGATTCATATATCTATAATTTGAATATAGGGCAGAAAACAGAAATTGCCAAGGCACATTTGGGATTCATGTTAAAAAGAATTCCCAGAGTTATGTTTAAATGTTATGTGTATGCAATTAAATCTTGCATTCATTCTCTGAAAAACACATCACACATTCCTACTATAAACAGCCCTATAAACGTTTTTAAAGCACACAGATCACATCTGATCTGTTTCCTTATGATTTTTCAATAATTACCCCCTGGATGCAGTTCTTTTATCTCTGTGTAAGGAGATCCAGTAAACCTGAAAGTAACCTGTAAATATGTTTAATCCTATTAACAAGTGAAACTGAAGAGGCCATTGGCACAACTTGCATAGGCTTGGCCATAGGCAGATACACTTATGTACCAGTGTAGGGTGTAACCGTAACAGGACCAGGTGGATGCCCATACCAGTAAAGTTCTTAGTAAGCCAGAGGAGCATCAGTATGAAGAGATGCTTGTGTAAGATGCATGGTTGATGGGTACACAGACCAAGGATTAGAAGGCTGGGTGGAATAGGCTGGGGGTAATAATAAGGCCAGGGAATAATGAAAGTATTTAGAAACTTGGGCAGACTAGATGGGCCGAATGGTTCTTATCTGCCGTCACATTCTATGTTTCTATGTAGGGTACTGTTCATTATCATTCATTGCAATAGGTCCTGCTTATGTTGCAGTGTCTGTATACTGTCAGTGTTGTTGTATGTAGAGATTTTAGATTCCGTGTTTGTGTTTCAGTCTAAGCTGTTGGTTGAAGAGTTACTTTCACAAATTAAAGACAAATATCAGTTAAGTATATATTTATTTTAATAACTTTATTTTGTTATGACAATAATGGCAATTCAGTGAAATGTCCCTGTTTCAACCAGTATTCAGCTAGTTCTACAGTAAGACCCAGACTTGTTACTAGGTCTTCAATCTACAGTAAAACATGATGACCCCTACACTAACGGAATGGTAGGGATATGTCATGACATATCGATTCCTCTCTAGCAATAAACAGAGTGCAGCTGAGTGCTGTATCTCAATGAAAGTATAGCCGCAAACCAGCACATGCTGCACATCCAGGCAATCAATGCGATCCTGCCATGCTACCTAACAGTGTACAGCAAAGTTCTGTTCTCCAGCACCACTCCTGACAGTCACTTTAAGTACTCTGGAAAGGAACTTAACTACTGAGGTTTCTTTTTAAAAGTAGGTGGCTGCTATAAAAAAAATAAAAAAATGATTGATGTTAAAAAAAAACAACAAAAAAAACAACAACACACGTATCCTCCTGCCCCCTCCACCAACTGAGATCCAGGGCTAAACAGCCCCCTAAGCTTCCCCCCAGCAACATATATGAGAAGACATAATGAGATTGCATCCAATAACACATGTACCGTTGGTTCTTACATATTATAAATACATACATATCTAGCAGCTTATTTTTTAGTTACACAAGGTCTACCATACATGATAGTTAATATGCCAGAATATTCAAAGATTAAATTTACACAGTATGCACATTTCTACAAATATTACATATTTAATATAATATGCATGTGGATATAAATAGCTATATGAAGAATTAAAATAACTGTGCAGTTTAATGATCTCAAGATAAATAATAAAGCTATTATTGAGATTTTTCATCCAAAAGAATACATCTACAAGAATTAAGTTTTCGTAGTAGTGTGATTAGTTAGAATTTGCAACACATTCTCTACCGATTTCTAGGTAACAATATAAACAAATTATTACATACATTTTATATAGGTAATAATAGCTTAGTTACTATCTATCTGTGTGTGCTGCAAATGTAAAGCATTTGTACTTGCCTTCTAAGACCTGCCAATTTTTACATTATATTGACTAACATTCTTTGGCAATCTATGCCAAGATCATGTATAGCCTTTGGATAGCACGTCCGCAACCAAAAATGTACTATATTAGCATAATATGTTTTCATGAAACAAAAGTACAAATAAAAAAATATATTTATATCTTTATACATTATGTAATTGTAAAAATAATCTGAGTTTTTTTTTCTTTTGTTATATTCTATAAAACTGGCAAGTTGCTGTGTTTCAGTGGTCAGAATCATCTCTCTAGTTTTATATGGTGCCCGTAGTCCTTAGGGAATTTGAGTTATTCTGTTAGATGTGAGAAGCAGTCAAAATACTGAATAGCCTGCCTGGTGACCAGTTTAGCACAATGCACAAAAACTCACACAATATGAATTGTCAGTGTTGTTGTGCACAGTCCCAGCTGACATGAGCTTCTGCATAATCATTTACCCTGCTCTAAAAATCTTCAACACAAATTACAAAAATTAAAACTTATTTTGTAAGTGTAAACATAGAACTCTGTAAACACACACTTGTTGCTTAAATATGTAAAGAAAGTGTGAGGCTTGAGAATCTTAGCTCCAGGAGTCTTTTTGGTCAAATGTTATTCTGTTTGCCAGGAAAATGGCAAAAATACCAAAAATAACAGATGATGCTATATACACTGTAACGCTTTCCATTAACTGTACAGTCATACCCATGAATAGAGAAGGAATTACTTGTGAGAGAAGTAAGGTGCTGTCTAAGATTGCAAAGTCTAGTCCAATGCCACGTTTGGTATAATGATCTTTGCAAGTCTCATTCTTTTCATTCTCGGGACTAAAGATATTTTTGGAGTAGTATTGGTGATCAGGAGGAATTTCGCTATACACAACGCTTTCCTTGTTCGGAACCCCTCTGCTTTGCTTCACAGTACCATCTTTGTGGCCATTTGGTATATCAGGTGCAAAATATACTGCTTCTTTGGTGAGAGTATTTCCATTTGGAGACTTAAATTCCACTGGTCTTGGTATAAACATCTAGTGAAAAAAGACAACATTTATTGTAAAGATTTAAATAGATCTTAAAGTATATCGTTGTACATCCCACAACAAAAATATAGAAATAAACAGGAGACACATGAAAAGGCTGCATTTTCAGATATACCAAGAGAAAGGGTTACATGGCTATAAAGATACATGTTTGTGTAGCTCGTAAAACAGGATTTAGGGACATGATAAAAACAAGGATCAAGTGGAAATGGACACGTCACAATATATTGCTTATTTTTAGGAAAAACGGTTACTGAGGAATTTACTGATGTATCTTATTTCAAGAATATAACACTTACAGGGTTATTTACTAAAGTGTGAAATGCCAGGAATTCAAAGTGCATTTCAATATTTATTTCTAAATAAGAAAAATTTCTAAGTCAATTATTTTTTCAGTTTGCCTGTTTTGTCCTTAAATTTGATATTCACTTGGAATTCCCAGCAATTCTCACTTTGGTGGAAAAGTGTATAGCAATGATTTAGCTGTCTCCAAATTAGACCAACCCCTTTGAAATTACACTCCTCTAAGAATAGAGCAGAAAGATGTGTGCCCTGTGTAGCAATAGTAGAGACAGAGGGTGTATGTGCATTATCTCACATGCAGGAGCAGTCAAGCAGTCTCTCAATCCCACCCATTGCACAAAGAGCAGGGGAATTACAGATTCACTAAGCAGGCCTAGTGAATGCTCCCTTTTCCTCCAAACCATGTAACTTGTAGTGGAGGGAATAAAAAGCTGGGTAAATGACCCTACCCCTTCCACAACCAATATGATTTTGGTGGAAGGTGATTAGTGAGTCCATAAGCCCCTTATGCCAGTGATAATCCACATGGCTTAACTAATTAAAAGAACCCTCTAATAGAGTACAAGTGAATTATCTCTGCTTGTCCTAAAAGTTAACACCAGGTGTTTTGTGGTCTTCAAGACCCTAGCCAGCAACCAACCCAAACAATATGCACCCATCCTTAAATCCCTACCTACTTAATGAGGGGATCAAATGAAACCTGGCAATTTGGAAACCCCCATAAATGTATCTATCAATGTCAACCAAAATAAATTAGTTATAAAAATATTATCTGATTCATCTAAATAGATAGAAACTAAAAATAAAAATTATTCACTCCCTTTGTCACAGTGCAGTGAAGGTTCTCCATGATAACAGATGAATATAAATGCTCCGGCTGACAGAAGAGCCCTTAATTGATAAGCCACCATTTAATTATTTATTTTTGCCAGCGAGCTATAAATTGGTTAGACCTGATCGATATTTTTAAAACAAAATATACTTCACAAAAACAAGAACCAAAAACATTAAAATTACAATACGTACATCTTTTTCTTTGTGGTATAAGCAGATGAAGGTGTATGGAAGTGTCTGTAGTGTAGCATACGCAAACCCAGTCAAGGATGACATAAAAGTAACTACTGCAATATTCTGCGAAAAACAGATGACCAGGGCAGAAAATGTAAAAGTGACCATGCTGGCAAGATAGATTTTTCTTGATCCAAAATACTTGCAAAGCTTGTTCATAATCACGGAAAAAAAGGTTGAAGTGGCGCATTGAAGAAATAGTCCCAGACTCCCCATCCGGATTCCTGTGGGAAGATGGACAGCAGATTTTAGGTTTATGAGTATAAATATTGTCATACTGAAAACTGGGTGGGTAGAAAAGTACTAGTTTTAATTTATATAAAGTGACAGTATCTCAATTTGGTCGTGCAGTTCTCTGTCTCACATGCAAGTAGTCCCAGACAGCAAGAAAAAAAAAAAAAAAAAAAAAAATCACATTTTATATACAAAACTATAACTGTACTTCCACAAAGCCCACCAAATATACGGTTTGGAGGGCTCTGTGAATTCTATATTCACAAGTTTTATCCTACTTTGATGTCTTTTCTAGAAACTCGAAAAGAATTATCCACTAAAGTGAGAATTCAAAGTGAATTTAAATTTAAAGGGACACTTCCGACATCTAAAGCATTTTAGGCTGCTGAAATGCTTTATGTGTCAACAGTGTGTCCTAATATGTTTCAGTGAAGCTAAACTCAAGTGGCAGCAATTGTTCAGTGCATCTGCCTTGCAAAGATGTTTCATTGAGCAGCATTGGGAAATCTGTGATTGGACAGTCACAGAAGTCTGGGCTGGGTTAGAAGGGGAGATTTGCAAAAACAGCGGAACTGCAGGTTTTGCAAGCTGTTTTTAGATATATCCCCAATGAAAAAAATGTATAATTAAATGCATGTGTTCATTTGAGGTATATCTGCTAAACAATTATTTTTATTTATTTTGTATTTGGGCAGTGGAGTGTCCCTTTAAGGTAAAAAAAGCCAAATCAGAAAAATCTCTCTAAGTCAGCTACGTTTTCAGTTCAGCTACTCTGGCCTTAAATTTGACACTCACTTTGAATTCTCACTTTAGTAAATAAGTCTGTAAATTACTGGTTTGTATAGTTCTATAGTGAGTTCTATAGTGGTAAGGTATTCTACTTCCATCCTAATATGAAGTAAATGTGTTTATAAATTATGTATATGTATGTATAATTGTATATGTATGTATAATTAAATATGGTGTTCTTGTTCTAAGTGGTTTATGCATTACATGGTGAGTTATAAAAGCTCATTATGTTGTCTAACAGTCTTGTTCGTTTGCTGCCCTGTTACCGCACCATGAATAATCACTACAAAAAGTGTCCATCTTTGGCTATTTGAAATGCTGGTTAGCATGGACTCTCTTTTTTTTTTTGAATTCTTTATTTTTGTTGCGCAGGTTTGTACAGAAATATTGACGGACGCCACAACAGCGTACATGTGCATATCAACGAGTTAAACAGTGGTAGCGATACGTGCGCATTTTTAGATTTTTAGGTACAGGCTTTTCCATGCGCCATAGTTGCGTTCATATATACGTATACATGCTTAGTATTGGCGTGAGTGTATATACATGTTAAAACAAAAACAGACTAGACAATTACGTGTTGAACATTACTAGTAGATTATGGCGCTGCTATAGATTACCCTTGTGTAGTGGTAATAAACAGTTGCACCTCTAGCATATTATGATTACAAACTAGTGGTCATGACCTAATGCTAGAAGCTCAGAAACATTTGTAGTGCAGGCAGGTTGATTTCCCATGGCGTCATTGCACTAATATTAATAACATGGTAACACGGTAATGGTACAGATTTACTAATTACAGCTGAAGCACAGTGACATGCATGGCAGTATAAGCAGTGCAGTAAACAGAGTCTTAGTGTTGCTCTAGTCCGAGGGGGCACATATAATGCTCTGGATAGAAAAGAGCTGTTAAACATCAACTTGCCCGAGGTCGCCAGGAGGACACCAGATGATGCGGTTACCGCAAGCGCTGTGTGCTTGCAGAGTGTCTTCGGTGCTAGGGTCTCTGTAACAGGCAAACAATTAAACACGAACTGGTTGAGTTCTACATAGGTAGGTTGGCAGCAGGTCCCCTTCTAGAATTTATGTCCGGGGTTAAGGTAGTGGCTGCCTTGTAATTATCCTCGTGGAGTCTTCGTGGCACAAATGGAGCTGAGCCTGCCGGGTCCCACGTGTGTGTCGTGGCTGTGGCGCTCGCTCCTCCGGTAGTGAGTGCGTCCCGTGGGAGGCCCAGAGTCTCCAAGATGGCCGTTCGTCCTTCGAGGTCCCGGATTGGGTAGGTGTTGTCGGCCTGGAGGACAGTTAGGACATGAGATCCCCTCCAGCGATAAGGAATGTCCTTGGCTCTGAGTAGCGAAGTGAAAGGCTGTAGTGTCTTGCGCCACCCCATGGTACTCCCCGATAAGTCGGCAAAGAAAGTGAGGTTCGAGTTCTCAAAATTGTAGGCGGTTTTTCCCTTGAGTGCCCCCATTACTGCAGCCTTGTCTTGCTTTGTTTGAAAACGGACTATTAGGTCCTGTGGGGCTGTGGTGGGTGCCTTCGATGATCTCAGGATGCGGAACATTTCTTCAATCGTCACCGCTTTCGCCTGTTTAGGTGTGAGTATCGCCGTTATCAGCCGCTTCACGCAGTGCGGTATTTCTGTGTCCGGGATCTCTTCAGCTAGGCCTCTGATTTAAAGATTTTTGCTGCGCCTGTAATCTTCCATTGACGCGAACCTCTGTTCCGTGGCTGCATGTTGTCGGTGGAGTGTTTGTATCTCCTGATGCAGGTGGGCGATTTGTGCCTTTGTGTCGTGGGATTCCTTTTCCATAGTTCCCATCCGACCCTTTAGGACCTGCAAGTCTTTGCGGAAGGCCGCCATATCCCCTTGGAGGTCCATCCGCAGGCCTGCCAACAGCTCCTGCATGTCCGCCTTGGTCACCGGTGCGGAGTCCGGTTTGGTGGTAGTTGTTGCCGGTCTCTGGTTTGGCTCTCGTAGGGAGGGCATGTGGAAGTCCTCAGGCTCCATGAGCTGGTCGTCTGAGAGGTCGGAGCTCTCGCCCAGGTAGGCGGCCATCTTGGGTAAAGAGGAGCCATGTGCTTGCCTCCATAAGTCCCCGATGCTGGTGCCTGGCTTCGGCTTGTCCGGTTTTTGTTTTTTAACTTTTCGACCCATATTGGCTTGGGTTGCCTGGGGATCCGGTTTCTCACGGCGATTTGGGGATTTTAATACATTTAACAGGTTGCTGGTCACGGAGCGCAGTTTGCATGCGACCGTTCAGCTCCATAGCTTGACTCTGCCCCGAAGTGGACTTTCTTAATGCAAAAAAACATACGGAGAACCAATCAGCTGAATGTAAAAAAGTAGCAACTGACCAAAAAGCCAAAGACGCCACAGCACCCCTAACGGAATGAGGGTGGGATCGATACCCGCTAGAAAAAACAGCCATCTTAACCATCTGGCAAGATAAGTAACTGCGTGCATACGTAGGAGACAACAGTTGGATCGAAGGAGAAGATTGCAAGAGTGTCGTAACCTTGATATAAGGGACCAAGGCTGAAACCCAGCACTACTGCGGATCTGAACTTAAAAACATTTTGAGCGCAAGGCGCAAACATCCAACGGAATTACACTAGACATTCCTGGCATAAAGAAAGATTCTCATTACCCGGCCAATCATGCAAAAAAACACAAAATAATAGAAACATCCCATCAGTGAATTTACCTGGCACCCATGGGACATATGCCCCACATCAAAAGGCAGATGAAGGGATCCTTGCATACAAGGATACCTAAAATTGGGACCTGAACACCTGAGATGCAGATCACATTACATTGATGGAGTGGTAAGAACATCCAGAGGAAAAGAGTGTAGACAAAAGATTTAGAACGGTAGAGACAGAGGCTGTTATCTATACTTTTTCACACACACCAACCAGACTAGGAACCCCAGGAGGACAAGTAACAAAAAGGAAGTATGGGTTCCAGGCGACCATGAGTCCCATAAGAGGTCCTTAGCCGCCTGTGATAGCTCATCAACATGAAAGAGTCCAAGCCACCAGACAGAAGAAGACTCTCTTCAAGAAGCATAAGGTAAGGGATATCTCACAGATCCATGAGAAGCATTGGGTAATGTGGCAGAAGGAGTAGGTCCTCGCATGACAATTCAAGAACATCCAGGAACAGTGGATGGTAACTTGCTGTCTGGAAATATGGTGATTGACCATTGCGACCATTGTGAAGGGCGGAAATGCATATGCCCCTTGAGTAAAGCATCCAGAAGTCTGATGATTGCTCTGGGAGGCAAACAGATACAACATGAAGGGTCTCTCATTGATAATAGGAGAGAGAACATCAATGTATCCAGTCCCCAATAACTGCTGTCCCTCCAATGCCTGGAGAACCAATCCATGTGAGATTTGTGTGCCGTCGAGGTGGTTGATATAACGCATATAGGACACATTGTCCATTCTAAGCAGGATGCAATAGTTGGAACCCCCCTTCACCAGGCTGCTGGCTAATGGTCCTGCTTAGAGCTCCAAATAATTGAAGTGGAGTGAACGTTCCTGTGCACCCCCTTTTCGCTGGCTGTGCCCCAGCTCAAAAGGTTGGCATCTGACTCCAGTATAAAACTCGGTAGTGTAACCGTCCTGGAAATATTGCTTGTATAAAGGATGCCAAAAGTCCCACAATCCTTGTGAGCAACCGAAGTGGAAGGGAGTTGCGGTGGAGCACCCTGCGAATCTCCCTGCATATTGATGAGATATGTGAAGTAGGTAACCGGCGCACACAAGAAGTGGAATTAATCTTGAATCTCAAGAAATGAACCGCCTGGGAAGTATCTAGAGTGGAGCAGTCCAGATTGAATCCAAGAGATTCGAGAAAATTCACAACAAAAATGAGTCTGCCATTGTAGTCTCAATGCCTCAGAACAAAAGATCAGAATGTTATCCAAGTAGATAATACAGCGAATCCCCTGTGCCTATAGGTGCACGACCACTGGCTTCAGAAGTTTGGTTAAGCACCACAGAGACAAGCTGAGGCTGAGGGGAAGGCAGGTGAATTCCCCATCAGCAAAACTGCAGATAACATTGGTTGGCTGGATAGACATTGTTTGGCTGGATGGACAGGAGCTGACATATATGCATAAACCAATCGCCCTCCAGGACGAGGTACCTCAAAAGATGTATACCCTTTATCTTGAAGTAGCAGTAAACCATGTTAGCATTGAGATCCATCAGATTTATCACAGGTCCAAAGACTATGTTTTTTTTTCCTGACCAAGAAAATATTACTAAAGAAACCTCCGCAATCTGTGACGGGCTGCATAGCTCTATTAGTTGCAACTCTCGGACCTCTGTGTCTATGAGGTGGGCATTGCTCGCCGAGAATTGGATGGAGCGAGGTGGAAACCCTTGCAGAGGATCAGTAGTAAACTATATCACGGAGCCTTTGACGATCTGTAAATTCCAGACATCTGGATTGATGTGACGCAACTCCATTCAGACGCTGGTACACTTACAAGGAAAACAGGGTGTGGGTGTCATGGAGGAGGTTTGCAAGTAGGCAAAGAACAGAGGAGGAGTGTGGGTGGACATGGGAGTTACAAAAGATTTGATGAGATAGCGGCAGGGGAGAGGAGGGCCAGGTAAACCATGACAGTTTCACTTTAACCAAGAAGCAATAGGCACAGCAACAACTGTATTAATTGCAATAATACTGTGGCTCACCAAGGGATGGGATGCCACAATAACTTTGCAATGCAATACACACAGTCCTAGAGGGACCAACAATTTAACCCAAAGGTTCGTAAAAATAAGGGAGATAAAGTGGCCACATTAGGAATAAAGATCACATACAGCAGTTAGCACAGAGTTGACAGATGAGGGAAGGGATGTCATAACAACAATTCAGATAAACAATTCAAATAAAACACCACTATTCACACAAAGTACAGAGAAGCAAAAACTCTGACCTGTCCTTTGGATTGAGCAACAATGAAAGAAGAGGTGATTAAGTCCAAATCACCTCATATACATACTGTCTGTTTTTAATATGTTTTGTTTTTTTGTGCTGCTAATTGCATTGAGTAAAGATATACAAAATATGAAGCTTCTTGAAATGTGGTAAAATTAACCCAGAGGTGCAGTGCCTCTTCATACAGAGCATATAAGAAACTTTAAATGCACTTTTATTTTTGTTCATTAGTTTACAATATTCTCAAAGCATCGTGTGGCCTCTATTTCCTATCTGAAAACACAAATTAATAAATTTAAGATTATCCATTACAAAATCACATTTTAACATAAAAATGTCAATCCTGTTTTCCCTTTGATATAGAATAAATAAAATAAAAATAGATAAATAAAAAAAGTCCACATCACAAACAACCCAAAGTATTAGTTTAAAAGGACACTATAGTCACCAGAACAATTACAGCTTAATGTAGTTGTTCTGGTGAGTATAGCCAGCCCCTGCAGTAAACACTGTCTTTTCAGAGAAAAGGCAGTGCTTACATTACAGCCTAGGGACACCTCCAGTGGCGACTCCTCATATGGCTACTGGAGGTGCTTCCTGTAGCAGTGCTCCACAGTGTGCAACACTTACATTCAGTGTCTCCACCCTCTGCATGAAGACACTGAACTTTCCTGGTAGAGATGAATGGATTCAATGCATCTCTATGAGGAGATGCTAATTGGCCAGAGTGGCATTTGGCTCTGCCCTGACCTGCCTCCTTAGTTGAGATAATTAGAATTTATATTCTCAGTCAATCCATTGACTTTTGATGATGTCAGCCAAGGAGGCAGGTCAGGGGCAGAGCCAGCACCAGCAGACTGGAAATAAAGGTAAGATGTTACTGCATTTAGGGGCATAGGTGGCTAGATAGTGTTTTTAACACTATAGGGTCAGGAATACATGTTTGTGTTCCTGGCCCTACAGTGTTCCTTTAAGGAAGCCACTACAAAACATGCCAAAACGATTAGATTCAGCATCCATTTTAACAAATTCAGTCATTTCTGATAGCCTAAAGTCTCTGTTAGTCTGATCTTCTTTCAGTGAATCTGAAACAAAAACTTTAACATAAAAAAACTTTCTAAAGCCAGAGTAAATTTACATCTCAGTAGTAAATGGTATTACATTGGAACATAATCAATGTAAATAAATGGTTGAAAACCATGGCTTAGAAAATGTTTAAGAGAAACTGCAAAATGCTGCATTTCATTTATGGTTTTCATGGTGATACTATGGGAATGCCATTCAGCAAGTTAGTGGGTGTACAGGCATATCATACAAATTCATGTATATAGATTTTCTTTTCTGCGATATTTTGCAGAACCAAATAATTTTTACATTTTGTTAGCAGTATCATTCCCTAAGCAGTGAGCTGTAGTGAGTTTCAAAAATTAGGCCTAGATAGCAGGGCACATATTCTTCGACTCTGCCCGCTTTCCCATTGGTCTATTTTACGCTAGATTTTGCAAACGCTGTTGTAATCTTACCACAAATAACTATTTAGCAAATAAAATCCCTAAAATTGTAAAACATTTTTAGAGCCTAAATTCCTGAAAATGTATAATGAAGAATTAATTGAGACCGAGAATAGGCACTACTGTTCTATTTTTGATTGTGCCAGTTTAACTATGTGAAAAATGTATGATGAATCTAAAAGCTGATAGCAGCTAGTAAAATGTCTCTAACTGGAACATTTATAGAGAGACAGCCGTCTTTAATTTCCACTGCGGTTTCTGTAGATTAAAAGATATGCCAGAATATCTTTTAACATATGTAAGCCTTATCTAGGATTCCTTACAGCCCCCAGTAACCCCCAACCCTAGTGTTTACTTTAAATATAAAACTGAAATATTCCAGAGCTTTATTTTTATCAAATGATGTCATGATATACGTTCTAAACTATTGTGAAGCCTGTAGATTCATTTGTAGTTAACTCCTGAAGTGCCATAAGCAAATACACTGAAGTGATCATGAATGTCCTAGGTCCCCCTTGCCCTCCCTTTCTTTCTTTTAAATAAAGGGTTACTTACCTGTAATTCAGTGGGGAGAAGGTCTCTTGCCACAGCTCCGTTTGTTTGCCAGGAGATTATCAGCATGAATAATCTCCTGGTCAATCCATGCTTCTCATAAAGAAACACTGTAAAACAGGGTGAATTCACAGAAATTGCCAAGTTGCACCTGTAGTGCTTGCCATAATAAAGGATTGAATCCAACGCTTCTCTTTTAGAAGCATAGACTACCGCTTAGTCTCATGGGACATGAAGCAAAATAATAATGGATAACGAAGTCCCAAGGTAAGGCAATCAAAATAAAAAAATGCATTAGTAAAAAAATTAAACCGTTCTTAAGAGGGCAGATAAAAGTGTTGTTAACAATATATTTACAGTTTTATTGAATAAATGAAATTAACTAAAGGGCAGGCTGTTAATTAATCCCTTGTCCGAACCCTGAAAGGACCCGGAGATTTATAAGCAAACATCAGGAACTTCAGCCAGGGCCGGACTGGCCCACCGGGATACCGGGAAATTTCCCGGTGGGCCGCGGCACCTGGGGCTGGGCTGACAGCCCTTATCATTGCTCAGGCTCCTGTAATCCTAGCAGGCCATGTGTGAGCTGTGCAGCCGCACAGAGCCCCATGGGAGCAGGGGGAGCCAGGCGGCCGGCACAGGACATATGGCCGGCCGGGATCATGAAAAAAATGTTTTTTAGAATTTGCGGCGGGGGCAGGGCTAGCGTGTGGTGGGGGCGGAGCTTAGGGTGCGGCAGGGGCGGAGTCTAGTGTGAGGCGGGGCGGAGCTTAGCGTGCGGCGGGGATCCTGGTAACTGCTGCATGGGAAGCAGGAAGGAGTCCCTGCTTCCCCAACAACCAGCCTCCAGGAGCTCCAAGGGAAGTGGAGGTAAGAAGCAGATCAGTATGTCTGTTTGTGACTGCCTGTGTGTGTGACTGTCTGCCTGTGTGTATGACTGTATGTGTGTGACTGCCTGTGTGACTGTCTGCCTGTGTGTGTGACTGTGTATGTGTGTGTGTGACTGTGTGTGTGTGTGTGACTGTGTGTGTGTGTGTGTGTGAGACTGTCTGCCTGTGTGTGTGTGTGTGACTGTCTGCCTGTGTGTGTGCGCATCTGCTAGTGAGAGAGTGAGCTTCTGTGTGTGTGTGTGTGTGTGTGTGCGCGCGCATCTGCTAGTGAGGGAGCCTCTGTGTGTCTGCGCACCTGCTAGTGAGTTTGTGTGTGTGTGTGTCTGCTAGTGAGTGAGCTTGTGTGTGTAAGTGAGCTTGTCTGTAGGGATCATATGTGTGTGTGCGTGTTAGTGAGCTTGTCTGTAAGGAGCATGGGTGTGTCGGAGCCTGTCTGTGGTGAGCATGTGTGCACAGTGAGCTTGTCTGTAGTAAGCATGTGTGTGATCGTGAGCTTGTCTGTAGTCACCATATGTGTGTCAGCGAGCTTGTCTGTAGTGAGCATGTGTGTGTCAGTGAGCTTGTCTGTAGTGAATCTGTGTGTTAGTGAGCTCTTCTGTAGGGAGCATGTGTGTGTCAATGGGCTGGTCTGTAGGGAGAGTGTGTGCGTATCAGCGAGCTTGTCTGTAGTAAGCTTGTGTGTGTATCAGAGTTTGTCTGTACTAAATTTGTGTGTGTGCCAGTAACCTTGTCTGTGTGTGTCACTGAGATTGTCTGTCAATTAGCCTATTTGTGTGCATCAGTAAGATTGTCTGTGTGTGATGTGAGTATGCTTTACTGTATAATTTAATTACCCTGAAAGGACTAATATTTTGAATTAGAAGAAGAAATGTATCAATAATATATATATATATATACACACATATATATATATATATATATATATATATATATGTCTCAACACCCTACATAGCACAATGACTTATGGGGTTGGCATAGATTTTTTTCCAGGGCTGCTTCGTATCCCCAGTCCGGCCCTGACTTCAGCATATAAGGCCCACCCCTAACAATGCTACTGATAAATACAAACATAATAGCATACACCTCACCACCTATTTCTGATACACTGTGTATTTTCCATGAATGTGAAGGCTTTATGCCTGGAGTTGTGGAAGGTGTTTTCTGGCCTTTATCATCCTACATCTTGGTGTTTAGTCAGGTTGGAGTCCCACCCATCACACCCTTTGTTATTCCTTCATTAGGTGTGCCTACGTTATTCAGGCCTACCCATTCGTCAGTTTTTGGCACACAACTCAACTGACTTGCTTTTATTCATATGGCCCTAATCTTACTAATTTTATATGGCATTTGTCCCTAACCACAATGTTAAGTATATGCATTTTCAGAGCTGTCATTTAACCAATAAAGAAATTAAGAAGAAAAAAAGACAAATAACTTTTTCTTATACATATTTTCCAACAAAATGTTGATCTGCCACACAGTTGTAACCTTTTGATAAAAAAAAAAAAAAAGTTTGGACAAACCCACGGTGTCTATTTTGGCCTACAGGCAATTGAACCTTTCACAATGAAACAGCAGTATAAGTACACATTTACCCAGTAACATAATCTGAATTGCTATTAAGTGGATACAAAGTGCTGATACATATACTATATTTATCTTAAAATCAGATCACATTAAAATATTTGAAGTAACACTTTGTAGTACATAACTGCCATGTAACACATTCTTATTTGTACACTGATTCTAAATTTAAAACATGTAGGATACATTTTGAGGTTTAAAGAGATATGTCCCTTAAAGTACTTCAGCTTGCTGAAATGCTTTTTGTGTGAAGTGTGTCCTTTTCAAAAACTTACAAAAAGTGCAGATTTCAATAGAATTTGAAATTGGCACTTGTATAAATTAATCTTGTTACATCCCTAGGCTAGACAATTCTGAGTTTTGTGAATTACACTGACTGTTTCACCCTCAGTACTCGCATAGTCTCTCCCTTTGTCATGGTCTGTCTAGTCCAGTGTGCACCGGCTGTGTGGTGTGTTGGCTATGCTTATTGTGTGATGTGCTGGCTGTGTATGATGTGTGTGTCTCAATATATTCTGCATTCATGTGGCTTTTTATATATTTGGGGCACCTCATTGTTTGCCTCAAACAGGCAGTTCTATTTTATCCCGATAGTGAATTTTACCATCCGTGCTAGGCATAAGCTTAATATTCTAACGTTTATTAATTTACATTTCACGCACACTAAGATTCAAAGAGTCGCACACTCAGCTTTACACTCGCACACAGAAATTCACAAACTCACAGATGCAGACACACAGATTCACAAGCTGTATTTATTGAGATATTCTTCCACCATGTTGCTTTATTTTTATCAGTCACCCATATTCCTTGAAGCGGCTGCACCATTTATTATATTTAAGGTACTTATTATACACAGTTTTCCAGTTTATGTGTTACTATTAAAGAAGCAGTACAAACCTGTTATATGCTTACAGTCTTTATGAGATAGGCTGTGTTCTAGGTAACTCTACCCATCCCTCTCAAAGCTACTCTCATCATCCCCTGTTGCAGTGTGTATAGGTATCTACAGGATTCCCAGAGCACTGGCAGACTTAATTGGAGGCATATTGTGCACCCTGCAAGACAGCAGAAGTGATGTCTGTGAATGTGCGTCCATGTTTGGCATGTGTCCTAGGCTATCATCAGTGACATCACAAAATGTTTCAATTGGACATGTGTGACCGAGTCACACACATGCAATTCGACTTTTCACCATTCCCAAGGATAGGACTTTGATTGGTTAGATCAGTGCCCACCCTGTGTGTGGGTGTGGAATATTCTGCCTACAGAATGAGACAACTTTCTCATTTAAAGTTAAATCTGTTAATTAAACAGTTGTCTCAAAGTGATACATGTCCCGTTAAGCATGGTGTATCCACAATCTAAAATTTTGGTTATCCATATTTGGCTCAAAAACCTAAGTTCAAGTTTATTTTCCTCTTTTTATATTGACACACATTTCTGCTGACAACTTCCATAAAGACCTATTTTCATTTAAAGCATATGTTTTTCTCACGCTGTTATGTAAATACTTTATTTGTGTTTTCTCTATATAAATATTTAAATTATTTTTTTCTTTTCCTTTAAATTTTTTTTAAATAATTGGAATGAATGTTAATTTATTTAGACTATTATGCTTTAGACTATTATGGTCTGATTAATGGTCTTCTATATTCCCAAACTGATGTTCAAATTTTAAAAAGTAAGGAGAGAAAAAAAAGCTTGAAATGTTGTATATAGTATTACCTTCATCATACCGAAGTCTTGACTCTGTTCCAGGCGCTGCACTTGGAATTCCTTTATACAATCCCTCACCAACAAAGTCTGTATAGAACAACATGAATGACATTACAGCCATCCAGCTACAAAGCTGTGCAGCACACAGCTGCTTCATGATCTTAGGAATTTGACAGTAGCTGTGATATATTTTAGGGGTAATTTTCCAACATAAGCTCAATAAGCAGAACAAAGGGTTGGATTTCAAGCCGCGGACCTTTAATTTTGGCACACAACAGCACCTTGAAAAGGATATTGATGTGAAAGAAGAATTGTCCAACCCTTGTGGTGTTCTACAGACTGACTCTTCAGAAGCTTTCATAGTGACAAGGACACTTACTATAAATATAAAAGTTAGCACTGAAAAAAGGCAATCATATTGTCCACCCAGGTAAAGAGACATAAATGTGTAGTTCCAGTTGACAGAGGTAAGCAGATACCCTATGCATCCACCTATGCTGATCATGAAAGAGAAGGTGGCAAAGGCTTGACCACAGCCTTCATCGTCATCGTAAAGGTCAGACAGAAGGGCTTCAAGTGGGGTGAAACAAACTTGGGCGCAGCAGTCTAACAATCCCACCCCACAAATTAGGAAATAAATGTGGACCGTTTTCCCACCCCAACTGATGTAGGAGGCCAAAGTATCTGAGTATGGAATGATGAAAAGGGAGAGAAGGACCCCAAGAGAGAGAATCCAGATGAACGGACGTCTTCGACCATAGGTACTTTGGCAGTTGTCGCTGGCATATCCAATTAATGGTACTAATATCAGTCCCAGTACTGGTCCTATGCCTGTGGAGAAAGTACAGAAATGATCTGTGAGATCACATATTTACAATATTATTAATAGTGCTATAATTTTTCATTTTCTTAAGTGTCAGAATAACAGCAGTAGATGGTCTCAAAATTAAAGAAGATAATCCAGCAAAAAAACAAACATATTTATTAAGATAATTGTACATTTTATTAACAATAGATTTCAACTCTATTTTTAAAATCATCACAATGAGCTATAGTATGAATTGTGCTTAAATTGTTCTCTTAATTCATATTTTTTGTATGAGAATGCATCATATGCATTAAAAAGTAGTTGTATTATTTTGTACTTCAACATGCTGCTAATGGGTGGGGGACACTAGGTTCCCCCCTTATTATAGAATTTAGAGCCCACACCTGTCACTAATGAGTGGGGACTATTGTGGGGAACACTATATACCAATGCTATAGATTCAATAGCCCCACCATGTGGTGGCTGGCTAACAAGTGCTCGGCAGCCGCACATAATTAATCCTTGCAGTCCTGAGGGTTATTAAACTATTTGCCCACTGGCTGCTAGTGCTGCCAGTGGAAAAATAAGATTTATAAAAAAAAAATTCCCCCAACCCCAACAGACGACACAATTCATACACCCCCCCCACACCAACAGAATTGAACGCGCACCGAAATCAACCCAACACCCACTCACCAGAACACCTCACACCTACAGCACACTCATTCCACCCCTCTCACACACCGAAACCCAGCACCAAGGAATCCCACTGCATCCCCCTACAACACGGCCACCAAAGACAACAATAACACACCACACCTCCAAATCCAAAAGACTGACACATTATCCCCCCCCACCCACCACAGCACGAACTCCTCAAGTCATGTACAACCCAAGCAACACAATACGAAACATCCGACAATACACAACTACAGCCATACTTCCTACAAAATCCCATCTTCCTGACTCATCCGCCACAATGGCAACAAGTCAAAGAGGGTACCACCTTCAACACATCAATCACCATTGGACCGCAAGTACCTGAAAATGGAAGCCCCAAAAATGGAAGCCCACGATAAAAATGACGTGTTGTCTACAGAGACACCCAAAACGGAAAACCCGCATACCGTAAGCGCTACTCTGCATAAGGACAGAAACTGCATGGCTTTGTATCGTGTACCCCCTCTCCTCCTTAACATGCACCTACAAAATTATAAGCGACAGGTATATGACAAGACACCCTACCCCCCCACCCCTCTTTTTTCTGTAACCCACCCCACACCCGAGACTAACCCATCACAGAAGTCGAAATAGTGACAGTACATGCATATTTGATGACAACACAGGCAGTAACTATCGACAAACAACCGATATGCATGCTTGAAATGTATGATAAATATTAACAGAAATTACAGAAATTTCAAAAATAAAGAATTTACAAAAAAAATAAATTAGGTCTCAGATATGAAGCATTCAGTTCTGGCGGTATTCGGTCTGGCTGCATTCTGAACCGAAAATCTGCATGAACTATGTCCACATTTTGAAGTCTGAATGGACTGTAGGTCTTCAACATACCCTCTCAGTTCAACTTATATGCCCTTTTTACTCCTATATAATTATGAACCGTCAGTAGAACTTTACAATTCATCAGGTTTAGCTGTCTGACACATCTCAATGATTGCAAGTTGCTGTTCTGTAACTCTGAAGTTGCTGATAAAACGCAGACTTTACACGTGCTTATAGTTTAACTCCAATGACATTTTCCCATAGTTTATAATACCTACGCTGCATTTTTCTATAGAAGCAATTTTGTTCTTCAGATTATCTTTATTTTGAGGAACATATTCATGTATAAATAAGTTTCCAATAAGGCAAATCTAAAAGGCTTTTGGTAGGCGTTTAAGCTTAATAATGTTGAAGATAATAATCTTTCTTTAAAGGGATAATAAAGAAATGTAATGTATATATATATATATACTGTACATACACACACACACAAATTATGTCTGTCTCAGAAATTATTTTTGTTGGAAATCTTCTGTGTCTGCTACATTCCCAAGATAAAATAAACCATGTTCTAAAACAATGGTCCTTAAAGGAACATTCCAAGCACCATAACCACTACGGTTTGACAACTTACTTGTTATTCAATAGGTGGCCACTGATACCTCATCTTTAAATGGAAACTCCATCAAGCCCCGCATGCAGGGCCATGCTCACTGGCTGAGAGTGCTCAGCTTATGCTTTCATTGAAAGATCCAGACCCGTACAGCAGGGCTTAAACCTGGGGAGCAAGTGGATGCTCATAGGAGTTTATGTCTTACCCCAGATAACTGTCAACCCATTCTTAAACAGTTTGACTACTTACACGGTAACTCCTGGCACCATGGTCAGTTCAGTGAGCTGTAGTGATTAAAGGTGCTTGGAGTGTTCTTTTACATGTTTTGATATGGATCCAAATTATATATATATGGTCTTAGTTTTTGACACTTTCTTCAATTGCAACATTTACCATCAATCCCTTTTGCAGTTTCAAAAACTAAAATTGTGTAAAACACCTTAATTAATCTCTCCCTAGTTTCAGAGGAGTGTTCACTGTACTGGCAAATGCAGGGCCGGTAGAATAAATGGTTTTTAGTGGTCAGTTATCTGGATCCCTATAAATGATATATGCCTTTTTTTAACCAGTATGGACATATTAAATTGCTATGGGGAACCAGTTTTGAGTTTGGATCAGTTAGTTTAAAACTGCTGTTCTAGAACAGTGCTAGTAGCACAGGTAGAGAATCAAAACAAATTATTCCCATGCACTCTGAAGCAGAGAAAGGGGATTTAAGCTTCAGGAATTTTTCTGTTTGAGCTCAGAGGTAACTAGTTTACTGGAACCATTAATTAGATCAGCTGTGTGCAAGCTTAAAAACGTGGTCTGTTAGTCATCTGTGCAGACTGAAGTAATAAAGAAAACACTATGGACTACAATTGCAGATTATGTTAACGTAGTGTACGTATAATCTTAATTTTAATAATGACAGGAGGCGAGTATTTTGCATAACTTTCTTTACTTATGCCTCCAGCAGCACAAGTCAATCAATCAAAAAACTTTAACCAATCCTAGGCCAACATAGCCTGCATATAAGTCTTTAGTGGGCGTGTCTATTCCTCTTTCTTTGATGTGAGAAGTCCTGTAACGTCAGGTTGTGAGGTATCTTTTAAACTGGAACTCTGTAACTTGAACGAACGTAGCTTGGATTGGAGCTTGATGGATATTGTTGTCCGGCTCCCAAGTCATCTTATGCTGGAAAAAAACGGAAATAGGTGAAAGATGTGGAAGTGAACTATTGTCCGCATGCAACCTAGACCTGATTCAGTTACTAAACATGACTAAGTATTAGGTTATAGTATTGACAGTAACTATGAGAAGTTAACTAGTAAATTCTATACTGTTTACGTGAGGTTTATGCTAGGAATGTAACAGTTTGTCATGATGTCACAATTGTCTGTAAAATGCTATAAACAGCGAGTATCAAGGGGGGGAACAATCTCAAGATCTATGGGGGGGAAAATACTCGCCTCCTGTCATTATTAAAATTAAGATTATACGTACACTACGTTAACATAATCTGCAATTTTATTACATGACAGGAGGCTTCCTATTTTGCATTTTTAACGCTGCGGTAACAACGAAAAAGATGAGTGAGATGTCTGTCGAAAGTAGAAAACTCGGAAGGTGTTTTCTCTAGTCCAATCTGCCGAGCGCAGGATGTCCGTGAGTGAAGCTCCCGCCGAGTATGCACGCGAAGCCGCCGCCCCGCGTACCGAGTGGGCCCCGAAATTCGGTTCTACCCCTGCAAGGGATAAGAGCCATCGTACCCATCTGGCCAACGTAGTGGTAGTTACTGGTTTGTATGGTTTGGTGTAAGATACCAGAAGTTGACCTGATCGGTAAAAACGGAGTGGTTCGGTAACTTCTACGTACCGAAGCAAAGTGGTCACGACGCATAGCCGCGGAACCGTCGAAAAAAATGGATAAGACACGGATGTGGAGTCCGTCTTAGTCCTGCGAGATACCGAGAAGGTAACCCCTACTGGTGTAATAGTGAAACCATCTATGTCAAAAGCTCTAACGTCTGCGACCCTACGAAACGAAACTAAACATAGGAGGAGAGTTAGTTTGGCTGATAGTTGTCTCAGTGACAAGGTCTCGTTGTCAGGCCAGTTCCTAAGGAATCGGATAACTATATCAACGTCCCAAAGAGTGTTATACTTTGGTACCGGAGGTCTGGCTAGTCTGATGCCCCGCAGTAGCCGGCATACCAGAGTGTTCTGACCCACTGGTGTACCGTCTATCGGGGTGTGGGCCGCCGAGATGGCGGATCTGGTGATATTAATTGAGCGGAATGCTCTGCCTTCTGAGAACAGGTTTGACAGGAAATTTAGAATGCAGGGAATAGGTGCTGTAAAGGGATCAAGGTCCCTTTCCATGCACCAGCGGTTCCATGTGTTCCATGCGGATAGGTAGCTACGTCTAGTGCCCGGTGCCCAGGAGTCCCATAACAGGTCTCTAGTCGTCTGCGATAGGCCTGAGACGTTCCAGGATCCCCGGAAAGACTCCAGGCTACCAGTTCCAGCCGGTCTTGTGTAATCAGCGGATGAGGTTCCCCGTCTGGGTTCACCAGGAGGAATGGGAACACTGGTAATAGTAGCGGATGGTCCTGTGATAGAGCTAGTAGGTCCGGGAACCATGCTTGGCTCTTCCATAACGGTGTGATCAGAATCAGAGAGGTCCCCGCTCTGCGTAGGTGGTGGAGGACTCTCGCCAGCATCGAGAAAGGTGGGAATGCGTAAGCTCCTGACTGTGGCCATTGTTGCAGGAACGCATCCACTGCTTCGCTTTGAGGGTCCAGGAGCCAACTGTAATATCTCGGTAGTTGAGTGTTCGTCCGTGATGCGAAGAGGTCTATGTGTAGCGGACCTCGTATCTGCCTTATCCTGCGGAAGATGGTGGTGTCCAGGCGCCAGTCGCTGCTGTCTCTCCAGTGTCGAGAGAACCAGTCTGCAGTGAGGTTGTTGACACCCGGTAGATATTCTGCCTTGATCGTGATGTTGCGGGGTAGGCAGAATCGATAGATGTCCCTCGTCGCTTCCGTCAGGGCCCGTGATCTGGCTCCGCCCAGGTGGTTTATGTACTGGACTGCCGAAATGTTGTCCATGCGCAGGAGTATGCAACAATTGGACATGTTCTTGGCCAAACTCCGGATCGCGAAGGAGCCCGCTATCAACTCCAGGCAGTTGATGTGTAGGAGTTTTTCTTCCTCCGACCATGGCCCTCCGGTGGACGCCTGTGTGCAGTGGGCTCCCCAGCCCCATAGGCTGGCGTCTGACTCCAAGACAAAGTCCGGATTCGGACCGAATATGGCTCTGCCGTTCCAGGCTTCCATGTGCAGGAGCCACCATCTGAGTTCCGTCCGTATTTCTGCTGACACTGGGATCCAGTGGTCGTATGTCTGACCTTGTCTCAAGTGATATGCCTTCGCCCGTTGCATGGCCCGGTAGTGTAGCGGTCCCGGGAAGATCGCTTGTATGGAGGACGATAAAAGGCCTACCATTCGGGCTAGGAGGCGAAGCGGTATTGAGTCTTTTCGAAGTACCCGGCGTATCTCTTTCCGTATTGCCGCAATCTTCGCAGTGGGTAAACGGAGGGTACATGTCCCCGAGTCTATTTCGAATCCCAGGAACTGAACCACCTTGGCAGGTTGTAGAGAAGATTTTTCTCTGTTTATGATGAAGCCCAAAGATTCCAGCAAGAGCACTATGAATCTCGTTTGAGAGTGAAGCCTGGGCGCTGATTCGCAGAAAATCAAAATATCGTCCAGGTATATTAGGCAGCGGATGCCTTTCTCCCTTAGGTAAGCCATTACCGGCTTCATGAGTTTCGTAAAGCACCATGGTGCTGAGCTGAGGCCGAATGGGAGACAGGTGAATTGGTAGGAAAGGTGGTTCCATGTGAAGCGGAGGAAAGGACGGCTGACGCAGGCTATCGGTACCGATAGGTAGGCGTCCTTTAAGTCTAGTCGAGTGAACCAGTCGTGTTGCAATAGTAGGTCTCTTAGAAGGTGGATTCCTTCCATTTTGAAATGCCTGTATGTGACGAAAACGTTCAGTTGCCGTAGGTTGATGACTGGTCTGTAGTCTCCTGTTTTCTTTTGGACTACGAAGATGTTGCTGAAGAAACCCGTATCGTCCGGGGCGACCTCCACCGCCCCTTTGTCGAAGAGGGTTTGAATCTCCTTGTCTATGATTCCTGTGAGTGTTGCCGACGCTCTTATTGGAGGTGGGCGTCGGTCTTGTACCGGGGTGTCTGAGAACTCGATCTCGTAGCCGGTTACCGTATTAAGGATCCAGCTGTCCGAAGATATCTTCTCCCATTCCTGTGAAAAGAGAGACAGTCTGCCTGCAGTTATGTGGGAAAAGAGACAAGGTGTGTCGGGGATGCTCACCTGTATTGAAACGTCCGCGTCCGCGGGTGCGGGTGCCTCTGGAACGGAAAGATCCTCTCTGGAAGTTGGTTCTTGAGGTTGGGAAGAAGGCTTGAGATGACTGGTATCTGGGGCCTGAAGGCCAGAAGCGGCTGGTGGCTCGGCCCCTTTGGCGACCAGCCCTGCCAAAAACTCCACGGCGTGGTGTGGTGGTGCGAAAAACTTGCCTGATGGAGGTCTGAGCCTTATTCAGAGTGGTGAAGATGCTTACATGTTTCTTGAGTTCAGTTATGAAAGAGTCACCGAAAAGTTGACCGTTCGCCAGCGGTCCCATTTCTTTTTTACCCAGCTCCATCAGTTTTGGGTCCATCTTGAGTAATGCAGTTCTGCGGCGTTCTGCGCACATTGCCGCGTTGGTGTTACCCAGCATACAGATGGCCCGTTGCGCCCATTCACGTATAGTGTGGGCATCCAGTGTGGTGCCCTGGGATAGGGCTAAGTCGGCCAAGTATAGCATTTTTGCTAGAGGGCCCAGGATGTCTAAGAGTTTGTCTTGGGATTCCCTAAGGCCCTTCTCTATCCCTTTTCGCGGGTCCCGACCTGCACGGGACATGAACAGGGATACGGTAGTATCAAATTCCGGGGTTAGTGCGATTTTATCTGGTAGTGTGGGTCTTGGGCATTCTGCCCGTAGTCTCGCCCTTACTTCTTTGTCCATTGGCTTTCTCAGCCAGAAATGGACGAACTGAGTCAGGTGTTCTGGCAATCCCCATTCCGTTGATCTTGGATGTCGGATCGTGCGGGGATCGAACATGGTTGCTCCTTGGGGGTCTATGAAGGTGCCCTCTTCCTGAGGGAATTCCTGTTCAAGGTATGAGTCTTGATCATAGTCTCTGTCGTTTCCCTGGAGGTCTAGCCATTCCTCGTCTTCCGAGTGTGAATCTCCCGCCTTCCATTCATCCATGATGTCAAGTGATGGTGGGGGGTTGTGATCATCGTCCTCCGAGGACGGAGAATATGGAGGGGAAGTTCCTCTCTTCATTGTCTGGTGGCTCTTCTTCAGCGGTGTTTTTCCTTTCTTTCCTTGGGTGTTCGATATGGTGCCCTTCCGTTGCCGTTTTGTAGCGTGGTAATCTCCGAGAAGGGCATCGTCAGTAAAAACCGTGGGTTGTTCAATAGCCGTGTCCGGTTTTGGGTTCTGCATAAGCAGTTTGTCGATAGCTTTCTCCACGGAGGCGGCTACCGCCGAGTTAATGAGTGCCTGCCAATCTGATGGTGGTAACTGTGGTGAATCACTCATCTTGTGTTGTGTGTTGGGTCTGTCTGTGGAAGACAGGAAAGTGTTAGGAACTGAAATGCGTGGAGTGCCGTATGATACAGTTCATGTATAGAGTCACATATATATGATAGTATGGCAGGGAACGAGCCTGCTGTTATTGAGTCACTAGATTTAATAGCAGGGGTAATTCTGCTTGTATCGGTTCAGTTAATATATACATATAGCAGGGGATGAGCCTGCTGTCACTTGTTTGAGGCTGTTTGCAGCTAGGCACTTATATATATATATATATATATGTAGCAGGGGATGAGCCTGCTGGCACTATGTCACTTGATTAGAGCAGGGGATGAGCCTGCTGGCACTATGTTACTTGATTATAGCAGGGGATGAGCCTGCTGGCACTGGCACTTATTTAAAACAGATGATGGGTCTGTTTATATAGTGACTCTTTGACTCTTCTGTGTATAACAGGGTATGAGCCTGTTGCACTAGTGACTCTAGATGTAATGCAGGGAATGAGCCTGCTTGAGCTGTGACTTTGAGAAATACAGCAGGGGATGAGCCTGTCTGTACTGTGCCTTTAAAAGTATAGCAGGGGATGAGCCTGCTAAAACTGTGCCTTTAAGATGTACAGCAGGGGATGAGCCTGTCTGTACTGTGCCTTTTGTCTGTACTGTGCCTTTAAAAGTATAGCAGGGGATGAGCCTGCTTAAGCTGTGTCTGTAAGATATGCAGCAGGGGATGAGCCTGTATGCACTGAGCCTTTAATATGTCTTAGCAAGGGGAAGTCTAGGGTACTGATATCACCAAATATACACAGTGTAGGTAAACCAAAATGACATATTGACATAAACCTGTGAGGAGAAAGAAGGACGGGTCGTTTGAATCACGACCGTTAGGAGCGCTAATGGCCGTCGTGGGTCTCGCGGAAGCGAGATCCAAGATGGCCGCCGTTCGCGCCAAAATGACAGTGCGGTCCGCGATCGTGATCGCGGTCCGCTGTCAAGCCTCTAAATGCCGCACAAATAAGCGGAATGCCCCTCCAACCCCACACCCACCTCCCAAAGGGTCCCTAAGCGAGCTCCATACCCCAGAAAAAAGCGCGGTCGCGGAAAAAACGCCGCGGGTAGGAGACAGTAAAGGGTGAGAGGAGAGGTAGGGCAGAGGGGGAGAAAAAATAAAGGACTAGTAAAATAAACATATACAAATAAACATTAGATAATGGAAAACAATGAATATTATCCTAGCAATATGAAATGAATATAAAATAAATAAGCTCTGAAGGTAGTACTCTGACCTGTGTCTTCTGGAAGCAGCAAAGAAAGAGGAATAGACACGCCCACTAAAGACTTATATGCAGGCTATGTTGGCCTAGGATTGGTTAAAGTTTTTTGATTGATTGACTTGTGCTGCTGGAGGCATAAGTAAAGAAAGTTATGCAAAATAGGAAGCCTCCTGTCATGTAATAAAATTAAGAGATGAACACTTTATATTGCTTATAAACTTTAATATGTTCTGTTGGTGGAGCAAACAAACTAACAGGGCATGCGAGAATCCTGAGAACAGACAACAGCTCAAATCCCTTCGTAGGTTCTCGCTTAGTTCCCAAGCTGATTTTAGCTGATCTTGTGCTATTACACAGAGACCCTAAACCATTTGCACATCGGACTGAACCCAGATCTATCCTGAATAAGTTTTCAAACACAGCTTAGTGTTCCAGGCTTGCTGTAGCTTACCAAGCGATGTGAACAGAGTAGTCAATGTAGTAAAACAGGGCACAAGAAAATATTGACAACAACTCAGAAGCTTGCCCTTCAGTGGGTCGATGCTCAATTCTTAAGCTGGTTTTAGCTAATTGTTTGGCATTACAGAGAGAACTAAAACCATTTGCATATCAAACTGATTCTGCTCAAAAAGTACTTAGTCCTTTTGCACAAGAGATACCCTTTCATCTCAGGTAGAGAAAACAATCTTAAACGGGTTAATAGAAGTTTAACCCCTTAAGGACACATGACGTGCGTGACACGTCATGATTCCCTTTTATTCCAGAAGTTTGGTCCTTAAGGGGTTAAATGAAACAACATCTCATGAAACGTTTAAAACGATTTAAAGGTGATTTTCAATATTTTATGCAAAGATGTAACTGCCATTTAAGCTCTAGTCTTTCTTTAAACCAGCAAGAGCATGCACTGCAGAAAAGGTCAAATGCTACTTGTCAAATACCTTACACAACGTGCAGCAGATTTCATCCAAGAGGATGCAGCCCCCTGCTTAAATTAAGCTGGTTCAAATCAATACAATGCATTACAGCTCTGGTAAAATATGATAAATATACAAAAGAATGTCTTAAAACCAGGAATTAGAGGTCCATACAAGTTGGAGTGGCACAGGGTGCTGTTGCTGCAGGTTCCTTACCGTACACAGAAAATGCTCTTATTTCAAATATTAGCAATTATAAATAGACATTCAATATCAATGAACCTCTTAAAGCAAATGTACAGCATGTACCTTTACGCTAACCCCTTAAGGACCAAAGTTCTAGAATAAAAGGGAATCATGACAAGTCACACTTGTCATGTGTCCTTAAGGGGTTAAAACAGCCATGGCATGTCATCTGAAAAAAAAAAGAAGGGATTATTTTAAATAAATAATTCAAAAGGAAAAAAATCTTACCCAAAACCATAGTCATGTACTGCTCTTCCACCCCAGCTTCCAATAGTAGAGGGGGCACGTACGTTATCCCGGCTGCTACACATATTTCAAGGCCACAGGTCAAAAAATTGAGTAAGATGAGATGCCCTTGTAAACCACAGGACGTCATGTTAGATAGAAACTTCCTCTTACAGGGGTTACAGTCAAATGTTTCAAACAGCAGATGTTAGTTTCTGGGATTTTATGTTATCCCAACCAGGAGCTTTTGAAGTCATTATTTCCATTTGTTCTTCCGGAGTCTTGTTCTTCCTTAGACATGCTGCAAAAGAAAGACAAAAAATGTAAATATGATTTGGTATTTAGATAGCACTGAAAAGCACTTGATAAAGTCAAAATGGTCATGGTCAGGTAACGCATATCAAACTGCTACAATACAAGCCTTTTGATGTTCTCAACATACACTCACAAAACAAGCTTTCCTGCTCAACTGAACTGAAGTTCATTGCTCATGTTTGAACAGGAGGTCACGTTATAAATATTCACATTGAGGCACCAAAGAAGATAGTCAACCACTAATATTACAGCTGTTGTGGATAATTAGGGTGTTAGTCCAAAACAGCTGGATTGTATGTTTTCCACTATATTTAGTTTCCATTCGGGTGCCTTAAAATATACGTTAAACAGAAACAAGACCAGACAAAAGGTTCACTATATATATATATATATATATATATATATATATATATATATATATATATATATATATATATATATATATATAAAATCTAGTTTTTCCAACAACAACAAAGTTAGCGTAGTGTTCAAGACTTGCTATAGCTCACCAAAGCAAAATGAACAGCGCAGTCAAGGTATTTCTTCAAGCAGAAACAGTCTTTATTGGAAACAACATGAGCATTACTCATAATATTCCCTCACCCCGACCAATAGACATTGCAGTTACATTAAACGTTTTGTATGTGGTTTATTACTGTGCCAAAATGTCTCCTTTGATTTTTTTTTTCTCCAGAAGAAAACTGATCTGACTACATGGGATATTTAGATTTTGATTCCCTATAAATGTGAATTCTAATAAATATTATGTGGTTTGCTTTTATTAAATTGCATGCAAAGGTCTTTTCTGTGATTTTTTTCATGTAATTACCTAATTAATAGGTAACAAATTAATTCCATGCTCCCCACCTCTGTTTAATGGGAAGGACCAACTTAGGGTGGGTGACTAGGCTGTGGTAACACAGTGATGTAATACAGTTAAGCCTACGGGTGTTCCAGACAGACTGGGAAACATTAAATATCTTGAGGCTGCTATTACGGGCCTTCAGCTGGAAAAACTGTGGGTCAGTTGTGGCCCATAATATGTTTTCTATGAACTCCAGAATGTCTGATTGTTCCATAGTCTTACATAATAGATTTTAATAAGCCTATGTATACAATCGTCTGAATTCTAGGTTTAATCTGGCATTTTTTGTTTGCAGCTCTAGAGCCGGTAAGAAAACTCAATGATCCCAACACTAACAGGTAAGCAGAGACGTGTCAGATATGCCATGTTATATCCTGTCCTTTAAACTCCTGATCAGTGTGCTGCTGATGTTCTAAATAAAAAACAGCCACAAATAAGCCCCTGCTGCATAGCCAGGTAATCAATGCAATCCCTCCATGCTACCCAACTAATAGATAATAAATGTGTGATAATAAATGTGTTTAAGCTTAATGTTATTATCTATCAAATATGGTAATACAGTACATAATTTTGTAATATGCCACCTTTTATAGTAATGCTGAGATAAATTGAGACTTAGATCTAACTTTTTTTATATTAATCCTCCTTTTTCTTAAAACTCGTAACTTGATTGTTGGCTGACTTCAGTTGTCCTTAAAAGGGATACTATAGTTCCAGGAATACAAAGCTGTATTCCTTGCACTATCACTCCCTTTGCCTCACTCCTCCCTCCGGTGGTAAACAAAAGGTCAAAAACCCTTTCTTTACTTACCTGATCCAAGCGCCTATGTCCCTCGGTGCTGGGTCACAACTCTGCCTCCTCCGACATTACTGACGATGGGGGGTGCTAATGCACAATCAATGCTTTCCTTTGGGGAAATGGTTGATGCTGGATGTCCACATGCAGAGCGTAAGGACATCTAGCGTCAGTTAACAGACTAACAAAAGTCTGTTAACAGCCAGGAAGAACCTCCAGTAGCTGTCAGGTAGACAGCCACTGGAGGCAGACTTAGTGCTGCAATGTAAACATTGCAATTTCTATGGAACTGTAATGTTTTGCATTGCAGCACTAAGTGCAATAGGGACACTGCACCCAGACCACTTCAATAAGCTGAAGTGGTCTGAGTGCCTGTAGTGTCCCTTTAAGCTACACCTCAGGGAGGTGAATTTATGTAGGCAGTAATGTATAAATAGGAATCTATTTTCAGGATTTTCAGTGTTTATTAGGGATTTTACCAGAGCAGCAGTGTCCTATACCAGACAATGTTGTTCTTCATTTCTCATGAAATATCACATGCAAACAGTATACTTGACTATTAGTATATAAAAGTGCAACTATAAACACTGACCCCTTTGAGAAGTCCCCATGGGTGATCAAACCAAATTGTTTTTTAAACATGTGGGGTACTGCATACATAAATATGTAATCACCAAATTAAGAAATAACAAACCAATATATTCACTGACATCCAAATACGCTCCATTGACTATAGCAATGAAGTACATTTATAAATATTTATAAACACAACTGAAAAATAATAACCATGCAGACCATCTTAGCAATACAAACATCTGGTAATAAATTCTAGCACTCACAAATATGCTGGCACAATAATAATAATATACACTAAATTGCAAAATATGTATATAATGATGCAGGGTAGCGAATGACAATAGACAAAATTATTACCCTAATAATAACATGTCATCGAGTAGTGAGAAGAGACACTCAGCACCTGAAACTTGCATATTTATTAGTTAAACATAAGACAACTTGCTTAAGTTAAAGTGCATCCTGAAAGCCTATTTTGTTTGTTTTTTTAAAATAGTAAAATAGTTAGCAGATTTTAACCTTCACTTTTCAATCACGGTTAGTGCTGGCTTTTTATTCAGTTCAAGTACTCACAGCAATGCTACCTAAATCTTTTCTGAAATGCAACATCATACTCGGTGTTATTATTAATCCTTTTAAATATTCAGGATATAAAAGTGTACCTGTCATTAGTACACTGACATGCTCTATTGACAAATTTATAGATTTTATTTTAAAATATGGCTACCATCCACCACCTGTCAACAAATTTTTAGTACAGACCTCTACGCCGGCAGCACAAAATTCTAAGCAGGGGATGGCATAAGAGATGAGAGAGAACTGACAGGACTTGAGCAGGTGGTTCTCCAACTATTTGTCATAGTACTATAGACTAATGTCACTCCATTTTGATGTTGATGTGCTGGGAATGAAGCTAGATTTATGTCATCATGTGAAAGGATCCTCAGACAGGGTCAATTATATTTTAGATGGAAAGGACAGCAAGGTAGATATTAGAGTGTAATAATTGACAAACAAATCTTTTTAAAAAGGTGGCGCTGGAAACCTGGTTAGGAGATAAGTACATATAACAGCTCCTAAAGGACATAATTATATAATTTAGCTTTATGGATAATGGCATTTGTTCAACCTGCCATGACCAGTTCTCAATTTAGGACAATATGTAGTCAAACCTTGGGCCCTCTGGGAAGGGAGCATGTCAGTCTATGCTCCTCCTCCCCCCCACCGCACAAGTGAGAACAAACTCAGAATAGTGTGCAGAAGCCCAAGTTAATGACTGCCAAACAAGTCTGGGACAAATTATGGTATAACGGGTTACAGAGAAACAATCTTTACTTTCAAAGACTGTGTCGACAATGTCATATAGTTTCCTGCACAGTTATATTAATGACATTTAATGAAAGTGTTCTTTTATGTATGTTCATGTAGAATTTAGGTTAATTGTGTTTTGTATTGTCTTTGTTCACAAACTTATGTTGATATACAACTCTGTGCAAAATACTGGTGCCTCATAAGTATTTGGTAATATAATTATTACAAAACCTAGAGCTGCTGTACATTATGATAATAACAATAATAGCCAAACTGTAAAAATTCACCAAGTCAACAATGCTCAGAGTTTGGCTATTTTGGCCGTGACTTTGAAACTCACTCTGAATTATCAACAATTTTCACTTTAGGTAATAACCATTTAAGACTTGTAGTTTCACCCAAGTGAGAATTGAAAGAGAATTCACAAACTGGAAAAATTCTCAACATGCTTTCAGTACAGCTACTCTGACCTTAAATTTCAAATTCACTTAGAAATTCTCATTTTGGTGAATAACCCTGTAAACCAAAAACCAATGATAAAAAAAAAAAAAAAAAAAAGGCAAAATAATCTAAAAAGCCAGATTTGAAAAAAATAAACGAATTCAGCCATTATTCCAGCTTGGCCAAGTTTATCAGTTCCTCTGTCAGTTCTTCAAAACAGTTTGGTGAATAAGTCCATATGTCATTACTCCATGTACACCTTTTGAATACAAGAAGCAAAACACTGATTGACAGCGCTTTAACGCTTGTGAATTATTAGACTGATGAAGACCCACTACGTAACTTAATGAAAATAAACGGTTAGTAAGTAAATGAGATGTCTATGTCGCAATGTTGGGTGGACATAATAGCAAGAGCAGCACATTTTTGCCTTGGGACACTTGGTGTGATAGTCAAAAGTGTTTCAAATAAATGCTCTAGTGTCTGCTGGCATAAATTTCATATAAGTACTTCTTAGTCCAGAACCAAGTGATAGCTCAGTAAGGCAAAATAGCAGGCTGCAACATTGTCCCAGCACACTGTGCTGCATTCTGAATGTTCAATCAGACTGTGAGAGAACACAAATAGATCTATGTCATTGTAAGCAGCCAATCTTTACTCCCTCATCATATCATCGCCATGGCAGAGGGCAACCGAATATCATTATTAACCGAGTTCTCAGGTTTGCAATCCTTCCCCAGTCTAAGCAACACTATGATGGAGAATCATTAACAAGCAACAAGATCCTTGACAAGTCTCCACTTAATTAGACTCAAGCAAACCTGTAACTTAATGAACTGCTATTTTATTAACTTTTGTATCACGCAATGGAGAAAGAAACACAAAGTATTCCAGTAATCCAGTAGTACTATAATATCACAGATTGATAGTTATATGAAACGATTTAGAGAGTGCTTGGAAGAAACGATGGGCAGCTTGTTGCTGTTTGGATGCTAGAAATGATGAGAGTTGCAGTTTAAAAATGTGGAACGTTTCATCTAAGACGGACGTTTATTTAATGACAGTCTATTGTCTTTGGCTGCCAGCCATGATTATTACAATTTCTGTTTCATTATCTGAGCACAGCCTGTCTGCATGGTAGCCTCTGCTAATGTGTCTTATGGGAATGGAGAAGTTGACGAGAACACTTGTAATCTATTAAATCATTTTAGTCACTGTTTCCAGACCTTTAACCTTTTATAAGCATTTGAATGTATTCATGATGACTAAACCCCAGTTAGTTTCTCTTACTGTAAGACATAATAAATAATAAATAGTAAGTACTGTTTGGTATGATGCAATGTAAGAAACTATGACCATACCTATGTAGAAAATAAACGTGGCAGAGATATTTCTTAACCCTCTGCAAGTATTTGGAATAAGTGAACTTGAATACACAAGCATATTTAGCTCTTCGGGCACCATAACAACTTCATTGAGGAAGAGACTTTAGAGTTAAAAAAACATTTGTGAATAATTTAATTTAGTGGTTCCCAAACTTTGTAGGTTCGAGGCGCTCTTAATATTTCAGTATTTTTCCAAGGCACCCCAAGTCAAAATTTCTAGGTTGTATATCTGTACAGCACTGCGGCATTTACTGGCGCTATAGTGTAATGCACAGTGTTGGTGTTTGAAGGGGTGCTTGTATACATTTATTGTGTTTTAATACAGGGGTGTGTTTGCGTTTGATTGCAGGGGTGTGTCTGAATGTTATGTTCACTTTTAAATGTGGATGTACTTTTGTGTGAAGTATTTGTGTTTGAGTGAAGGGGTGTGTTTGTATTTTTTTTGTTTGAATGCAGGGGTGTTTTTGTATGCAATATTTGTGTTAGATTGCAGGAGTGTGCTTGTATGTTGTGCTGGTGTTTGACTGCTTGGATGTATGCACATACATACATACATACTTACACAGATAATTATGCACATTAACACAGATGCATATAAATACACCGACACATACACACAAATTCATTTAGACACCTACACATACACACATATAGATACACACCGACACAAACACACACATAGATACACACATGCACCCTGACACACACAAACATTGATACATGCCGACACCATGACACAGATACACACTGACATAAAAACACACACACTGGCACAAAGATTCACATATACAGAAGCACACTGACATTACATACACACATATATATATATATATATATATATATAAATAATGCAGCACTCGACCTGGCCCCTGTTAAGCAGTAATGTGTCCCTGGTGCTATAATCATAGCACCAGGGAAATATTTCGCGGCACACAGTTTGGGAGCCGCTGGTTTAACTCCTAAAGGTAAACCAGAGCCAGTGACTTCAATGCAGCTGTTTTGGTGCCTTGAATGTCCCTTTAAATTTACAGGGTCTGGTTCACTGCTGTGAACATCAATTGTAAAGGGACTGGTTTAAGAAAACTGTTTATTTGGAGTATTTTTGTTTGGGGCTCTGCACAGCATTTTTTTTTTTTTACTGATCCAAATAAAGTAATGGACATATACTTTTGTTTTTATGTAGACCTGTTGCAAAGGAATGGAAATAAGGGGGGGGGGGGGGGAGCATATGTTTTATAAGAAGTCATTAGGAGTTTATTCAATAAGTACTAGTCTTGATTATGAAAAATAACACTTGTTCCATCCAGGAGATTTGGACACAACAAATGTGTCTAGATTTCACCCTACCTAGACACAAATAATAATAATAACAATAACAACAAAGTATTTAATCAGGAAAGGTACATTCAGTTTACTCTGGTTTTCAAGTACATCCTGGGGATGTTTCCTTAGCCCAACATCCAGGGGCTGTTACTATTACCCAATTTAAATGGCTAAAATCCTGTAGCAATTGATGGAAATATGTAACTGAATGTTCATAATTTATAATGATCCATCAAAATTAGCCACTAGCTGCCTGCAAACTTGATTTAGCTAAATTTATACAATTCAGAACTGAATTTGCTGGCAGATAGTGACCAAATCTTTTAGATAACCAACTCGTAGGAGTACATTATAAACAACAATTAAAACATTAAAGGACCACTATAGGCACCCAGTCCAGACCACTTCAGCTTAATGAAGTGGTCTGGGTGCAAGGTCCATCGAGGGTTAACCCTTTTTGCTGTACACATAGCAGTTTCAGAGAAACTGCTATGTTTACCTATGGGTTAATCCAGCCTCTAGTGGCTGTCTCATTGACAGCTGCTAGAGGCGCTTCCCCGCTTCTCACTGTGATTTTCACAGTGAGAAGACACCAGTGTCCATAGGAAAGCATTAATAATGCTTTCCTATGGACTGACTGAATGCGCGCACGGCTCTTGCCACACATGCGGATTTAGCCGATGACGTCCGAAGGAGGAGGAGAGTCCCCAGCGCTGAGTGAGCCCGGCGCTGGAGAAATGTAAGATTTTAACCCCTTCCTCCCCCTTCAGCCTGGCGGGAGGGGGGCCATGAGGGTGGGGGGGACCTATTAATACTATAGTGCCAGGAAAACGAGTTTGTTTTCCTGGCACTATAGTGGTCCTTTAAAGTTTTGGTTATAAAATGCATAAAATATGATTTTTTTAAAAAATATTATGTGTTTCAGGGTTATTCAGTGAATTCAAGTTTTCCCGAATAAAATCCAAAATGGCAAAATTGAGGCAAAAAAGCCTGTCCTGCAGCATCAACACTGTGTGAGGCCCTCTCAGCCTGTCTTGCAGCGTCCAATATTGTGTGAGACTGACAGACTGACTGTACTGCAGCACCTAATAGCGTGAATGCTATATATTTTATATATAATATTTGAACAGCATTAGATATACTCAGGTGGTTGAAATTTGGTTAATTTAATCAAACTGGATTTGCCTTTAGTAAATATGAAAATTGCACATTCGGTAGAGATTCATTTATTTGAAACATATTTTGTATTATAAATTTAGTCCTTAGTGAATAACTCCAATATATTTATCTAGATCAGATTCCTCGTCTTACCCTGATGATATTATGAGGGATCTGATATACTTGAGTGTTATTATACACCTGGCTTGCAGATCAGAGTTTGATTAACTCTGTTTGTTTTATGTGAGAGCATTATTTTAAACTATTAGTTGCATTCTAATCAAAATTCCCATTTCCTGTTGCTCACTTCGGGGCTATATCTTTCAGCAATGTGTCCTTGAGCTGGTAAGATTTATTCTGTGAACTTTCCAGACTTTCAAAATTTTACCAAAGCAACAAAGAATCAAACGCACTCCAACGCATACACATAATAAATTGTATAAAATATATGATTACACATACAACATTGTTTAAAGGTAATCTAAACAGATACGTCAACAGAAGGAAACAAGGAATGTACAGCCTCTTCAGAATGGAGTGTGAGATCATCCTTTTTTCAATGTTCTTCACATGTTTGCTTGTCTTTCCAATGTTGTGATCAAGACCACCCTTTGTGTCAGTGGGAAGTGCAGAGGGATATCTTTAGAGAGGGAAGATATTACATTTCTCAGGTATGAATATAGACTATAGAGGTGCCTAACCGTGAAATATATCTTAGAAAGTATTTATATCTATAATTTTTACATGGTGTCCTACATTCAAAACATGTGTTGTTTACTATGGACATCATGACCTCCAGCTTTCCTTCATGTATTTCACAGAGGTTTAAACAAGATTATATATGGTTATAAAAAGGTACGGTCAACCTTATTTTGGTTTAATTGAAAAAGTAATTATTCAATCTAAAAGTATATAAATATTTATTAAAAACACTATTGTGCAGTGCCAGTAAGAATTCCTGGTTTCACACATTTGCTGTAATTTCTGGGTATCATATATCCTATATATTCTAATAAGCTTGTATATTATCATGGACAGATAAACAGTGTGTCTAATTATTAACTGCATGGACTATTAAGTCAGGGCTTCACAAATTTGCTTGGAATCTAGGAGCCAGCTAGAAAAGTTAGGAGTGAGAGAAACCAACGGAAAATACAATTCTTAAAGGGACACTATTAGGGATGACCAGATTAAGGAGGAACTGTACAGATACTACTAGTTTTATAAAACAGGCTAATAATCTCAAGAAAAGTTTTCTACATAAAGGGTATGATGAGAAAATGATAGAATCTACTATACTACTAGACACACTTGCCGTTAATCAACGGGACCTGATACACAAAGAAAAAACTAAACTACAAAAAGAGATCGCTTTACCTATAGTATTAGACTATATTGATAAAAATAAACATCTGAGAAAGATTATTAATAGACATTGGCACCTCCTAAAAGAAGACCCTATTCTTAGAGGTATAATCCCTGAAGACCAAAAATTGTGTTTAGAGGCGCCCCGAATTTAAAGAGACACCTCACAAAAAATTACACTAAGGAGAATGAAGAAGGGACTAGTAACTTCATGAAATCTAAAAAAGTTTTTTTTTCAGATGTAATACGTGTCTAGCCTGTAGAAGAACTAATTCAGCAGCAAAACAGATGAGTACGTTTAAATCAAACAACACCGGCAAGATGGATAATATAAAAGAGAGTATTACTTGTGGAAGTAAAATTTTTATTTATTTACTGGAGTGCCCTTGTGGCCTCCAGTATGTCGGACGTACTATAAGACCATTAAGAGTAAGGATTAATGAACACTGTAGAAATAGAGAAAAATTATAAAAATAATTCGGTGTCATCTCATTTTTGCATTCATAATAATAATCCTAAACACCTCTCTTTTATGGGTATAGCCACAATAAACCACCATTGGAGAGGCGGAGACCCTATTAAAAGAATAGGAGAAACAGAGATGGAGTGGGTTTTTAAATTAAATTAGATACCCTGCACCCAAAGGGGTTAAATGTGGAGTTTGATCTTTTTCATTTTTTATAAAAGTTATGTTTTGCATGGTATTAACTATAGATTGGTTACTTTTATATTTCTAGTTCTATTATTATTATTTTTTTTATATTACTACAGTAATATCTTTTAACCGTGCCTTTTATCTCTGTTTCACCTCCTACCTCTCCATTGCAGTATTAGGTTTCTTATGCATGTACACTTTTTATCAATTTTACTTTATACTGCTGAGTTATCCAACTGCTTTTTGTGCTTTTTATCCTAATATAGTCTCTCTACAGCTATTCTACTATATGTATATAAATTGGACACACGATGTGCACTTTAAATTTCTATGCTGTTTTCTTTAGTACTACCTATACTCCAAAGATGCCTCTTATAGTTTGCATCATTAATAAAAAAAAATGTTTTTGGTCTATAGGGGTTTTAAATATACCTTTGAGTGTATGTATATGTTTTTTTGTTTTTCTGTTTATACATTGTAATTTGAACAGCATCAGTTTGCCTTTTTATTTGCTGTAAAATATTTCTAAATATCTTTTTCTCTATTTAATGTATGCCGAAAAAACGTCCGGAACTACTTTCAAATAGTTCACATCCCCTTACTAGAGGTGTTGCTATGCTGCCCGGTATATATGCGTTCCACGAATGGAACGCAGTACATTACCATTGGTCTATACGCCGCGTCACTTCCGGTATGACGCGTGCGTTTCACCAATGGTTATAGGAAGTAGGAAGGGCACAAGCATCATGTATCATTCTACACTCCCACTGGTATATGCGCCGCGTCACGTCCGGTGTGACGCGCGTGTTCCACCAGTGGCTACAGGAAACAGGAAGATACTTTCTGCATCACACCAGGAAATCATCAATTAATTTGGAATACCTATAAAAACGGACGGAATCAGGACTTTACCCACACTTCTGAGGAAGCCTTCTAAGGTGAAACGCGTCAAGTGGGACTTTTTTTTAACTATTTGTATATTACTCTTTTCTTTTTAATAAATAGTATATATTTTACATACTATTTTATTGATTGTAATTATTTTGGATACCTGATTCCGCTGCAATTCCTAGTTACCTTTATATTCCTTGGTGGGGATTATACCACCTATGCCATACTGACTAGAGCAGGTTGTGCTCTAGCAAATGTGAGTACACTACTTTTGTATTTTATTTGTACATTTTACTATTACATATTGCGCTATTGTTTTTTTTATTTCCCTACATACTATCTATATCCGATCCAGAACTACTAGACGCACTCCGAAGTATATCCTGAGACGGGGATTGCACCGTCCACGCGCACCAACAGCTGAGCTCTGGGATAGCTCTGGGAAATGTGAGTGTAACTGCCTTAAAGTATCTACATAACCCGCTGGTTATATCTACAATATTGCACTATTGTTCTTTTCTCTATGTTCTTATATTTTGAGGTCAATTGGATATAGACCATCACATATACATTGTTGTACGTATACAATTTATTTGTATCACACTGTTTGAGGGAGCGGTTTCCTAACCCTATTTGTTCACACTATTAGGGATGCACCTAAATAAAAATTCTGGTCTGAAACCAAAAATTCAGGATGCCCGAAAATTACTTTTTCCCCCCAAATTATTTTAAAATAGTTTTTTTTCTATAATTTTATTAATATTGGACTTTGTATCAATTCTTCCCTATTGAGATTTAGCAGACGCAGAATGTCCTCATGCACAGCGTGAGGACGCCCAGAATCAGTCCCTCTGGTGGACTAGAGGTGGAGTTTTTTGAGAAACTGCAATAATTACACTTGCAGGGTTAAGGGAACTGGAACACTGCACCCAGTAGGGATCGACCGATTATCGGTTTTACCGATATAATCGGCCGATATTCGGTATTTTCGGCAATATCGGTATCGGCCAATAGGGATACCGATATTGCCGATAATACCAACCAGGACCGCCAGGCTCATTACAAGCCCGGCGGTCCTGGGGGGGCGAGCAGCAAGCGTTTACTCACCTCCCAGCAGCTCCTCCAGGTCCCCAGTGTAAATCTCGCGAGACCCGCGGCCAGCTCTGACGGCCGCGGGTCTCGCGAGATTTACACTATGGAGCTGGAGGAGCTGCTGGGAGGTGAGTAAACGCTTGCTGCCCACCCCACTTCCCTCCCCTCCCCCAGCTAAGCCAATGCCACTGGACCACCAGGGATTAACATATCCTCCCTCCCTGGCAAGGCAACAAGCAGGGAGGAGGGACAACTAAAAATAAACTATAATAATTAAATATATAAAAACAAAATAATTTAATATAAAAATTAAAACTTTTTTTTTAATAAAAAATTCCCCCTCACACACACACTATTATTATACACATACACTACACAAACACAGTGTATATACCTGTCTCTTGCCCTCTCCAAAAGGGCAGCCCACCTTATTTGATTGTAAATTCCTGTCCTAATGTGTTTTACACCCCACCTCCTATAGAATGTAAGCTCGTTTGAGCAGGGTCCTCTTCAACCTATTGTTCCTGTAAGTTTATTTGTAACTGTCCTATTTATAGTTAAATCCCCCTCTCATAATATTGTAAAGCGCTACGGAATCTGTTGGCGCTATATAAATGGCAATAATAAATAAAATAAATATAATTCAGTGTGTTTGTATAGTGTGTGTGTATATATAATGCAGTGTGTTTGTATAGTGTGTGCATATATAATGCACACTACACAAACACACACTGCATTATATACATACACACTATACAAACACACTGCATTATATACACACACACACTATACAAACACACACTGCATTATATACACACACTATACAAACACACACTGCATTATATACACACACTATTCAAACACACACTGCATTATATACACACACACTATTCAAACACACACTGCATTATATACACACACACTATACAAACACACACTGCATTATATACACTCACACTATACAAACACACACTGCATTATATACACTCACACTATACAAACACACACTGCACTATATACACACACACTATACAAACACACACTGCATCCACTACACACACACTATCCAAACACACACTGCATCCACTACACACACACTGCACAAACACTGCATCCACTACACACACATACACAGCTCCCCTGTCTAAACACACTGCATCCACTACACGTGGCATGTATATTTTGTGCATTTACCTTTAGAAATAGTTTTTTATTTTCCAAAATGGTAAATGTACAGAATATCGGCAAATTATATCGGCTATCGGCCTGAAAGTTCACAGAATATCGGTATCGGTATCGGCTCTAAAAAATCAATATCGGTCGATCCCTAGCACCCAGACCACTTCAATGAGCTGAAGTGCTCTGGATGCCTATAGTGTCCCTTTAAAGGGACACTGTAGGGTTGTTAGTGCGTCACAGGCAGCTGAGAGCGGTATACCGGGAGCAGAGAGCGGTCGAAACCAAGATCTGCAAGTAGCCCCAAGAGCAACATGATTTCACAGAATCACCAAGAAGTCCCACTTTTCCTGACTTCTCGAGTAAAATGTGCAGTGATAATCAAAGCATTTTTAGTAATGCATTGCTGTGTGCTCCCGCTTTTATCTTATTTTTATGGCCCAGAAATATAACCATACCGGGTAAGATAACCTCAGGGACGTTAACTTTGTTGACTGCACCTGTGTGAACAAATTGTCACCGCTCCAATCAGAATTGTAAAAACAGTTTGGTTATTAAGTGGTGGATGCAATAAAAGTAGATTTGTGTTTTGTTTTTTATTTTAATTTTTTTTCCTTTTGCACAATTTAGTTTTAACTATAATTCTATGGGTATTGGGGTTGTTGAAATTCCTATCTTGATTTGCCGCATGTTATCAGTGCGCTACTACTTTATGGAATTTATATGTATATTTGCAGATTTTCCTAACATTGTAAGTTTGTTTTTACAGTTTACTTCACTAGCTCAGTAACCTTGCAATCTAGTTTGTTAACCTGTTCCTCAGTTTCTTAAACCGCAGGGCTGCTTCTGTGAATATACAGCAACAGAAAATTCTAGGTGTGCCACTGAAGTGCTCAAGCATGTGCGCGTGTGTAACATTAAGTTGAACTGACTTTGAGATATAGTTTGTTATAGAGTTTGTGTATTTTTCTTTAAGGATTAGACTCCCCTCGTATCAGATTTATCACTGTACATTTCTAACTAAATGTAGGAAAGCAATGTCTGAACTTTGCATTGCAGCTTATTGTGAGATCCATTCCTGTAATCCTTGAGATGTAGTTTGCAAAATTCTGCAGTATCAAACTTGGACAGCCTTATTATAGAAGAACTGGTGCAATAGCAGGATATTGAAAGATTGAAATGTTCACGGAATATTTCTAAACTTAATTTAATATTATAGCTCTGTGACTTAGCTCATGCTAATGAGCCATATTGCTGGTTTTCTGGACGTAAAAACTGAAAAACAAATATAGGCCATATGTAAAATGCCAAGTAATTGTTTCTGCCTACTGGCTCGAATTAATCTATTAAACACCCAAATGTTGCACACTGAAGACTAGTAGTTACACTTGGTAAAGAGGTAATCTAGTCTATCTTAACTCCGCCTCATGTAGTATATTGTGTAACATAACGTGCTATTGTGCAGGCCCATCATAGTTATAGCATTGAGAACTGCTTAATGGCAATAAAACCTTAAATCAGCCAACCTCAAAATGATATCTTTCTAATTGTCTAGAGGTATGAATCTGCCACCGCAAGTATCTGTGTTTTGTTTTGTTTAAAGGTTTTCATAGTCATTATATTACTGTCACTGGTGTCTTTTAAATAAAAAGTTAAGCTGTGAGACAGCTGTTTTCTAAGATATTGGAATATATGGAAAATTCTGTAAGACAAGCTTTATGTAACACAAAAAAAAATAAATGAAAAAATCTTATTCCACACACAAAAAAAAAAAAAAGGGACACTGTAGGCACCCAGACCACTTCAGCTCAGCTCAGTGGTCTGGGTGCTGTGTCCCTTTTGCACCTAATGCTGCAATGTTAAACATTGCAGTCCCAGAGAACTGCAATGTTTACATTGCAGAACTAAGTCTGCCCTCAGTGGCTGTCTACCAGACAGCCACAGGGTGCGCTTCCAGAATCGTAACAGACTTTTGGTCCCTTATCTGATGCTGGATGTCCTCAGGCTCTGCATGAGGACCTCCAGCGTCAGAATTTCCCCCATAGGAAAGCATTGATTCAATTGCATTTGCCGCGCATGCGCATTAGACCCTGCTTGTCATGGGACAGAGGAAGGGAGGAGCTTCGACCCAGTGTCGAGTGACATCGGCGCTGGGATAAGGTAAGCAAATAAAGGGTTTTTAACCCTTTATTTACCAGGCATGGGGCAGGCAGAGGGATCGGTAGTCAAAAGGATAAAAAAGGATCAGCGCTAATACACCAAACTAAAAGATATATATAAAAATTAGAGTAGGCGACACACCTTAAAACATAAGGCTCTCTCTTAGTCTTATAAACAAACAACAAGGATAAGGGGGGATAAAGATAGCGCCAGAAATTATAAAAACAGAGGTGTGTTAGAACACACATAATATATATATATATATATAGCAAAAGAAAGTTCACACATAAGTCCAAGTGTTAATCCAAATGTAAAAACTTGCTGGAAGATAAAACCTCAGGGGGCGGAGCTTGGAGCCGGAACGAAGCAGCCGCCATCTTCCAGAGCTCCGGAGCGAAAATATCTAAATCCAGCAAATATCACCAGCATCCTGCATCGCACACAGCCTCCGACTAGTGGGTCGGCTTCAGGGCATCACACGGAACACGCAGATGCCCTTCTTTTCCACCCCAGGCAGAAAAACCCGAAAACGAGGCTCCAAGGCCTACCTCACGGGCGGACAGCCGACGGAGCTCGCCTGGGGACTTGATCCGCGGTACACACCGGAATATTACGCCCAGACAGAGGCAAGTACAATGGGGCGAAGGTCACAAAAGCAGCCTGCCCCTAATTCTAGAACGCAGCGAGACATCAGCCAAATGCTGCAGTCCCCTGCCACATCAGTTACCCAAATGCCCCGTGGGCCCTCACCAACCTCCTCAATGGAGGGAGAGCACACCGACATTTCCCCCTCCATCACTCACCTACAGGAGGCAAGGCAGAGGGCGGGAGACCCCCCGGACACACTCCTTCCCAAAATTGACCCCCAGCGGGCTCTGCAGAGGGCAGGGGACCACGCACCGGCCTCCAAAAGTGATATCCGGGAAATGCTAGCCGGCCTGCAGAAAAATCTAAAACAAATGTGGGAAGATGACCTCGCAGTACTCACCACAGAGGTGCAGTCAGTAACAGCACGCACACAAGCCACAGAATCAGGCCTGGCAGACCTAAAACAGGACCTCCAAACACTAGGGGACACAGTGCTGAGCCTAAAAGCAACACAAACCGCGATGGCCAGACAACTAAATATTTTGGACGATAGAGGCAGGAGGAAAAATTTGAAAATACGGGGGGTCCCAGAAAATATACCACTCGAAGAGCTGCCCCATTTCATCAGGCGCCTGGTGGCAACGGTCCTACCGTCAAAAGGGGCCAGACAATTTATGTTTGATGGCATATACAGGATAGCTAAGTCACCCCGGGCACCAGAGTCAGCGTCACGAGACCTTATTTTGCGCTGCTGCACCATGACTGATAAACTGGGAATACTGGCAGCGTTTCAAGGGAAGACCCCATACACATTCGAGACTTATCAACTCTCTTTATTTCAAGACCTCAGCAGGGAAACACTCCTTTGGCGTAAAACGCTGAAACCAATCACTGCCACCCTTCAAGAAGCAGGCATCACCTACAGATGGGCGACACCGAAGACCTTGTGGGTAACTAAGGAGGGAAAACACTACAAAGTCTCGGATCCAGCAGAGGGACCGGCGCTACTAGCAACACTGGGGCTAAAGAAACAAGACATGAACGCAACCTCAAGCCTCGAGCGTAGACCAACGGGAAACAGAGCAGTACCCGAACCCAGAGGACCACACGTAGCCAAGACCTGACTTAAGAACATATCCCATCAACCACAGTTGAGGGACACTGACACTTTTCCAGATTTACAGTTAGCCCCATTACATTGGTTAAGCTGTCCTACCTACCACCGATACAGGAGCACACATATTCCGGAGCTCAATTAACACCCTTCCTCCCTCTCCCCCCCCCATCCCCAGGGTAACAGGGGAACTATGTACAAAGGGGCCTACACGCGACCTCTACGACACCATTCGGCCAGCGACCCACCCAACCTACGACATAGCTATGTAGGACTGACAGTCCACCATCCTACAACACTTAAGTGACGCCCATAGCCACACCATAGCAGTCATTCTCTGAGATGGGACCTGAGCCACGCAACTAGATCACACGCAAATAGTCCGGACCGAAAGACCCCCCACAACATAAGCCTACTAGGGAATACCGTGGACACATACAAATAGTCTAACGACTCACAAGGAGCTTCTCCTAGAACCTTCTCCTAATAGAGGACATAGACGAATTTTGACTCTCAAGCCCCTAGACAAGACATCCACTACCGGGTTTTACAAAACAGGCAATGTTGGTGGGGACGGCACCTAAACAGTGATGAACTCATACTCACTTACACACGAACCACACACTGCTACAACCCAACAGCCCTCATAAAGCAAAAATGTGCATAATGTTTCTTGCAGTTGTCTTGTTGTACCAAACTTACAATGTCGATACTTTACTTTACTATATCCATAACAACACAGGTTCGTGTATTTTTTCACAATATGCGCTGAAAAATAAAGAATTAAAAAAAAAAAAAAAAAGAAGATAAAACCTCAAAGAGTCAGGGTAGTTCCTTTGGAATGGAGTCAGATCAGAGTATTCTTGTCAGCCATATATGCAACAGAAAGAGAGAACTAATGGTGCAGAAAATCCCAGAATAACATAAAATAAATAAAACGTCTACGGTCCTACTTACAATTGATAGAGCTTAATCTGGCTCTAGTCTGAATGGCGTACAGTGGTACAATCCCCACTTATAGGATACATAGGATGGTGTAGGTAGGCAGATGTATCATCAGTATAAAGATCATAAAATATATAAAAAAGAGACAGCAATAGTGCTCACAGTTTAAAAGATACCATGAGTATAAAATAATGAATTGGTACTCATTTGATTGGGCAGGCTAATCCCCACCGTGGATTCTTTTGGAGTAGTCCTCACTGGAACTTAAAATCGGATGCCAGGTAGAAAAATAATAAAAAAGTAAAATGGCCAAAATACCTTTATTAAAATACAATGTACAACAAACAGTTAAAATATCCACAACGCCTTTCACCAAAGTGGCTTTCTCAAGTGGAGGTTGTATCCCTGGCACTACAATATCCCTTTAAGCACACACTCATTTACTGACAGACACATACTGACAGTCTCACACGCACATTCACTGACTGACACACACTGACAGTCACACACACACAGATGTCACTGACAAACACAAACTCACTGATTTGACACACACAATCACTCATCAACAGACACACACTGACAGACACATGGATAGTCACACACACACACACACTCAATGACAAACATACTCTCACTGATTTGACAAGCACTCACATACACACACAAATTATTATAAATCAAATTAACATTTTCCACCGAGCCTCCCTACCTGGAGCTGGCGTGGATCTGTCCCTGGGGTCCAGTGGGGCTGCTGGGAGGCATGCCGCTGCGCTTCAATCAGTGGCGGCGAGGGAGCTGTGATCTCCCTGCTCTGCTCCCTTGCGCCCAGTCTACTGATGCCGGGAGCCAGAATATGACATCACAGCTCCCTCGCCGCCTCTGATTTAAACACAGCCGTATGCTTCCCAGCAGCCCCACTGGAACCCGGGGAGAGGGGGAACACCAGGTAAGCCAGAGTAGGTGTTTGGGGCTGCTTTTTTTTGCTGCCCCCTGGTTAGTGCTGCCCAAGGCAAATGCAGCATAATGTAGTTGTTCTGAAGTCTATATCCTATTCCTGAACGCTTTTCAATGTAAACACTGAAATTTCAGACAAAAGGCAGTGTTTGCATTGCTGCCTGGTGATACCTCTAGCGACAGTCACTCAGACGACCTCTAGAGGTGCTTCCTGAGTCAGTGCGTCACCTATGTTAATGTTCCCTATAGGGATGCATTGATTCAGTGCATCTCTATAAGAAGTTAAATTTGCGCAGTGGCATTTTGCAGTGCAATAGTCTCCCACCCAATGCTTTGCTATGGGGAAGCACTGGATTGGCTGAGATCGTTAAAATTGATGATCGCAGCCATTGAGGTGGGGCCAGTCACTGCGTCAGAGTAAAAACACCTTTGCTATGTGATTGGAGGGAACACACAGACCTGCAAACACATACAGACACACACACACACAAGTAATTACTTGATTTCAATTTAAATCTTCCCAGCCTCCCTACCTTTGGAGAGCTGGAGTGGATAGGCTTTCCCTGGGGTCCAGTGTTGCTACGGTCATCTCCCTACTCAGCTCCATCTCGCGCACTGTTTAGTGAGCCGGGGGCCAGAGTGACGTCCTAACCCAGATCCCAGCATCACTGCAAGGCGTGCAAGGGAGCAGAGCAGGTAGATTACAGCTCCCTCCATCGCCGCAGCACTAAGTGAGCAATGCTATGGTGGTGTTTTTTTAAGAATAGGAAAACAGGGTTGAGCCTTGTGAAAGTAGACAGAGAGGGAGTAGAGTGAACCAGTAGGCAAAAATCAGGCATGACTAGCTAAATCTGAATGGTACAGTTAAATTCAAAACATGCTAGACCAAAAACACATCAGCCATGCGCCTGAGAAATAACCACTGGGGCTAATAAAGGAAAGCACGTTAGACATATAGCTAAATATAAGAGCTCTTATGCTACTGGGTTTAAAACGCAACCAAAAGAAGCAGAGTAAAGGGGAGACTTTAAGCAGAACATCATATATTGCTGCTATTCTGATATGGCAAAGATCACTGAAATTCTAAGGGTTTAACTACCAGAGATCACCCTATGCCATGTATGGGCCAGAAGCAAGAGTCCAGTTCCTTCACATCTTGTAGCAAGCGTTGTCGGGTTTCCCCTTGACTGGTAGGAAAGAGGTTGCAGTGCCACATGTCCCCATACCTTCGGCCCCTGGCCTTGAAGAGGGCCAATGCCCTAAGTCCATGGATCCTTCCACTTCGAAGTGGCAGGATCCAGAGTTCACGGGGTCACTGATACGTGGGTGACCTCTTAGGTGTATGGTCGGTGGCTGGGAGGTAACTTCTGGACTCCAGCCCAGAAAAACAATGTGTCCAGCCCAGAAGAACAACAGAGTCCTCAGCATGGGACCCAGCAGCTGGAGGAGTACGTTGTGCAGACTGGTCGTGGATACGGAGCCAGAATCTCTGGCAGATTTTTTCAAACCTGGCATTAAAGAGGTCCATTCAGCTCTGGCCCTCTTGCTTGAGTTGAGGTTCTGACACAGCGGTCATCTTGGGTATGCCACGCGTTGCAGGGGTTTCACACTTTCAGGCTTCTGTACAGGAACGTATGTTGCCCAGTGGGGACCAGAGGAGGGAGTACAGGGCTCTGTTTTCTCACAAGGATGCCCTGGCAGACCCAAACGGTGAGATCAGCTTTTTCTCCCATCACAGGTATGTACCAGGCAACAAGAGCAGGAGGTCAGAATCTCGGGGATAGCACCTAACGTGTCTAGAGTGTGCTAGGTGTTGGCAGTGGAGTCAGGATGGTGGTAGGTAGGGTATTTGTCCCCCAAACACATGAAATTGCGATGTTTGGCAGGAGCTCGTGCCCTGTGTGACCGACCCTGTATGGTGGTCAAGCCCCGCTCTCTCAGCTTAAAAACTTTTAACCAGAGTGTTAGTATAACAAATATCCCTCTGTCTCTCTTTTTTATCCTAATGTCCCTCTCTTTTAGGAGCTCCATATTGTTCGTGTGTCTGGGTGTATAACAGAGATTAACAGCAATAATTATCACAGTAATGTGTGTTTATAAATCAATCTGTGTAGATAAGATACATTGTTGTTGTTCTAAATTAAATTTTAGTCCTATTAATTGTTATTAGTAAGTCTCCTAAACTTTCTCAGAAAAGAGCCAACCCTGGATACACCCCAGTCACACCCTTAAAATGAAAGTGTCTATCTTTGTGCATTTGAAATGTTGGCAGGTATGTATTGGATGTGTCCACCAAAAATGTATAAACTATAATAAATACCTATGGTAGGAAATTAATATAAAACAGCTCATTTTATAGTTAGACGCTACAAGTCTGTAAACACAGCTGTCAAAGGCAGAATAATAGCACAGATCTTGCTATGACATGTCTATAAAATTTAACAACCAGGGAACAAAAATAATTGAAAGCATAACACATTGTTATCTCAATAGCAAAAGGTTTACGCAATGCCCTATCAATTATTATAAAAGTACGGAAACCAGCGTAGATATTCAATCAATAACCTAGCATTGACTTAAAAACATTTTTTTATTAGGGCGGGGCCGGACCGCCATGCTGAGCGGACGCACGGAGGAGCAGCTCCTGAAAGGCTGCTCCGTTTTAGCCCCAACTAACCGGCAAAAAGCGTAACCAACAACCGACAGCGGTGCCCCGGTGCAAACCAACAACCCCGGTCCCGAGGAGAGGCTTGCCGCGAGGTTTTAGTCCCTCGGTGGGGTGATCCCCGTCCCGCAAGATGGAGACCGCCCGGGCGGTGAGTTGGGCAGACGGCCGCTGCCCAGCTGTCCTGCCCACCGGCGGAACGGCAGAACCGAGAGACTGGGCGGGTCCGGCCCTGTTTCCCCCCCCCTCTGGGCCGGCGGGGGTGATCCCGGCCCCCATCCTGTGATCTAAAGCAGCGACGCGGCAACGGCGGGAACCCGCTTTCAAGATGGCGGAGACCGCATGGCGTGCAACCTGGATCCCTATCTGATACCACACAGAGAGATACTAATCCCTGCCTGTGCAGGACCCGGCAAGCCAGGGAAAAGCAGCACCAACACCCTCAACACCAGAGGGTTCTGCCCAGAGATGAATCGAGGCAGCAAGGCCTGGAACCACCCTGCCACACTGCTCAGCCTCCCACAGGGGAGCAGTAAACGAAGGCCCAACAGCCTAAGGTAACCATATTGGGACTCTCCCTTCAACCAAGACAGACACCAGCCGAGAATGCAATTGCCCCAAGACGCAGCCATCGCCTCCCCACTCAGATGCCCAAAGGGACTAAAGCTACAGCCAGAATCCTCAAACCTCTCGTCCCATTGTCACAGGCGGCACTATGCACAGACGGGCCAACCAGCACGACGAAATGGATCCTTGCCCGGTTAACATGGGGTGGACTTTTCTAAACGAGCGCAGCAAAATCTAATTGTTGATAATGATTTTATGTTATGCTTTGTGTCCAAGCAACTCATATCTTGCACTGGTATTTTCAGATTTAGCGATAACAGTATTTAAGCGAGAGATATCAGTATTAGAGCTAGAGATATCAGTATTAGAGCTAGAGATATCAGTATTAGAGCTAGAGATAACAGTATTAGAGCTAGAGATAACAGTATTAGAGCTAGAGATAACAGTATTAGAGCTAGAGATAACAGTCTTAAAGCGAGAAATAACAGTATTGAAGCGAGAAATAACAGTATTGAAGCGAGAAATAACAGTATTGAAGCGAGAGATAACAATATTAAAGCGAGAGATAACAGTATAAATGCGAGAGAGTAAAGTATTAAAGCGAGAGATAACTGTATTTAGCCATAGCATGTTACTATATATAAAATGAGGTAGATAATCATAGGAGACGTTGACAATATGCTATGACGACCCTATCCTGTACAACTCTTGAAAGTCTCCCTCTCTATATTCTGTACCCCTATAATCACATGCCTCAACAAAAATAAAGAATTTAAAAAAAAACAAAAAACATTTTTTTATTACACTTCTATAAACATTCATTAAATAGGAAATTGTGGTTGTGTTTTTTTTTAGCATGCTTCATTATAAACTGAGGCTACAAAAATGTGATTATGATTCAAACGACATAAATTAAGTTGTCAAGGGCACTCTCCCATAGGACATAGTTGACCAACAAGTATCCAATCCAGCAGAACTTTTTTGACTATAAAATATGTTTAGATGTACAGTATAGTCCATTATAAATTATCAGGGCTCTATTCAAACTCTCATTCTATGGTATGTCTAAAGGCATTCTAAGCATTAACTAGTAATAGTCATTTGTGTAATACCCTGTCTTTACCTCTTTAAAATAATGTTAAACTCACTTTAAATATAAAATTATCATTATATATCAGTAACAAATATTAAACCCTGTGGCAAGGAACAAATTGGGACAACAAATGTTAATGCCACTTATTGACTGTGGGGATGCAGAATAGGCAATATGCACCACCTTTTGTTTCAGTAAATTTAAAAGTGTTTCTAATTAACTGGCTATCATGCATATCTAGATATACTCTTCTCGCTGAATTCTATTCCAAGAAGTAAACTTAAATGGACACTATAGGCTCCCAAACCACTTCATCTCATTGACGTGGTCTGGGTGAAGTGCCCTTGTCCCCAAACCTTCAAAGTGAAAGCATTTCAGACAGCTACTAGAGGCGCTTCCCGCCTTCTCACGGAGTTTAACTCTGTGAAACAATGTTGGATGTCCTCATGCTTTGCATAAGGATGCCCAGTGTCTACAAAATCCCCATAGGTGTCACGTTTAAACATTTCATATGAAGGAACACAACTGCAGATTTCTTATAGTTCGAATATTTATTAGAAGTAATTGGTATTGACTTTAATTCCAATATACAGGTACTGTAGCATTAAGTAATAAACGATAACTGAAGTCCACAATTATATGCACTGTAGCCTTAAGGAGTAATTGATAACTGAAGTCCACAATTATATGCACTGTAGCTTTAAGGAGTAAACGATAACTGAAGTCCACAATTATATGCACTGTAGCTTTAAGGAGTAAACGATAACTGAAGCAGCAAGAGTCCTTTAGTAGTACTGATTAATTAGATGATAAGAAGTTACAATAGCTGTTCCATAGACTTTAACTGAAGATTGACAGATGCAGCTAACTGAGACAAGTATGAGTTGAAGTTAGCTGTAACGGTTGACTTTAACGAAGGACTTTGGAGACAGGAAATAACAGCTTTAGATGCAACGCTTATCAGAGAAGTTTTACTTAGCTTCCGGCACATAGAACACTGGTTCCCGAGATTCCTCAGAGGCGGATTATCCTGCATGGATAGAGTTCAGCTTTAGCCGTGGATGAGGAGAGGCGAAGGGAACTTGAAGTCTTCTAGTCCGGTCCGGTAACAGCAGGCTTTCACAACTAAGTTGCAGCCGGTTCGTGAGTACGGAACGTAGTTCATTAATCCAGCGTCGATCAGCTGGTGCGGTCAGATTAAATAGGGAGACCGGGTCATGAAGAGGTGTGGCTAAGCTCCGTGGAACCAGGAAGTAAGGGGATAATATAATTAAGGCATGACAATAGGAAAGAATTGATTCAATGCCTTCCTGTGGGGATGTGATGGTGTAATGTGTGTGCGCCACTTGCCGAGTATGCACATTGGGTCCTCCATCAGCGTGACGTCAAGGGAGGAGGAGAGCGATCTGGTGTTGGAATTAATGTAAGTGATAAGGCGGGCGGGGCCTGACGGTGATGGCGGCTGGACGCATTATCAGAGAGCTCCGGGCAAATTCTTGGACTTAAGCGACTTACCCGTACTACCGGAGCTCTCTCCGAACCAGAAAGCAAGGTTTTGAACGCCTGGAGTAAGGCGACCGGCTCTGCACGATCGGTGGCAGCCGTCCAGCATCGAACCCTTCACGGGTCGGAGTAAGGCCTAGCAAGCAGCGCGGAGGGGAGAGGCGGTCGCTCTCTCAACCAAGCTCAGGCAGACCTCTGTACAACCCTTGATGGCACCCTGCAACCCCCCCCTTTGGACCGGCGGGGGAGATCCCGGTCCCCACCCTGGAGGCTCACTCCCTCCACCAGGACTAAGCGACCCGGCCTCAACCAGTATTGTCACCCCACGTGGCATAACCAACATGGCGGACGCGGAGGACCCCGCGCCTGATTATGGCGCTGTGATGCCCAGAACGATGGCCTTCCTGGACAATCTACTTGCCGACTTCTGGGGAGCGCTGTCCCCCCGCAACCCAGTACCCGCACAACAAATCTCACAAGAGCACCCATCCAAACCCGATCCCTGGCAGCCTCGAAATAAGCGTAACACAGAGAAAACACAAACAGGACGAAAAAGATCGGGTCGGCGGAGCACAAAGGGCGGGAAGCACAGGCCTGCATCGGACAGTGCTGCCTATGGTGCCATCAGCCGGAAAGCCAAGCAAGCTGAAGCAGGGAGAGGAAAGCAGGGGACACAGAAGAAGACACTAAACATTATGGACACTCCACCGACCTTTTCTGGGTCACTACACCTCCACCATGCCGCGCCTCAAAACTGCGGAGTACCCCTGACAGGTATCGGCTGACCGGGAAACCTGAGTCTACACACATGCCCCAGACAAGGAAGCATTACAGAGACTCACAAGCAGCAGACACTGGGTAGAGGCTTCACCACACGTGCCACAGAACTGTTTTAAGCCCAGGTTTCTGATGCCCCACTATATGATATATGTGCAATCTTGTCTTCCAATTTATAGTCTGGGACTGCATACCAATACTTATGGGCATAATGCCCCCATTTTGAGCATATATAACACGTGCCCCGCTCCAATGGCACAGCAGATTTAAAGTTGTAGCATGTTAACTCACCTATTAGTCTATGTACACCTGCTGGCTATTAACAGAATCTTTTCACTCTATGTTCTCCCTGAGGGGTCAAACTTTTCCACCTCACATGAGATACAAATGTGCTAGCTAAATGGTGTCTTTAGCATTTTCACTGTTTTTACTGCTCTATAGGTACTTAGCCATGTTACTGCTGACCTGGTCAACAGGTGAGACAGGACGGCTTGCAGGATACATTCACACTTGAATTGACGCATTAAAGTTACACTACTTAAGCTTGTTAACTAAAAACACATTTCTGATTCATCTCACAGCAAATTAAGAATATTCACACCTGTGCATTGGTCTGTGGGTCTCTGTGCAATCTTTTAAATCTACGTACAATTCAACGCACACCACTTAGAACAAGCATAGTTGTTTAAAGACACATGCATCCAACTTGCAAAGTGTTGTGAATAGCTGGTTTAATATGCTATGTATGTGTGGTGAAAAACACGGCAAGCAAATTCTATCTCACTGTTGTCTATCATAAGTTAAAAACCTGTTGATTTTACATGACGCCTCAAGCTAGTTAGACTAATCTTGTTTTATTTTTATTCTTATGTTTAACCTCTGCATGTCAACGATATCAGGATGCCTGCCGTAAGCAAGCTCGAGCACAAACAAATAGATATCGTGTAGACGTGTCTGCATAGAATGTTACGTTTAAAAAACTAAAATTGTGCAAAATCTTCCAAGCCACTGTTTAATCTGTTTAAATATGTCTGTACGCTGTTGTGGCGTATAAATGCGCTTTGTACTTTCATGCACAACAAAAATAAAGAATTAAAAAAAAAAAAAAATGTAAGTGATAAATGTTTTTTTGACCCTTTTATTTTTGTGGGGGACATACCTAAAGTTAGGGTCAGAGGCATACTATAGCATTTGGAACACAGTTTTGTATTCCTAATGCTATGGTGTTCCTTTAACACTTGTAATTGAAAAGCAGTTTTCTAATTAATATCTATGAGAAGATTATAATTTAGTTACCAGAGATATGATTATCTTTTATAATAAAATCTAGCGTAACATCTTTTTTGCCTCGTTTGAAACTACTTTTGGGAAAAGTTACATTGTGTATGTTATCTCTACTACAACACATGTATAACTTATTGTTCACTTCTAGTGCTCTACTCAGAAATGAGACAAAAAAATTAAATAAATAAATAATAAAATAAATTTATATATATATATATATATACACACACACACACACACACACACACACACACACACAGTACAATTGGACAGGGTTTTCTAAATGGAATTGCATTATGATGCAATACATACTGGTTTAAATTTACTATAAACAAAGAAGAGAAAAAATACTTAAGCCCTCCACTAGCACCCACGTGTTTAAATGGGTTTGCTTTTATTTTGCATTGCTAAGAAAACATAGGTGCCCTCCCAATTTTTGCAATGGTCTTTACCAAAAGGAGTAACAACTCTATTCAACTCATGTAAAAGAACTGTAAAGGAGGTCTGTCTAATCCCTGCTCTGTGCAACTGAGTAACAGGAGAGGAGCAGAGAAGGTAGGGAGGGATCAGGGAATAGATCCGGGCACATCATGTGCAGCCTGCAATATACAGAAACAAATAAATACAATTAAACATAAACAAGTGTATTTACTAAAATGGGGATTCAATGTGAATTCCAAATTTAAAGTCAAAAAAGTCAAACTGGAAAATCATCTAAGTCAGCTATACATCCAGTTCAGCTATTTTGGCCTCAAAGTGGAAATTCACTTTGAATTCTCACTTTAGTGAATAAACCTGGCAGTCATAAAGTTTGTATTCTGATTGTATTTCGGCATCTGTATCTGCATTCCAAAATCTATGTGCATATTCCTTAGAAATACTAATATGCTATGTATTTGACCCATTCTATTTTAGATTAGTTTATTTAATTATTTAAATTCTAATTTAGGATTATTCAGTCAAGTATTAATTCAAGGTGGGTTTCAAATGTACGTTCAAAATAGCCAAATTGAAAAAACTGAAAACAGTCAGTTTTGCTTCCAGTTACTTCTGCCTTAAATTTGAAATTAACTTTGAGATCTCACTTTAGTGACAAATCCTTTAAAAGTTGTAAAACTCAGGCCCGGGCACATGGGCTTTTATGTTATTAGGGTGACCTATTTATAAAAGGGAGCATGTCACCCTGGCCTGCTGTATATTACACAATAGTGGGGAATTGTCATATTAGAAAATTGTATACCTCCTGAGGTCCTGGGAAAGGAATTTAGGCGTGCCCATAGGGGGCATCTGAATGCCAGTGTTTTTATTTTGTCATAGCAAAGGCTTAATATTAATTTGTTATTTCAGTTTTTCTTTTTCATAATTTGTAGTTTTCAGAAATCTATATCTTAATGCACTGTGATTAAAGACGTACACACTGAAAAGTCGCATTCAGTGGATTGTAATAGAGTTCTTGCAACATATCTATCTGTACTATGGAGACATGCAGAATTTGGACACTTTTAAACTTGCATCATAAATTCCAATCTGTGATTATCATATGACTGGGACACAATGCATGTGGAAAGGTCACCGCTTTGAATAAGCTTCAACACAGGTGGTCATTTCATGCTACACTGAATCTCAACCATAGGAATCCAGTCAACTGGGTTTTATCAAACCAATACAAACGCAAGATTTTTCATACGTGTATTTTGTTTTATCTGTTTTAGATGGACTGATTTTGTCAATCTGTGTTTTTATTATAACATGAAAATAATGCATGACAATTTCAGTACTGCAAAGATAAAGACAAACCATATTTTGAATAGTGAAGCATTTCTTATTGTGGCATATGGGATTTACATGACAATTACAATACTGCAATGATACACCACATTTTAAATGTTAATGAATAATGTCAATAAAGTTATAGCAGGGACACAGACAGCATTAATATATATTGGCAGCAAACAGATTAATCAACTGACAGAAATTAGATTTAGATCATTGTGGCTATACTAAACTAATTTGTTGACTAGGATAATAAAACACCAATGGTCATTTATGTGAAAGAACTCACAGGCATGTTAGAATATAATTATATAATGTTACAGAAAATCTGTTTTACTACTAATACTGTAGACAAGGGCTTCCCAAACTTTTATGGGCCGAGACCCACTTTTCAAAAGAGTAATTTTTCGAGACCCACTTGCTTTTAATGCGTATTTTAGAAAGTGAACACCATGGCAATCAGCTTCAGAGGCATACAATTGGCACACCATGGCAAACTGCTTTAGAGGCATACAATTGGCAAACTATAGCAATCCGCTTTAGATGCATACAATTGGCATACCATGGCAATCAGTTTTAGGGGCATACAATTGGAACATCATGGCAGCTTTAAATACATAAACTTGGCACACCATGGCAATCAGCTTTAGAAACATAAACTTGGCATATCATTGCAATCACTTTTAGATGCAAAAACTTGGCACATTATGGCAATCAGCTTCAGAAGCATACAATTGGCACACCATGGCCAACAGTCAGATACATAAAATTGGCACACCATGGCAATCAGCTTTAAATGCATAAAATTGGCATAACATGGCAATTTGATATATCATGGCAGTTTGAGAGGCAGAATCTTTACACATCATGGCAATCAGTTTTAGAGACATACAATTGCTTGCTCACAGACTCAGAATCAGAAATGCTGTTGTCCTGCTCTTTCATCCAGGCACCTCACGTTGATTATCCTAGTGGTGGAACTAATGTAGAGAGGACCCTGGTGCAAGTATGTTTTCTGGGCCCCCATCTAGTGAAAGTGTGACCAAAAGGTAGATCTCCATCTGTCGGATAACTTCACAATAATATGCCAGATGGAGATCTACCATTTGCACATCATTGAAGGGTTATATTTGTGAGCAGTATTTGAATGTAAGCATGTTTTTGTATTAAGTATATGTGTGCATGTATGGGTGTATTTGTATGTACTGTTGCTATTGGAATGTAGTGGTGTACTTGTTTGTAATGTTTGTGTCTGAATGCAGGGGTGTTTGTATATGTAGTGTAGGACTTTAACCCCTTAAGGACCAAACTTCTGGAATAAAAGGGAATCATGACATGTCACACATGTCATGTGTCCTTAAGGGGTTAAATGCAGGTGTGCTTTTTGTGTGTAGTGTTGGTGTTTGTATGAAGGGGTGTTTGTAGATCATTTTAGTGTTTTAATGCAGGGGTGTGTTTGTATGTAATGTTTGTGTTTGATTGCAGTGTGTGTGTGTGGTGGATGCAGTGTGTGTATATTGTGTTTATAAAATATACATATACACAATGTGTGTTTCCATGTAAGTGTTTTTTTGTATGGAGTATGTGTGCAGTGTATACACACACACACAAATACACACATTGACACAGCGATACACACAATGACACAGATACACACAGACACACACTGACACAAAAGGACACGCAGAGACAGGAGGTGAGGGTGACAGTGTGGGAGGGAGTGTGTGTACTGGTAACAGTGTGGGGGCAGTGTGAGAAAGGGTTACAGTGGGCGGGCAGGGGGAGAAAGGGTTACAGTGGGTGGGCAGGGGGAGAAAGGGTTACAGTGGGCAGGCAGGGGGAGAAAGGGTTACAGTGGGCAGGCAGGGGGAGAAAGGATTACAGTGGACAGGCAGGGGGAGAAAGGATTACAGTGGACAGGCAGGGGGAGAAAGGATTACAGTGGACAGGCAGGGGGAGAAAGGATTACAGTGGACAGGCAGGGGGAGAAAGGATTACAGTGTGCGGGAGGCAGGGGGAGAAAGGGTTACAGTTTGCGGGAGGCAGGGGGAGAAAAGGTGACGGGGGCAGGGGGAGAAAAGGTTACAGTGTTTGCGGGAGGCAGGGGGAGAAAAGGTTACAGAGGGGCAGGGAGAGAAGGGGTTACAGTGGGGGGTAGGCAGAGAAGGGGTTACAGTGGGGGGGAGGGAGGCAGGGAGAGAAGGGGTTACAGTAAGGGGGTTAGGCAGAGAAGGGGTTACAGTGGGGGGGTATGCAGAGAAGGGGTTACAGTGGGGGGGTATGCAGAGAAGGGGTTACAGTGGAGGGTAGGCAGAGAAGGGGTTCAGTGGGGGGGTAGGCAGAGAAGGGGTTACAGTGGGGGGTAGGCAGAGAAGGGGTTACAGTGGGGGGGGAGGACGGCAGGCAGAGAAGGGCTTACAGTAGGGGGGTAGGCAGAGAAGGGGTTACATTGGAGGGGGTAGGCAGAGAAGGGGTTACAGTCGGGGGTATGCGAGAAGGGGTTACAGTCGGGGGTATGCGAGAAGGGGTTACAGTGGGGAGGGAGGAGGGCAGGCATAGAAGGGCTTACAGTGGGGGGTAGGCAGAGAAGGGGTTACAGTCGGGGGGTATGCGAGAAGGGGTTACAGTGGGGAGGGTAGGCAGAGAAGGGGTTACAGTGGGGAGGGTAGGCAGAGAAGGGGTTACAGTGGGGAGGGCAGGCAGAGAAGGGGTTACAGTGGGGAGGGCAGGCAGAGAAGGGGTTACAGTGGGGGGGAGGAGGGCAGGCAGAGAAGGGGTAGGCAGAGAAGGGGTTACAGTAGGGGGGAGGAGGGTAGGCAGAGAAGGGGTAGGCAGAGAAGGGGTTACAGTCGGGGGGTATGCGAGAAGGGGTTACAGTGGGGAGGGAGGAGGGCAGGCAGAGAAGGGCTTACAGTGGGGGGTAGGCAGAGAAGGGGTTACAGTCGGGGGGTATGCGAGAAGGGGTTACAGTGGGGAGGGTAGGCAGAGAAGGGGTTACAGTGGGGAAGCCAGGCAGAGAAGGGGTTACAGTGGGGAGGGCAGGCAGAGAAGGGGTTACAGTGGGGGAGAGGAGGGCAGGCAGAGAAGTGGTTACAGTAGGGGGGGGAGGCAGGCAGAGAAGGGGCTACATTGGGGGGGTTGGCAGAGAAGAGATTACAGTGGGGTGGGGGGGCAGGCAGAGAAGAGGTTACATTGGGGTGGGGGGGCAGGCAGAGAAGGGGTTACATTGGGGTGGGGGGGCAGGCAGAGAAGGGGTTACATTGGGGTGGGGGGGCAGCCCGGGCAGGCAGAGAAGGGGTTACATTGGGGTGGGGGGGCATTGTTGGGGCTCTGTGCCCTACCTTCATTATACATCCCTGGTGGTCCAGTGTCTCCCTGGTGGTCCGGTGGGATAACTCTTCGGTCTGAGCTCCGCCGGGTGCAGCGCTGCAGACAGTGTAATAAAAGTCTTGCGAGCTCCCAGAGTGTTGCCATGGTAACGCGCTGGGAGCTCGCGAGACTATCACACGGTCTGCAGCTCTGCACCCGGCGGAGCTGCAGACCAGAGCTGCTGGGCAGACTGATTGGAGGGAGCCCGGCGGCATACAGGGCAAGCCTGCTTGCCTGACTGCCCGGCGGCCCTGGATGTGTGGGTCAGCGCGACCCACTGGGGATCGCCCTGCGACCCACCAGTGGGTCGCGACCCACACTTTGGGAACCGCTGCTGTAGACAATTTATCTGGGTGCTGAGGCTTATCAGTAGGGGAAAGTACAGCAATGGAATGCTAGCAGTTAAGCCTACAGGTCATATGGGTGGCCAGAGGGACACAGCTCAGCTACATCCAGCCTGTGTTGGCTGTGGACTTCTCTACCAAAGACCTCCTTCTGCCTTAGGAGAAGCCTCACGTGGCCCCAGGTTAGGGAACTCCACAAGGAACTCTCCCAGTTTCCTGTTGAGCCAGTCTAGACCTTGGGACAGAGACCTAGCATGGGAATTTTGCTCAGCCCTGATGGGTAAACTCCCGTGCCACTTGACAGTAGCACCAGCCTTGATCATCATAATGACCAGGTGAAGTCCAGTGCAACTGACAAGGTGATAAGAACATTTCCTCCTACAGCATCATTATAACTATGGACAGATCGAACACAACTGAATGTTTACTTGTAGCTACTGAATTTAATCTTCAAATATTATTTCAAGAGACCTCTAATGCTATACAAGTTACATATAGTTACATAGCTGAAAAGAGACTTGCGTCCATCAAATCAGCCTTTCTCACATATGTTTTTGCTGTTGATCCAAAAGAAGGCAAAAAACACAGTTTAAAAGCGCTTCCAATTTTGCAACAAACTAGGAAAAAATTCTTTCTTAACCCCAAAATGGCAATCCGATATCTCCTTGGATCAAGCAGCTATTACCCCACTAATTATAAATTATATTCCAGTATGTTATGTTTTTGCAAGTATTTATACCATGGTGTTTAAAACCCCTTAAGGACACAGGACATGTGTGACATGTCATGATTCCCTTTTATTTCAGAAGTTTGGTCCTTAAGGGGTTAAACATCTGTATGGACTCTGATAAAACCACCTCTTCAGGCAGAGAATTCCACATCCTTATAGTTCTTAATGTAAAAAAAAAAAATATTTCTTTGCCTTAGACTAAATCTCCTTTCTGCCAGCCTAAATGTGTGACCTCGTGTCCTATGTATAGCCCTGTCTATGAATAGATTTCCAGATAATGGTTTGTACTGAACCCGAATATATTTGTATAATGTGATCATATCCCCCCCGAGGTGCCATTTTTCCCAAACTAAAGCGATTTAAATGTTTTAACCTTTCTTCATAGCTAAAATGCTCCATTCCTTTTATCAAATTTGTAACCTGTCTTTGCACTTTTTCTAGTGCCATGATATCCTTCTTTAGAACAGGTGACCAAATTGCACAGCATATTCAAGGTGTGCAAAAAATTAAGAAAATGTTTGTGTAGGCGCTTCAGAAAATAAAATATAAGAAAAATACGACTTGGGTAAAAAGAAGGTGTACTCCCCTATCACCTTTACATAGAATACATAAAACACAGCACAATGTACACCCAAAGTGATAGCACACCAATGTGTTGAACCTGTGCTGCTCCGATACATGAGTATATTTGGTGTGCTATCACTTTGGGTGTATATATTTAAGGTGTGGTCTTACCAGCGATTTATAAAGAGGCAAAATTATATTTTCATCCCAAGAATTAAAGCCCCTATTTATACATGACAAAACTTTACTGGTAGATTTCAAATCCAGAATAGTATAAAAAAAATTAAGTTATTTCTACGTTTCATTATTTTTCTATCACTGATTAATACACTTTTATGATTCCTACTGTATAAGACTCATAAGAAAGAAAAAACATACCAGAAACAAATACAATTAAGGAATTGTTGACATACACTTTGGAGTAAATACAATGGGTGTTCTTTGTGTATAGAAAAGCTGCTAGTTCAAATTTAGGACAATGGCACAGCTTTGAACTAAAATATGGCTCAAATGTACACATATAAAGGATTGTTTGTTACTGCTGACTATAGGTATTAGCCTAGGTTGATTTGGGGGATCATTTTTGCTCCAGCATAAACCATTTTTACATCTTAAGCTGTAATTTTGTGTGTACTTTTTACTACTGTCCTGTCATTGCTGCCCTAATATTACTATTCTTCTAAATGTTATGTGCTACTTTATAGGACCCCTGAGTTTTTGCTGACTTTTTGTTTTGTGGTAAGTCTACTTAATTGTCATTGCCACAACACTGGTCTTGTATGCTCTGGGTTTTTAATTATCTATTATGATATCATTATTTTTGTTACTTGCCCTGTTGTCTTGTATTGCTGTTATGATGCATGGTTTCTTTAAATTTAATTTGCATTTAGGCATGACCTGGCATCTTTTACAAAGTATCCCAGAGTACTTTCCTTCTTTACAAAGTATCCCAAATTAGTAGCCTCCTGAGCCAGACTGCAAGTCTGGACATGTAGTGACTGACTATAACAGGTGTACATTAAAACATTGATTTGTATGTCCAATATATATCTTCATTTTCTAATCAGTTCCTGGTGTCATTATATTCCAAATGTGTCAACACCTCTCGTATAAATGTACACTCAAGCAGTTCCACCCTCACCATCAACCTCTTGAAATCATTGTCAAAATGCCACATTTTCACCAACAATTATTATTGGTATTTATATAGCGCCAACTTATTCTGCAAAGCATACATGTCTGTCGCTTTAAGAACATCTCCAAGATACTTCCATTCCTAACACCAGACAAGACCAAAAGAAATACTACTCAGCAGTAATGTCCTGCCTGGATTACTGTAACTCTGTCCCATGTGTATCCACTACTCTGACCTATGCCCACTAGAGATGTCGCAAACATAACATTTTCCGTTCGCGAACAGCGAACGCGAACTTCCGCAAATGTTCGCGAACGGGCGAACCGCCATAGACTTCAATAGGCAGGCGAATTTTAAAACCCACAGGGACTCTTTCTGGCCACAATAGTGATGGAAAAGTTGTTTCAAGGGGACTAACACCTGGACTGTGGCATGCCGGAGAGGGATCCATGGCAAAACTCCCATGGAAAATTACATAGTTGATGCAGAGTCTGGTTTTAATCCATAAAGAGCATAAATCACCTAACATTCCTAAATTGTTTGGAATAACGTGCTTTAAAACATCAGGTATGATGTTGTATCGATCAGGTAGTGTAAGGGTTACGCCCGCTTCACAGTGACAGACCAAACTCTCCGTTTAACGCACCGCAAACAACCATAAACAGTCCATTTGCACAACCGCAAACTCCCCATTTGCACAAGGTTGGATACCAAGCTAGCCATGTCCCGTTCCTTGTCCTCACTGATGTCATTGAAGGTCTCTTCCTCCACCCAGCCACGTACAACATCAAGGGTCCCCGAAAGGTGACAACAAGCCCCCTGTATTTTTTTTTTTAAATGTACACTACTGTTACACCAGATATGAGTTGCACTAGTGTGACACTGTGCCCTGGCAGGCCCTGAAACGCACACGTGTGAAGGAAACTGACTGCTATTATATTACAGTCAAAAAAGTTGTTTTTTTAAATGCAAGCTATTGGGACACCAGATATGAGTGGTGGCACTGGGCAAGTGGGCACAGTATACGCTGTGAGCCTGACACACACGCTGGCAGGCAGGCAACAAAAATAAATAAAAGCAGACTGATGTTCTAGCCCTAAAAAGGGCTTTTTGGGGTGCTGTCCTTACAGCAGAGATCAGATGAGTCCTTCAGGACTGTAGAGGACACTGAATACACTAGCCTAGCTATCGATTTCCCTATTAAATCAGCAGCAGCTACACTGTCCCTCCTCTCACTAAGAATGCAGCTTCTGGGGGGTAGGGCCTAGCTGTCATGGAGGAAAGACGCACTTCGTGTGAGCTCCCTCAATATCTCACTTTAAGCAGCTATCAACAAGCGAATTTCACCCCAGAAGGGGATGACCCAGCAATGTTGCTCCTACCTGACCGACCCGACATGATTAATAGCGGTCAGCAACTCGACAGAGTCTTACTTACCTCCGCGTGGCAAGTGTGGCCTGGTGCTCACCGGGCGGGAGAGGCGGCCGATTTCCCGATCCTGGGATGCCCAGGAGCAGCTACTTCCCGGCAGGAGCTCCGTCGTTACCCCCCCCCCCCTCGGACCGGTGGGGGTTATCCCGGTCCACCCCCGAGAGACTGTCTGGAGCTAATGGACGCACAGAGCACAGCCGCCCAGGCTGACATACTCATCTGCGACTCTCCCAATATGGCAGCAGCCGCGTGTCCTCCTGGTACCAGCAAAGCATGGCAGGATATAGAGTCTAAGCTGGACAGACTCTTTAATCAATTTTGGAAGCAAATAACAAGCAGGAAGCCCCAACAAGCTCCACCACAGCCCCAACAAGCTCCACCACAGCTAAGCGAAGCAGTCCCCATTAAAATCCAACAAAAGGCATCGAAGACGGGACCGGAGGCACAAACAGAAATGCAGAGCCTGCCCCACGTCAAGCACTCGCCTCCACCTTAAGCCACCACAATCCCGCACCGGACGTGAAGCACCACCGGGACAGATCCGACCACCCGACAAAACAAGCTTCAACTACCTCAAGCCGCGAGCCCGACACTCAGCCAGAGACTTGCCTTTGTTGTTCCAGTTATCAGGGATTTCCAGGGTCTGCACCTGGCGCCCAGAAGGGATCGGATGAGCACAAGCAGTAAACAGCAGCCTGCCAAGCATGTCCCACTATAGCCGATCCTCCACACCATGCCTTTGATCACATGAACTGCTCTCTGAACATTAACTAATCCTAAAGTAGCAAGCGTTTAAACATGTCATTATTTCACCTCCTAAAGAGTTTATTGTCGTAGTTCCTTACATGCCTTTACCTTAACCGTTCATGTATTATGTTATTCACTAGTCTCATCTCATGGGGCGACTCACACTTGATTTATAACTAGTGGTGGAGCTGCTGATATAAATACACAGTTAGTAACGTTCAAGCTACACCCTAAACATGACAGCCATCTTTCTCAACAATGTACTGCTATATACTCATACCCTCAGTGCAACTAGCCATGATATACGCACGTTCAGCCTAGCATGCTCAAATATAACACACTTTTGTCTAAAAAAAAAAATTATACAAAAAAATGAAAATAAAATAAAAGAATGCAGCTTCTGAATGAATCTAAAATAAATGCTGTCCAGGAGATGGGAGGGAGGGTCTGCTGCTGATTGGCTGGAATGTGTCTGCTGACTGTGAGGTACAGGGTCAAAGTTTACTCGATGACGAATAGGGGGCGGACCGAACATCGCATATGTTCGCCAGCAAACCGTTCGGGACATCTATAATGCCCACCAATAGCGAAGTAAAACTGAACTGCACTAGATGTCAAATAATGCTCCTTCATTCTTCATAATTTGTTCAGCCTAGGCCTAATGCCTCTCTTGTCATTGTTTAACCCCTTAAGGACACACGACGTGTGTGACACGTCATGATTCCCTTTTATTCCAGAAGTTTGGTCCTTAAGGGGTTAAGGACACATGACATGTGTGACATGTCATGATTCCCCTTTTTTCCAGAAGTGTGGTCCTTAAGGGGTTTATTCCACTCTCCTCTGTGCGACAGCTTCCATGCTGCACCTAACCTTTTGAATTCTTTGCTCAGTCAGATTCTTCCCCACATACCAAAGCTTTAAACTTTCCTTGTTAAACCCACCTACTCCATAAAAGCTTGTCCTTAAGAATCTCCAATACAGATGCTGAAGTTACCATAGCATTTACTGGTTCTCCACACTATCTCATCCAAAATCTTCCTATCCAATCTGATTGTCCTATTTTTCAACTTTGTGTACTGCATGCTTAATCCGGTCATACTGAAGAGCAAATGTATAGTGTCTTTTTAAAATAAATATATATATTGACCAAAACTGTGCATGATATTTTCATTGTCACCCCAGCCAGAGGTTCAGCCCTAATAAATGTTTTAGGCCATATATATATTGACAAAAACTGTGCATGGTATTTTCATTGTCACCCCTGCCAGAGGTTCAGCCCTAATAAATGTTTTAGGCCATATATATTGACCAGAGTTGCGCATGGTATTTTCATTGTCACCCCAGCCAGAGGTTCAGCCCTAATAAATGTGTTAGGCCATACATATTGACCAAAACTGTGCATGGTATTTTCATTGTCACCTCGGCCAGAGACTGTCATGATGTGAGCTGGGGCAGTTCAATGCAGCTTGCTATGAGGAGGCATTTTGTGGTGAACTGTGTGTTTGGTTTAATTGCACCTGGTCACCTTTGTGTTGGTCCTGGGAAAGAGTAATATTTTTTAGGTTTCACACAAGACACTAGAAGGCTGAAGCCTAATTTATACTAACTTTTGAAAATATGAAAAAGAGGAAGCCCTCGGAAGTTATCCCTAAAAATTGTTTTACTGAAAATATGAAACAGATCCCTGAGAAGTTAATATCCGTAAAAGATTTTTATACTGATGGTATATTATGACATTGTTCAGTGTGGCCTAACCAGGACGTAGGAAACGTAATATTTTATGCATATGTATGTTATTTACTTTAACTTGTGGGATACCAGCAGGTATATAATTGACAGCAAAGTTGATATAACAACATAGAGGAGATAACACCGTTAAATAGTAGTAATGCATTAGACTGCAATCTACAGTATCTATTCAGCTGATAACTTAAATTCCTTTGAACCAAACAATGAATCATGTTAAAATAACAGGCAGAATGAATTTGAAAGTGCTGTCATGTTTACTTCTCAGATGCACAAACTATTCACTAAAACACACGTCTATGTAGCAATAACCCTACAGCGTTTGCTGCTAAACTTTTCAAAGAAACAGCTGAAGAAATTATTCAGACCTCTTCAGCCATTTATTTCAATGTGTGTATCATGCAGTACCAACTTCATCCTCTGCAACAGGCTCTGCTTATGGGGCAATGAAATAGTTAATGCATTCAAGGCTCTGTATGGGAGATTGTCAACTACAGTTGAATGAGGAAATGTAAAGTTTTTTTGACGTGTATAAATGTAGTTAACACTGGGATTGTAGCTGAAGGTATAGTTATTAAAGTGCGCGGAGTGGCTGTGAGTTATACAAGAGTCAAACAATGCCAAGCTCTGCTATAAAGTAACTTCACGTTGAGTACTGAGCTCCCAGGCGTGTTCGAACACGGATACAAAGTAACTGGGCTGAGTGTTCTTTGTCTTACCAGATCCTTCCGGGGACGGGGACGGAGCCGGGTCGGGGGCATTTCTTCCTTGGATCTGATTGGACCAGGTTTCCCGGCACCGGGGGCATTTAAATGTCTGCGGCGAGAGGAAATGTGGAGTTAGATCTGGGGGCAGCAACCGGCAGGAAACGGAAACTCCAGGGATGGAGAGTCAGTGACTGAGACAGTGTAAAGGAGAGGGGCTGAGACACAGAGTGATAGGGAGTCAGAGAGAGGGGCTGAGACAGAGAGTGATAGGGAGTCAGAGAGAGGGGCTGAGACAGAGACTGATGGAGAGTTAGAGAGAGGGGCTGAGACAGAGACTGATGGGGAGTCATAGAGGGGCTAAGACAGAGAGTGCTGAGGAGTCGGTGAGTGGGACTGAGACAGAGTGCTGGCGAGTCAGAGAGGGGCTGAGGCAGAGTGATGGAGGAAGTAAGGGAAATGGGCTAAGACCGAGATTCTGAGAGAGAGTTACTGTGAGGGAATGTGACAGACTGAGTGAGAGAGAGGAACTGCTGCAGACTTCGAGGGAGAGTCAGTGACAGTGGCTGAAGTAGCCTGAGTGAGCGCCAGAAAGAGAGAGGATGGGGCAGAATGTGAGGAAGGGTAAGATGTCGGAAAAATGTGTGCTTTTGTGGCTCTTTTTTTATACATTTTATACATTGGAAGCAAGAAATTAACCAAAAAAAGAGAGAGTCAGAATCAGAAAAAAAGAGTGTCAGAAGTGGTGCAGTAAGATATGATGTGGCACAGATAATGGAGTATTATTGCAAATAGTATAGTGGCAGAAAAAAAAAAAAGTTTCAATTGGGAATATACCACTTTTCATACATAATCTCCATGTTGTTGGTTTCCATGGTGATTGCTCCCTATCATCACTTTTTCCCTTAATAAAATATATTTGAGAGAGGCAAAATGCCACGGGGAAGTTGTGAAGACATGTTGCTACAGTGTAAGGCAGGGCTGGGGAGAATTCATTTTAAAAGTGCCAACTTTAAAAAGACAAACATCTAGTTATATAAAAGTTTAGTTCAGATTGGTTGGATTGGCATGAAAGTCCTAGCCCCTTCCCTTCTGTAAATGCCTGAGTTCGCAAGACAGTTACTCATAGTCTACACCCGGTGGAGTGGCAGACAAGATTCCCAGCACACACTGGACCATCAGAGATCAGCATGCCCTCTCTGTCACGATACTGGGGAACCCAACACGCTAACACACACACAGACACACAGACAGAAAGTGTGCAGTACCGGTCCTTAGAGTGGCCGGGCTAAGCACACACAGAATAGTCAGGAGACAAGCCGAGTAAGGGGAACCAGAAAACAGAATAACGAGAAACAAGCCGAGGTCAAAGGGTAGGAGAAAGTCACAAAGTCAGTATAACAAGCCAGAGAGTACGTAACCAGAAAGCACACGTTCAGAATCAATACTATAAAGCAAAGACCACAACAGGGCACAGATAGACAGGAAAGGTAAGTATTTAAATCCTAGCCTGAATCCTGATTGGCTAACCACCAATCAGTATTAACAAACACACGTGGGGGATATCTATACCTCCCACTGTGTTTGTTGCACTGTAGCTTTAACGCCGGGTCACGTGAGTGACCCCGGCGCTTAGATAATAGTGCCGGCTCCCAGCGTGCAGCGTTAGACATGCTGCCGCTGGGAGGAGGAGAAGAGGACGCGAGCGGCGTGTCAAGAGGAGAGGACGCCGCTCGCTTATCGGTAAGGGGAGAGGGGACCGCGGGCGGCGACGGACCGAGGGTGAGTGCTGCGAGAGGATTGCAGCCTCCCCTCACCGCTGCCCGCGGAGCCCTGACACTCTCTCTGTTTTTAAATATTAATAATTTAATAAATCCCCTATATAAACACTACACCTCTAATGAAGGGGTATAACCAGGGTGGTGGGGCGCTGTGAAGATTTTTTTGAACATGGCGCCTAATGCCGGCCCTGATTATAGAACTTGGAAGCATGTAGAAAAGACAGAAACACAATTTTGAGCACATTATAACACTGCGCAGAGACCTTCACTGACTCCATGTGATATTTAGAATCCAGTTCAAATGCACTACATAGTCTGGGATCCAGGTACCATAGTAACATGAATTTCTATAGGGTATTATGTAGCCATTCTGTAAGATCAGCAGTCCCATTCATCCACCTCCAATCAAAATCTTGCCACACCACTGTAGGAGTGGTATGCAGCGCAATCTTTCACACAACCCCCTTGTACAAGTTGCCTTCCTTCGATGCTGGATTTGTACTTCCTTGACCTTGAACTGAAAATGATGGAGGGCCTAAATACAAGATTTGTATATATTTTGTGGCCTCTTGTGCATGCACCTAACCTCCGTCTACAACTAGACTTTGCTGATATATTTATATATAAAATCATCCTCAATGCATTTATAAACTGTAAATGTGAAGCATATAAAATCTTTATTAGCAAGTTGAGGGTTAGAGAAACCTGCTGAAAGAACAAGGAGTTAGTGCTTGTCCTATGGGCCTTGCAGCAGTTATAATGGACTCCTGGCCACATCTGCATGGTATACAAATTTTCAGGGCAGCAGCAAATCACATAAGTAAATGGAGACATGTAGGTCTCCGATACATTGCTGATATCCAAGGTTATTTTGAATGTCCGGTGGTGGACCACTATGTGGGGGTAATGTTTTATTAACCATAAAAGTACCCTGGCTGCTGTCGGGGATCCTGAGAGATTTGCAGCGTTAGCCAGCCGGGGCATGCTATACCATAGTGGCGGTCGGGTCGGGTGGAAAGTATCCTAGGTTACATGGCAATTCCGGTTACGTTGCTTTTCAAGTTAAATTCTGTGGAATGATGAAAGGGAAGAGAATAAGGGAGAGGATACGGTAGGGTGGAGGACGCATAGCTTGTCTAGCAATGTGGTTGCATCTCCAGGTGGCAGTTGCGGTAGTGTGAGTGCGTGCTGTATGGCTTGCAGGGCGTCGGCATGATGGGAGCCCCAGCAACCCCCCTGGCATAGTGTTTCCGGTGTCGTCAGGTTGAAGTCAGTGTCTGGGGTATTGTGCTCTGTCGCTCTCGGGCATCAGATAGGGTTGTATGGACCCGAGGTGGTTGCCGTTGCGACCTAGTCCATGAAATGCCCCCGTCTCCCTATGTGGTATTGTACCCCCAGTCTCCCCCCCCGATCCAGTCAGGTGTCTACTGTGAACAAGGTGGCACCAACGGTCCCATTGGTTGCTTTAGTTTCCTCTTCTTTCCCCCCAGTCGTGGTGTCTCGGGCGGGAGCGGTGTTGTTGGTTCCGCATGGTATGTGTATCCTAGGTTCAGCTTATGCGTAGTGTACATTGTGAGAGAATGGGGTAGTTCGTCTGCAGTCTGTCGCGGTCTCGACTGAAAATGTGACTAAAAGTTGGGTGGGGTCATCTAGCCGTCGTCCTTTCTTGTGTTCCCTAGTGCCAGTCTCATTAGGGATCACCCGCTTATTGAATGAGGACTTGGAATTCGGCCCCGTCAGTGCAGAGGATCCAGTGTGTCCAGATTGTCATGGATGTTTGTATGTTTGTGATCTCCCCTCTGCCTGTAGGGAGAGCTCCTCTAGGGCTCGGAGCTTCTCCATGCATTGGTACCATAGGGTCATAGGCGGGGGCGTCTGTTTTTTCCAATATAGTGGGATCAGGTTTTTAGCTACATTGAGGATTCAATCGTTAGGGATCATTTATAGGCCAGGCCAAAGAGCGTGTTTTAGTGTGATGGTGCAGGTTGCAGCGGTGGTGGGTCATCTGAAAACTGTTGGATAATTTTGTGCATGGTTGCCCAGTATGGTTGGATCAGAGGACAATCCCACCATAAGTGTAGAAAGGTTCTCGTTTCCCCACCACACCTCCAGCACTTGTCATCTGGTGCGCAATGTAGTGTGAGGGTACAGATTTTGGACCACTGTTTAGGCGAGACTTCCCCATAAAACCCGGTGGCAGTAATCTCTTCAGTTTCAAGAGCATGCCATAGAGAATGTACAGGCCCCTTACCATTGGGTCAGGGTCCATGCATAGTGATTGGAATTCTGTGTGCTTTTGCGAAGTGGAGTTGGCCGGGACGATAGATAATATGAATTCAGAGAGCTGGCGATGTCGAAAGTGTAACATGAAGTGTGACCTTTCGGTTGACGCTAGGGATTCCAGGGGTCTGAGCCTTCCATCATCAAGGGCATGGCAAATCCAGGAATCTTTTGCCCCAATAGGCATTTGAAGGTTCTGGCTTCCAAACCCATGGAAGGCCATGTTGTTGACTAGTGGTAGCAGTGGGGACGGTGAGGTGGTAAGGGTTAGTGGAGTGGCCACATTACGCCAGACTTGAATGGTCGCTTTCATATTTAAATATTTTTTACAATTTCTATATTTTTATATATGATATATATTTTTTTTAATTTTTAATACATTGTAAAATATACAATTTTCTATGATAAACATGTATGAATAGAACATTCCATTTATTTTTTATTTTTTTTTGACATGCATGATAGTAACAAGCATTCTCGCTATGCTACAACAGCAAAGCAAGACAATTATTAACATTACTCTTAACAGTGTAGGCAAATAGGCGGAACTGCGCACATTTTTTGGTGTAGGAATTAAGAGTGGTGCACACTGAAAACATAGATATTATATATTAGAAAAATAGCATCACGTTTGATCAAGATTCTATGAGACAGCTTATCACGATCTACTGAGAATGTCACGTATTCCCTTCTCCCACCGAGTAGTCAGGCAGGTACCTTATATGCTGATATGAACCTAGCCTAAGTTTGTGGTAGCAGTACAGTTAGACATAACCTATGGGTATCTAGACTCCATATATGCCTATTATCCACCTAACTAAAATAAGTTGAGAGTGCAATAGTATAAAGCATACTAATGGTGGATGGGGGAAACAATAAGGTCAAACAAAATGTATAGCGATCAGTGATCAGACTTCACGGTTATACCTCCAAATCAGGCGCCTTCTGCAGCAGAACTAGGTAGGTGAGTCCAGTTGGAGACCATTGCAGCCCAGGGTCTTCCCTCCTAGGATAGCACGGTGGGTACAGCGTACCATCTGTGGGTTTCTTCGCTTGCGCCTTGTAGCCCTCCGTTTGTGTGGCTGGTACTTACAGGACACAGTCCTGTTAGCTCTCACCCCAGGTGGGCAGTGTGTGTAGGACGCAGACGCTTGAGACCTCTGTGCGCCCTTGCGGCCTCCCCTTGCCACATTCTCTCTCTCCTTAAGGTGGGACATATTCAGCCAAATGCGCGTTACATCAACATGGCCCAAAATTTGTCAAAGATAATTTCAATAGTGTCCTTGGATTTTTGGTGGGGGCTGGGTGAGGCTAGCCCATGCGTGTGCAGGCCACGTGTAGCAAGGCCAGATGTATCCACCATCGTGGTGACCTCCGTTCCCGTGCAGCTTGGGAGTAATGTATCACCCACTGTGAGGCTCGTGGCTGTGGCAGCGCAGATCAACAGGGACCGGGATATCCCCCACCAGTCCAAAGAGAGGGGGGGGGGAGTAGGTGCATTGAGTTTGTGTGTCTCAGTTCAGTGGGATGAAAGCAGCCGCCTTTCCCCCACACCGTCTCTTGTAGGCCCCAACCTGCTGCTGCGGTTGCCGGCGTCCCAAGGCTTTGCGTTAGGTATCAAAAGTTGCATGTAGGGGTCCCCAGTGTATAGGGCTCCCCAGAGTGAGTTTCCCTGCACGTCAGCACGAGATATCCCCAGGTATACTTCCCCGGCAGCAGGAGTTCAGGTGAGACACGTCTTTCCAGCTGGCTTGCCAGGCTCTGCCCCAGAACATTCCTTCTTATTTGTTTACGTTTTAATTATAAAGAGCAAAACCATAAAAATAAAATTTCATAAACCTAAACACTGTGTGCCACTGTTATGGGCAAATGCAAATATTACAAGTTTTAGAATGAAAGGTTGTATTTCTTAAACTGTGTACTTTGTCTTTAAGAGATATTGCAAACTGACAAGGTGTTAGAAATGGAACATATTGTTTTTCATAGATGTTTCTTTAAGCAATAACCTCAGTGCATAATATGTTTGCGCCATTTTGTCCCAGACGAATTACAATAACAATAACGCATAAACAAGCTTCAAGGCTATACTACGACTCTTTCAGTACACAATATACTGTGGTAACCCCAAGTTAATGGAACTTCCCCAAATCCGGGAATCTCCCACGACTGTGCACTTACGTCTTAGTATAAACAACAGATAAGCTATTCAGACTTTAAGATGCCATCTTGAACTAAGTCAGGAAAATTTCCATGACGTATACACCCTTTAGTTATGGCCTTGTATCTTTGCCAAATTAAGGGAGGTCCTAAATTGATTTAAAGTAGACAAGTTACTTTTTCATATATGAACTATGGTGACTCTAAAATGACGACACTTAAGGTATAAATAGGTGTACTTTTAAAATGTTAAGAAACAGAGGAGAGACTTGGAGACAGATGCTGCTCCATCTTAAAATGACTGAGAGGCTGACATGATGACATGTTCAGAAGGGTATGTTAACCTATTAATGATATTTGCAAGCATTTAATTTCATCTTATAAACTCTGCTATAATGGATGTTATATGTCTATATTTATATTTTTATATAATAAATATCTAAAAGACAAAACTATTGCTTCCAAGACAATCCTTATTTTATATTGTATTCTCAATTATTTACATATGTTAAATAGAGGATCTCTTACTAACTATATAACATTATGGCTAAGATATCTGTATGGTTAGCCCTGCTAAGTTCTATGCTTTAAGACATTATAGAGGTAAATAAGGGAACCGCCCACGGTTACACCACCATTTTGTCAAGCTTTGTCAAACCTGACATTTCCATAATAATTACATTATTGGTATGACAACATCATATATATTTACTTTTTTCTTGTATAATTTCATTAGTTTTCAATACACATTTATTACAAAATAGAAAGAAAGGTGGTTTTGGACTTGCATTTCAGCTCTTATAGGAGTAATGGTTTGTAACCCTTGAGCACACTTGGCCGCTAATTTTGCAGGTAAATGTTATTATAATATTGTAATGATCTGCACAAATGCAGGTTTATTCACTAAACTCAGTAGAGTAGCGATTTAAAATAGAAATGGTCAAATTTACACTAAGCTGAAAAGGAGAAATACAAAATAATAAGTTTACTATTCAGATTTCCAATCGGAGTTTAGTGAATAACGCCATGATAGACACTATGAAGGTTTTATCCTAACCAGGAATTGTGGAGTTGATAATAAAAGAGCACAAATGAGATGCAAAAAAAAGAGTCCAACTGGCAAAAATATAAGCTATTTTGCCTCAAAATTTGGCTTGCTATCCACATTCTATAATTTACAAAATAAGCCGTATAATTTTACAAAATTCAGCTTTTTCTTTACTCGCATAATGTCACTTTAAACCAGCTTGTTTAATTAAAAGATGCAGGGAGCATAACCACAAAGGTACTCAGACCCTTTCCTTAGGGAAATGAGTCTCAAAACAAGAATAAACAACATTTAGGTTTGAACCAAAGAAAAGAAAATGTTACTTGCGCTTTCTCCTTAATCCCTATGTATATTTAGACAAATGGAGGTCATTTAGTTGCTCCAATGGCCATTGGAGGGATGCCCGCCTGCCAACGTCAAGGCAGACCCCCCTAAGCGGGTCCTAACACTGACCCTTCAGCCTGCTTCCTTGAGCTTCTGGCAAAGATATCTCTAATGAGACAGAAAGGGGTATTTTTTTATATACACCCCTTTACTTATTAACCCTTAATAGGGAACACATGGGATGGGTAGCAGCATTGTAACCAGGCTGTGTGATACAAAGTAAATACAAATACAAAAAGAGAAGTCCTGCGCTTAAGCAGCAAGGACTACAACACACATCAGCCCCAATATATAGTAAAAACCAAAGAAAAGAAAATGTTACTTGCGCTTTCTCCTTAATCCCTATGTATATTTAGACAAATGGAGGTCATTTAGTTGCTCCAATGGCCATTGGAGGGATGCCCGCCTGCCAACGTCAAGGCAGACCCCCCTAAGCGGGTCCTAACACTGACCCTTCAGCCTGCTTCCTTGAGCTTCTGGCAAAGATATCTCTAATGAGACAGAAAGGGGTATTTTTTATATACACCCCTTTACTTATTAACCCTTAATAGGGAACACATGGGATGGGTTTTAGGTTTAGGTTTGACACTATGAGCTTGTAGTATGGAGTAAGTTCTGTGTGCACAGATTCATTATCTAATCAAACTATCTGGAGACTAAAAGAGTCTGCTAAGCTAGGGGTGTGTCAGGTGTGAGATGGGAACAAAGAAGGAACAGAAAAGCAAGGAAGGGTGTAAGAGGCCATCATCATCTCATCAGTAAAGATGACAGATACATACCCACACAACCATTAATGATGGTCTTTCCCTATTAGCATGCTATGATGTGTTTTTTTAATTCATGTTCCTCTAATATGAGCAAAGCTTTAAAAAAAAAATGGCACGTTGTACATACAAAGGCATGTATTTCCAAATATAAATGCCAAGTTATGCTCTGTGATAGACACTTGTTGCTACTCATTTAACAAGGTATTTCATGCTGGAATAACATTTATAGGCATAAGACTGTGATGGCAGCCATGAATAGCATTTGTCCTTAAACAGAGACTTTAAACACCCTGACCACTATAGCTAGATCTAGTGGTTATGATTATAGGCTACACATATATTGGTATGTGGGTTAGACCCACAACATATAGATAGGGGTTAACCCTAATCACTGGAGTACAGAGGGCATGGGGTTCTACGTATTAGGGGGGTGCCATCAGGGCCGGACTGATCCACCATAACTTTGGTCCGGTGCGCGGCCACCTTTGGCACACTGGACTGGGGGACAATTGAAGGGTAACCGGCAGGAGGGGAAATGGTCACCTCCTGACGGTCATTGAATGTAGTGGAACAGAAGCTCTTTCACCACGGTCAGCAGCTCAGCCATGCTACAACAAGGTATGGAGGGTAAATGAGATACATGGAGGGGCTGGGTTGAGAAAGGAATGAGATACATGAAGGGGCTGGGGGGGCTGAGGCATGAAAAACATAAAGGGGGTTAATGAGGCACAACTAGGGGATTGGGTGTTAAAGAGACACATTGAGAGGCTGGGGGTTTAATGAGATATGGTGGAGCTGGGGGGGGGCACAAAGAAACATACAGAAGGGCTGGCAGGCACAAAAAGACACACAGAGGGGCTGAGAGAGGTCAAAGAAACACACAGAGGGGCACAAAGAGACACACAGAGCGGCTGGGGGGGGGACCAAACTCAGAAGGGCTGGGGGGGGGCGGAGACACAGAGGGAAAGGGGAAAAACAGACAAAAAAAGGGGTTGGAGAGAAACAAATGCCAAAGGGGCTGGGGGAAGAAAAAAGCATGTCAGCCTGCCACACTAGTCTGCCAGACACAACTGTCAGCTGCAGCCAGCCTGCCACAGTAATTAAGGTGCGAAAAACCAGCTGGGCTGGGTATGAGAAAGCTATGTTATATTACTATATTGTGAATGGGAGAGTGTTCAAGAAACCCCTCTACAGTGACAATTAGACTCAATTGTAGTCTGTAATGGGGCCTTGAGGGGACTCTTTCTAACATACAGATTTTACATTTCTGTAATACATATTCTTGAAAACACAAAAATTATATGGGAAGGAGGGGGTTTGCCAAATACAGGATCCGCCCTGGGTGACAAATGCTATAGGTACGTTCCTGACCCTCATTACTTACAACACAGGAAGAGTGGTAATACATTTTTAAAAGAAAAATAACAAAAGGAAACTTAAAATAAAACTGACTCTACAGGAAAAGAGAATCGCATTTTACACTTCTGTAAAGTTGGACAAAAAATGTCCCAAGGCCTCTTAAAGTTCTTACCCTAATTTTACAATAAATATTCACACTTCTGAATGCCTGGTATATGGTATGGGGAAGAGAACACTACGCTAAGATCTAACTTTGGATATCTAGTTGCTGGTAGCAGAGAGATACTGGAAGTAGGTATGTAGGTAGTGCAGGTGAGGGGTAAAGATAGGCGAGTCCTAAACTAAGAAGTTAAAGCATAGTCACCCTAGTACTGTATGCCTTACAGTAATATCAAAATATATTTATATCTATAATAGCTGTAGTGCTGAGGCTAGATATAAGCACATTACACCTACACATATCAACACACACTAACACCTGTGTGTATCTATCATTGTAAAGATATTAAGGGCATCAGGGCATCTAAAACCCAGATATACCTCAGCACACACTAAAATCTGTGCTTACATACATACACAGAGGTGCTGGAGCCACATAAGAAGACAGGTGGGAAAAAGGAAAAAGGAAAAAGTGGTAGTGTGTCCTATGCTTGTCAGAAATAAGAAACACCCTGAATACTATCCCTTAATAGCTCAAACTACGTCAGCACGAAGTAGGCCTGTGTGCCTATAATACCAAAGGAGAATGGATATAAATTAAAATTACTCAAACAGTGCTACCCATCATGAAAGTCAAATACCTTATATACTCGAGTATAAGTCGAGTATATACATATGTTTTGTGCTGAAAAACCCCAACTCGACTTATACTCGAGTCAGTGTCTGTATTATGGCAATTTACATTGCCACAATACAGACAGGGGGCTGGCAGAGAGCTCTTACCTCTCCTGCAGCTCCTGTCAGCTCCCTCCTCCTCCGCGCCGGTCCGTTCAGCACCTCTGTCAGCTCCCAGTGTAAGTCTCGCGAGAGCAGCGGGGTCATAGTGCGGCTCTCGCGAGACTTACACTGGGACTTGCAGAGGGAGCCTACCGGACCGGCGCGGAGGAGGGAGCTGACAGGAGCTGCAGGAGAGGTAAGTGCTTCCTGCTAGCCCCCCTCCACTGAACTGCCAATGCCACTGGACCACCAGAGACTGAGAGCCCCCTTCCCTGCCATGTATCAAGCAGGGAGGGGGGGTGGAAAAAAATAATAATAATAAAATATTAATAATAAAAAATAATACTAAAAAAATTACTAATAAAACAAAAAAAATAATACTTAAAAAATAATAATAAAAAATTATTAAAATAATTTTTTAAAAAATAACAAAAATGCCCACCCCCCACCAAGGTTCTGCAACACACACACACACACTGCACTCATACACACACACTGCATTCATACACACACACACTGCATTCATACACACACTGCATTCATATACACACACTGCACTCATATACACACTGCACTCATATACACACTGCACTTATATACACACTGCACTCATACACACACACTGCATTCATACACACACACTGCATTCATATACACACACTGCATTCATACACACACACTGCATTTATTATATACACACACTGTAAATAAATATTCAATTAACATAATTTTTTTAGGATCTAATATTATTTCAAAATTTACCAGTAGCTGCTGCATTTCCCACCCTAGTCTTATACTCGAGTCAATTAGTTTTCCCAGTTTTTTGGGGTAAAATTAGGGGCCTCGGCTTATATTCGGGTCGGCTTATACTCGAGTATATACGGTAAAACAAAAACACTAGAGTATACAAAACTATTAGTTTTTTTCTTTGGAAGCCAATGCAGACTCAACCTGGGTATCCACTGATAATGCTGTAATTACATGGTGAAAAAGTATATCTGACGAACTGTTTGACGATTAAATTTGTCACATTAAGTGATGTATATTATCAAAAATTTAGGCATCCGTTGACAAAAATCAAAACCCTTAAAGGACCACTATAGTGCCAAGAAAACATACTCGTTTTCCTGGCACTATAGTGCCCTGAGGGTGCCCCCGCCCTCAGGGTCCCCCTCCCACCGGGCTCTCGGGGGTGGAAGGGGATAAACTTACCTCTTTCTCCAGCGCCGGACAGGGGACTCTCCTCTTCCTCGGCTGAATGCACATGCGAGGCATGAGCCGCACGTGCATTAAGCCAGTCTCATAGGAAAGCATTCACAATGCTTTCCTATGGACGCTGGCGTCTTCTCACTGTGAAAATCACAGTGAGAAACGCAGAAGCGCCTCTAGCGGTTGTCAATGAGACAGCCACTAGAGGCTGGATTAACCCATATGTAAACATAGCAGTTTCTCTGAAACTGCTATGTTTGTAGAAAAAAGGGTTAAACCTAGCTGGACCAGGCACCCAGACCACTTCATTGAGCTGAAGTAGTCTGGGTGCCTATAGTGGTCCTTTAACAGACATCAAAGATAATTAAGGCATCCAATTCAAAAATAATTTTCTGTATACAGGGAGTGCAGAATTATTAGGCAAATTAGTATTTTGACCACATCATCCTCTTTATGCATGTTGTCTTACTCCAAGCTGTATAGGCTCAAAAGCCTACTACCAATTAAGCATATTAGGTGATGTGCATCTCTGTAATGAGAAGGGGAGTGGTCTAATGACATCAACACCCTATATCAGGTGTGCATAATTATTAGGCAACTTCCTTTCCTTTGGCAAAATGGGTCAAAAGAAGGACTTGACAGGCTCAGAAAAGTCAAAAATAGTGAGATATCTTGCAGAGGGATGCAGCACTCTTAAAATTGCAAAGCTTCTGAAGCGTGATCATCGAACAATCAAGCGTTTCATTCAAAATAGTCAACAGGGTCGCAAGAAGCGTGTGGAGAAACCAAGGCGCAAAATAACTGCCCATGAACTGAGAAAAGTCAAGCGTGCAGCTGCCAAGATGCCACTTGCCACCAGTTTGGCCATATTTCAGAGCTGCAACATCACTGGAGTGCCCAAAAGCACAAGGTGTGCAATACTCAGAGACATGGCCAAGGTAAGAAAGGCTGAAAGTCGACCACCACTGAACAAGACACGCAAGCTGAAACGTCAAGACTGGGCCAAGAAATATCTCAAGACTGATTTTTCTAAGGTTTTATGGACTGATGAAATGAGAGTGAGTCTTGATGGGCCAGATGGATGGGCCCGTGGCTGGATTGGTAAAGGGCAGAGAGCTCCAGTCCGACTCAGACGCCAGCAAGGTGGAGGTGGAGTACTGGTTTGGGCTGGTATCATCAAAGATGAGCTTGTGGGGCCTTTTCGGGTTGAGGATGGAGTCAAGCTCAACTCCCAGTCCTACTGCCAGTTTCTGGAAGACACCTTCTTCAAGCAGTGGTACAGGAAGAAGTCTGCATCCTTCAAGAAAAACATGATTTTCATGCAGGACAATGCTCCATCACACGCGTCCAAGTACTCCACAGCGTGGCTGGCAAGAAAGGGTATAAAAGAAGAAAATCTAATGACATGGCCTCCTTGTTCACCTGATCTGAACCCCATTGAGAACCTGTGGTCCATCATCAAATGTGAGATTTACAAGGAGGGAAAACAGTACACCTCTCTGAACAGTGTCTGGGAGGCTGTGGTTGCTGCTGCAGAATCCATGGATGGCAGGCTTTTGAGTGTCCTTGCAAAGAAAGGTGGCTATATTGGTCACTGATTTGTTTTTGTTATGTTTGTGAATGTCAGAAATGTATATTTGTGAATGTTGAGATGTTATATTGGTTTCACTGGTAAAAATAAATAATTGAAATGGGTATATATTTGTTTTTTGTTAAGTTGCCTAATAATTATGCACAGTAATAGTCACCTGCACACACAGATATCCACCTAAAATAGCTATAACTAAAAACAAACTAAAAACTACTTCCAAAAATATTCAGCTTTGATATTAATGAGTTTTTTGGGTTCATTGAGAACATGGTTGTTGTTCAATAATAAAATTAATCCTCAAAAATACAACTTGCCTAATAATTCTGCACTCCCTGTACAGTGTCATAATATCCAAATCTAAGTTAGGGAGTAAATCCTCATTGCAGCTCAAAGTCACTTAGGCTAGATTTCAAAGTGCCATTTAAAGGAACGCTATAGGGTCAGGAACACAAATATGTATTCCTGACTCATTTAGGTGGCTTGCCGCCCCTTATCTCCCCTCCCCGACCATTGCCACCTTAAAAAGTAATAACACCTTTTTGCTGACATCATCAGAATTTATGATTTTAGCCAATCCAATGTTTTCCCGTAGGAGGCAGGGCCAAACAATGGCTTGGCCAATCAGCACCTTCTCATGGAGATGCATTGAGTCAATGTATCTCTATAAAAGAAAAGTTCAGCATCTCCATGCAGTGTGCAGCACTGCCCCAAGAAGCACCTCCAACAGCTATCTGAGGAGTGGCCACTGGAGGTGTCCCTAAGAGGCAATGTAAACACAGACTTTTTCTGAAAATACAGTGTTTGCATTAAAATGCCTGCAGGGAATGATTATACTCACCAGAACAAACACAATAAGTTGTAGTTGTTCAGGTGACTATAGTGTCCTTTTAAGCTTCTAAAAGTGCTCTTTAGAAAAGCTTGCTGCAAGTGGCTACAAAATGAGTTGATAAAATACCTATAAACATCAGTTGCACACAGGTCTAAAACAAGGTTAAATGCAGCTTAAGCTCAATTCAAATCCAATGATATTAGAACTTGAATATGTTCAGAAGTACAGCGTTAAAAGAAGTCTTTTGAGTTTACATGCTGAGTCTTCCTATGTTCTCAGTGACGATCTAACACTATCCTGGGTGAATTTAAGCCAGAATTGTGATTTGTTAACCCTATTCACTATCAATTCTTATTAAAAAAAGGACAACATTTATTTTAAAAAAGTGGGATGTATAGTTAACACATAAATGTTAAATGTCATATATATATATTGGTAAACGGAGCTGAAATAATAAAAATATGATAAATTACATGTCAAGGTTTCATGTATTTGTTCGCCTTTACAGAATAATTGTGTATAATTATTATTTAAGAAACTGATTCTGGGGGGCGGAGCCTGACTGCCAAAAGGAGCAGACGTGTGTCACAAGAGCTCCTGCACACGCTACCGTGAATCCGGGGATATCCCGACCCTAACGACTCTATAAGCACAGCCTAGCGTTAATCTTCAGAGGAGGCTTTGGTGATTCGGGAGACACCTCACTCGAGTGGCCCTGCAACTGACTGCCCAAATCGAGGCCCTGAGGCCTACACACGAGGGAGCTAGGGAGAGGCGGACGCTCTCCCGGCACCCCAGCTGTTTTCTAAGTGACGGAATCGTGCAAACCCCCCCCCTTCCCTCCCTTTTGGACCGGCAGGGGTTATTCCGGTCCTTATTGGACATTATGGAAGACACCACGTGTAATCCCCTGAACGATGCCCTGCTACCCTCTCTTGAAGAAAGGCTGGATCACTTATTTGCTGCCTTTTGGGACAACATTTATGCCCGGGGGGCACAGTAGAGGACAACCACACCAGCAATAACCCAAGGAGAGGCCATACTGAGACCCACAGCTCCTAAATGGAGCACCGGCAAAGCTAGGTGGGCGGGAAGGATTAGGCGGACGACCCGATACAATCCTCCAAACCGAAGACCCAGACAAGCGGCAAGTCGCCCTACTCCCCAGCAGGGACTACCCCTATACAGCCCCATCGCCCTCCGGAGGACCAGCACTCATCAGGGGGAAAACCCACTCAAGAAGCCACGGGGACACAAAGCGGAACCCTGCTGCACGTCCACAGCTCCCCTGAGCAAGCTTACCCAAGGGACTGTACTTACTCACAAAAAGACGACTAAGGCGGCTTCAAGTCGGACATTCTCTCCAACCGCAACACCCCTATGCAAGCTGGGCATCGGCTGAACCTACCATACCACCAAAGCACTGGCCCGTTGCCACGAGGTTCAAGCAGGTCAGATGACTAGTACATCAGCCTCACACACTCGTACATTGGGACTCTCACCTGCAGTTAACGTTAAAGTCTGTCTGATTAGTGAATAACGCCACCTGTGTCATGTACAATCCAGCATGTTATTCCATTCTAATTAATGCTTAAGCAATCTGATTACTAGCGATGTTTTATTTACTTAGCCTGATCCTCACAAGTTTTGCTTATAATACTCAGACGTAACTATATAGCTTGTTTAGCTTGTTTATCACCCGCTATGCCTATAATGTTATGCATGCCGATACTCATGCTCCTTAACATAGACTAACTCTACCTACACCATATTGTTTACTACGCTTTCAACAAAACAAACAAAAAAAAAGTGCTGTTAACGATCGCCAAGATATAATATCTACTATTTCATCGGCTTGTACCAGCTATCGTGGTGGTACAAGCAGTTTGTCAAACCTTATGCACTGCAAAAATAAAGAATAAAAAAAAAAAGAAAAGAAAAATAAACTGATTCTGTAAATCTTTTGGGGGGGGGGAATGCGGCTTCCTAAAATGTAACCAGAATATAAATGTATAAACATATTTACATATGGGAAAATGCAGACACATTGAAATATAATAAATTTACACCATACATCTGTACTATACAGTATATATTTCAAGTTTGTAGTCATAGATATCTACCCATAGATATTTCTATGGAGTATGGGAGCAAAGCGACATTTTTAAAGCCCCTTAACAGAAAACAAGAGTGTAATGAAGCCGTGAAAGAGAAATATATAATTTTTTTGTATTAACATTTTTATTAGTTTTGACAGGTGGATAAATACAGGAAGAGTAATATTTTAAAAACCAGTGTTGGAGTAAACATCAAGCTTTTTGTTTTGCATTGTTTTTTGTTCCTCTATCTGTATACATTCCTGGGAGAAAATGAGTTAATAGATGGAAAGGGATGGGCTTGCTTTTAAATACTAATCTCCCATTAACTAGGCGATATGTGTTATGGCTTACGATGACATCTTTGAGGTTAACAGTCTTTGGACCATCGTACAATCCTAAATGTATAGACTAGAAACTGTATATAAGAATACTAGGTGGAGCTCTATAACAAAAGTGTATTTTTAGATGAAATCGCAGGAAGCACTGGTAAATATAGTCCAGCAAGATGTGTTGTCACAATTTTAACAGTATGTGCTATACAGCATGCAGCAAGGGCAACTTAAAAGCACTCTTGTAATTTATGTGCTGCCTGGAAGGAAGAAGGCTTTTTTGGGGAATTGCCCAGAGCGGATGGAAGCACTTCCAAGATAAAATATGTGGTCAGACTGTGGTTTGACCACAACTGGTCTATGGTTCTGTTCCACATCCTTTTGTTTTGATGGTTAGCCTTAAGGAGATAACACGTGTTGTAGACGGGTTGCAATTTACACTCTCTTTCACTTTGCTTGTGCTCAGGAAATAGATCATTGAAAGAGAAGACTTGTCTGTTATATTCTTGTAGACTTTTTTTTTTTTTTCATAAAATGTCATAGGGTGCTTGTGACGAACAGTTGCATGTGACTCTTCCAGGAATATTGTGTGCATTAATATATAAGAGGAAGTTGACGTTATATTCTTTTAGGAGACACATTATGCACCTTGTCTGTAACTCATACTTCCGTAGATCAAATCTATAAACTGCTTGTGTGAATGAGTGCGGTCTTTTAGAAAGCATCATCAGCCCTGGACAGAAGCCAAGACACAATCCACTTAAGTCACATTTTGTCTTTTCCTCCTACAGGAGGAATACATTCTATTGGGTACCAGAGCAGACATTAACAGCTACTCTGTGTATCTCAACTTGAGCTAAACTGACATTCAATTCTGGTTTGTGATTGTCATTAAGATTTCGAGTTGAGTGCCACCTGAACAAAACAGGATTAACCATAAGATTTCTTTTTTTTTTTCTTCGTAATTAAGGTTATTTAAATCAATTATCAGTGCTTATTTAAAGTCATAAATAAACAGATAAATACCAACATGCATACACAAATGTTAGGATACTACTGAGAACTGACACGATTTCCATTAAAAATTACAGTGAAATAGGTGATATGTTAGTTTGTCCAGGGACCAAGTCAAAGTAGATGAAGGGTTAGGTTGTGAAAATTCAATGACATTAACCAAAGATTAATTCTGTATTTAATTCCTCTAATGGAGTCGCATTCTTAAAGCTGCGAGGCAGCAGCCTAAAAACACTTTTTTATTCTAGTGGTTTGGGAGGCAAATCCTTCCCCCCCACCCTTGCTAGTCCTCCATGTCGCTCTTGGTAAGTAGCAATGTATGAAGAAGAGAACTCCAGCAGAACCTGATTTATTGATTTATCACCAGCTTTTTTGAATGCTTAACTATATTAGCTTACCTGGAAACACTCTAGATTTGAACTAGACTTCCAGGGTCTGACAACTGATCTCCAGCTCTGTATGGTAGAGTTGGAGCCAAGCTCCTTTCTGAGTGGTTTTGCCAATTTACAGGCAAGATTGTCCTTTCTTCTCTAGCCAGAATAAGAAGGAGACTTTCTTCCGTGGATTAATCCGGGCAACTTCCCAGGCATAAGAGAGCTGTCAGGAGAGGTAATTTCCCCCTGGGTCACTAGCATGAGAAGTATTAAAAATATTCTGATAAAGCACACTGTCCTCTAACTTGCATCGCTCACAATCCAGACTTGGCAGGAGGTTTGCTCTCATCAGTCCTACATAACTTCCATAGATCCAATTGGATATATATGCGACAATTGTGTGACCATTGTCAAATTAAACCCTTAGTAGATATGATATCGGATACTTCCCTGACTGGCCTGGGTAGGTTTCATTACCACCAACTTAAGTCTTATTACTCTTCCACTGCCGGCAAATATCTCTTTCACAGGGATCTCATAAAGTTTGAGGCAATTTGTGCCTCTAGGGTACACATTTTAAGGGGGTTTCCCGGTGCTCTACGCCATTCTGCTCAGCGAAGAAATCAGTCTGCCACCTAAATTAATTTCTAGATGGGAAAGAGAGACGAGAGTGATGCTAACTGAACAGAAATGGGATAAAATCTTCATTCTGACACACAAATGTTCCATTAGCTCCAAATTCCAAGAGATGAGCTTTAAGCTATTGTCCGATTGGTACAGAACCCCGGACGTTCTACACCTCATGAACACCGACCTGACTGATGAGTGTTGGAACTGTACATGACTACTCTATTGGATTTCCCTTGTTTGTTCTGCGTATCCAGGAGTACTTTTCCTGCAAAGCCCCAGTGCATTGTTCACAACCTTGGAGATTTCTCCCTAGAGTCTCCTCAGTTTGTGTTAAACTGAAAGGGTGTGCCTTAACTCACCACTTCGGACTCCCACCTCCAGGTAAAATCCTTACAGCACCAGTTTTCATTGGTGGCAATGGAATCATGGGAAAGAGATCTCTGTGAATGCTTCATCGTGCTGTAAAGTCATACTAATGGAGGTTGCAGGTATATGATGTCACACCTTAGAACTTCAGTAGCTTCTATCTGGCAAACCCATACAATTTATGTTCCACGTAAGTAAGACCATCCAATCTGAGAACACAACGTTTTTTTGAGAATAATGGCCATTCATTTGTATTTGCCCCATTAAGTCAAATGTTGCCAGTCCTTCCTTTTCCCATGTGTGTGTGCACTAGTCTCTAATACAGCCTACGTGAAGTCTATTTCATGCAACTACAACCCTTTCTGTATTTTTTTATTGAAAGAGAACTCTCATGGGTTAAATTTATATTTAATATTTGCACGAGATATCTTGGAGGTTGGTGAGGGTAACTTATTCCATGGGACTTTCCTGCATTATTGTACGCATTAACATATAAGAGGCAATTGATGTTGTATGTTTTCAGGAGCCACATTCTGCGCCTTGTCTGTAACTCATACTTCCGCACATCAAATCTGGAAAGTGTTCACGAGTGCAGTCTCTTAAATCATCATTGTCGGCCCTGGATAAAAGCCAAGACACAGTCCACTTAAATCACAGTCTGCTCTTCCTCTTTCTGTATTAAAAGTTATACCTCTAATATCATAGATTAATGTAACTAAATATGGTATTTAATCCAATCAGGGCTCAGGTTAGCCAAATTTCTTGTTCTTGTACTAAAATATCACTAGTCCTAAAGTGATACAAATTCTGAGAGGAGTGTGTCCTGTTTTTGAATCACATATTTCCATTTTGATTCCTATTTTTACTTTTATCTCCCTTTCTTTTATACTATTCCCCTTTACCTCTGTTCCCTTTCACACATTCCACTTCCCAAGGTCAAGTGTAGAGGACATCAAATTTGCTACCCATTTTCGGAGACTTAAACATAAACCTAACATATAGACCATTGAACATGTTCTACTTTTTTGATTGAATCATGTTGCCTGACACTAATATATATGATTGCTTTCCTCACTGACATATAATATGTTTATATAGATTTACTTCTGGTCTGTTCTTTATTTGTGATATTTATTTTAAACTTCATCACCTTTAATTATGTGTATAAATAAATACATTTTAGAGAACCTGGTAACTGTAGGTGATTTAAACAGTAATATTAACTAGAATGATCCCAGAATCTAATAATTCAAAAATTATATAGGTATTGAAATTCAGAAGTGGAAATGTATTCTGAAAAGTTTGGAAAAGTTCTGGTTTTGGCAAATCCATTCTAATATTGACTTGCCTTGCATGTATGTTACTGGTCCTTTAAGTTGAATAAACACCGACATATTCCTTAAATAATGAGCAGGCAAAATATATCTGTAATCAAAACCCATGCTATAATCTATTTGTATTGCTCCAATCCGTGCTATATAAACAGCGATTAAAGTATACAAATAGTCTAAGTATGTGACACTGCAGGCAATAAATCTGCTTCATCTCATAGAACTGGTTATAGTGTCTGGAATCCCCCTGGTGCCTTCTTTTCATTCAGCGTTAAACAATTTTTTATGTTTTTATGTTTTAAAACTAAATGAGAGGCTCCAGCGGCCAATCCCCTCTGTGCTGCTTTGGTTACTGATAATGTATTAGCCCTTGCAACAATGGGCAGCTATGATTGGCTGAGAATGTCAACTGACTTCAAGAAAATGTTTTCCAGTTCTGCTACTGTGGCCTATAATGTAAAATTAATTTTAAATTGACACTGAATTCCTAACACTTTGGTGAATTAGGAAAATGTATCCATACTTATCACAATTTATTTTCCTAGATATATCCTTGGCAGCAGCGCAGAAGAACTTGAAGTGGTCCAGCAGGCTTAGAATGGTTAACAGCCAAATCATCATGATGCCAACGGGACATTTAAAACTTACAACTAAACTGATTCTTGGTTTGTCCAAACCCACTTGAGAATTGGACAAGTATGGCACAAATCTATGTACATGAGCTCTGTCTTTGAAAAGCAGCAGTAGACAACCTTCCAGATGTTTTGCTTTGCATCTCCCATGATGCATTGCCAGTATTATGGCTGTAAAAGAGTTATGGGAGATGTAGTCCACAACGTTTGGGGTGCTGAAGATTGCCTACCCCTGTCCTAGAGGATCCCTGGACGATTGACAAATTGATGCCTGTGTAGTTCTATATACTGATGCCAGGGAAAGAGGCAAAACGCAACAACACTACACAAGGGAGGAATGGGCACTACAGAGTTGAATATTCACCTGTAAAGACATACAGGAAAGTGAGTAAGTAACTTTTACCATATTGTGCACTTATACTACAGCCCTTTACAATATTATAAAGAGGGGAATTTAAAAATGAGAAAATTACAAAATTAACAAAAGGTTGATGATGACCCTGCTTAAAAGAGCTTACAATCTAGACGCGGTGGGGTATAAAACACAAGAGGAAGGCCTGAGTGGGGGATAGCAATCAAGCGACAGGTTGGGAAAGTAGAAAAATTGACAGGTAGGAGTAGAGTGTGGTCCTTTAAGAGAGTGAGAGATATATTTAAAATAAAAATTACTCTGGGAGATCATAGGCTATTCGGAAGAAAGGGTTTTGGGGGAATTAATTTTAAATGATTGAAGATAGAGGACACTCTCATGGGAGTAGGTAGGGCATTCCAAATGAGTAGAACCACCCGCAAAAAGTCCTGCAAGCAAGCACCAGTTAACAGTAGTGACATGGTTTAGGACAGAGGGAGAAATATCAGGGGAGAAGAGATATATCTGGATGACATCATCTTACAAGTGGTAGCCGAGAAACAGGATGAAGAGAACAGAGCCCTAGGGGACTCCAACTGAGACAGGATGAGCGGAGGAGGTGTTATTAGAAAAGGAATCACTGAATGAACGTTAGGAGAGATCTGATGAGAAACACAAAAGCACTGTTTTACTAAGATCAAGGGAGTGAAGAGTTTGCAGAAGGAGACCATGATCAACAATGTCAAAGGCAGCAGAGAGGTCTAGAAGAATTAGTATGGAGTAGTTACCTTTAAATTGCTAGTTACTTTAATCAAAGGAGTCCCAGTAGAATGGAGGGGTGGAAGACAGATTGAAAAGGGTCAAGGAGAGAGTTGGAGTTGAGAAAGCATGTCAGACGGTTAAGGGCAAGTCATTCCAGAAGCTTAGAGGAGAAAAGGAGAAGAGATATGAAAAGGTAGATATAAGGGGGGTCAAGAGATGGCTTTTTAGGAAGGGTACGACAGTAGCATGTTTAAGATGATGGGGACAATGCCAGAAGAAATGTCCTATCCATATAACTCTTGCTGAATCATAGGTCACATGCCCAGATTACTGCTACCATGAGGGTCACACACATTTTAGGTAGAGTATCCAAATAGACTACTTTTTCCTCCAGAGTCCTTATTGGGGCTTCATAATGGGGTTACCGAGAGAGAGGCTGAACTCTCCTGGGGGACGTTAAATAAAAATTAGCTATGGTAAACTAACGTGCAAGGTAGTAATATAAGAGAACACTGTCTGCAACCAAAATGTCAGAAAAGAAGATGGAAGATATGTATTGGGTTTTGTTTTATAGTTTTTGTTTGCTCTGTTAAACAGCCAAGTGGGTAGAGCTACCCTTTGGTGACGCTGCCATAGATTAGCCATTTCTAACACCGTAATTTCTAAATTAAACCGCTAAATAAAATTCATTTTTGGTCCTATGTCACAAGAGCATTTTCTGCAATTCCCTTTAATAATTCAAGGCCAACATTGAAAGGAGACCAAGCAATTAAAATGAACTTATACATTTTTTGTGTAAGGAACAGAACCTCAAGTTGACGTTATTTTGTTGGGCTCAGAACAAATATTGCACACATAAGCTTAGAGATAACTTAAAGGGTTACGCAAAGCACCATAGCCACTTCAGTGATTTGAACTGGTCATGGTGGCTGGAGTCTGTATGTGCGAAAAGCTGCACATATTGCGTTTAACCCCTTTGGCCAAAAGTTTTGGGCTGTCTAATGTCAATTCTGTACAAATTCCGATGCACAAACACTCACTCAACCAATGAATAAGCGGCAAGATAGACATCTGCATTCTGTAGCTCTGTAGAAGTTGGGCACACAACATAAAATAGTTTGCCTCATTACCGGGGAAACAGCACCAGGGTACTCATACCATCATCACCACTACAGAAGGCTGTGGTTATGGTCATTGGAGTAACCTTTTACCTGCATTAAAGTCACTTTGTAATTTGCTGAAAATCCCATCAGGGATATGTGGTTATTTTATCATGTTGTAAGCTATTATCCATAGGAATTTAGAACTCTTTCTTCATGGGTGTAACAGGAGTTATAGTACCGGCAAAGTTTGACTTTTTGTAATCAAAATTATTGAGTAATAAGGGAAAGAGGTTGGGGAAGAGTTGCCCCATTCTGTTACACAGCATCTGTCTGAATTAGAATGATTTACATTCGGCATTGAAACTAGGAATGCCAGGCAGGAAAGCCACGGATGTTAAATAAACTCTGACACTAGCTCTTGAATAATTACATCAGCTGCCTTGCAAAACAGTTCAAGTTTCAGCCAGCTGTTTCCAGAGCTCTGCACGCTTCCCATGCAGATGTTACTGTGATGTCACTGACATATCCCAACCTGCCGTCACACTCGAGCGTTGCAACAAACGTACACTTTGTGATATCGTTTTTTTTATGTTTGTTGAAAGACACATGACATTTGAATCTACAAATAAAATATTAAAGGGACACTATAGTCACCAGAACAACTAAAGCTTATTGAATTTGTTCTGGTGAGTAGAATCATTACCTTCAGGCTTTTTGCTGTAAACACTGTCTTTTCAGAGAAAATGCAGTGTTTACATTACAGCCAAGTGATAACTTCACTGGCCACTCTTTAGATGGCTGTTAGAGATAGTTCCGAATAGTTCCTGGCGAACATAACATGTTCGCGTTCGCCACCGCGGGCGAACACATGCGATGTTCGGTCCGCCCCCTATTCTTTATCATTGAGTAAACTTTGACCCTGTACCTCACAGTCAGCAGACACATTCCAGCCAATCAGCAGCACACCCTCCCTAGCAGACACTCCCACCTACTGGACAGCATCAATTTTAGATTCATTCAGAAGCTGCAACCATTTTATTTTATTTTTTCAATTTATTATTATTATTTTTTTTTCAGTGCATATAAATGTTACAAGCAGATACTCCCCCCAGACACTCTGTATTACTGCAGATACTCCCCCCAGACACTGACACAGAGCAGAATAGGGTCTGTTCCCCCTACATAGGGTCACTTGGCAGATATAGATTGACACCTATCCTAAGGATCCCTGATACACACTGACACAGAGCAGAATAGGGATTGTTCCCCCTACACAGGGTCACTTGGCAGATATGGATTGACACCTATCCTAAGGATCCCTGATACACACTGACACAGAGCAGAATAGGGACTGTTCCCCCTACATAGGGTCACTTGGCAGATATGGATTGACACCTATCCTAAGGATCCCTGATACACACTGACACAGAGCAGAATAGGGACTGTTCCCCCTACATAGGGTCACTTGGCAGATATGGATTGACACCAATCCTAAGGATCCCTGATACACACTGACACAGAGCAGAATAGGGACTGTTTCCCCTACATAGGGTCACTTGGCATATATGGATTGACACCTATCCTAAGGATCCCTGATACACACTGACACAGAGCAGAATAGGGACTGTTCCCCCTACATAGGGTCACTTGGCAGATATGGATTGACACCTATCCTAAGGATCCCTGATACACACTGACACAGAGCAGAATAGGGACGGTTCCCCCTACATAGGGTCACTTGGCAGATATGGATTGACACCTATCCTAAGGATCCCTGATACACACTGACACAGAGCAGAATAGGGACTGTTCCCCCTACATAGGGTCACTTGGCAGATATGGATTGACACCTGTCCTCAGAGACCATGATACACACTGACACAGAGCAGAATAGAGACTGTTCCCCCTACATAGGGTCACTTGGCAGATATTGATTGACACCTGTCCTCAGAGACCATGATACACACTGACACAGAGCAGAATAGGGACTGTTCCCCCTACATAGGGTCACTTGGCAGATATAAATAATGAGGGGGGACCTACTGTCCTCCCCCCGGCCCCCACCCCTGTGCGGTGGGTGGGGCCATAAATCACAATGGGGGGAGGACCTACTGTCCATGGGAGTTTTGCCATGGATCCCCCTCCGGCATGCCACAGTCAAGGTTTTAGTCCCCTTGAAACAACTTTTCCATCACTTTTGTGGCCAGAAAGAGTCCCTGTGGGTTTTAAAATTTGCCTGCCCATGGAAGTCAATGGCGGTTCGCCCGGTTAGCCGGTTCGGAACGTTTGCGGAAGTTCCCGTTCGCCATTCGCGAACCGAACATTTCGTGTTCGCGACATCACTAGTTAGAGATCCTTCCTGGGTCATGGTTGCCTAAAATGCATCCAAACATTCAGTATCTCCTCCCTCTGCATGCAGACACTGAACTTTCCTCATAGAGATTCATTGATTTAATTCATCTCTATAAGGAGATGCTGATTGGCCACGGCTGTATTTGAATCATGCTGGCTCTGCCCCTGATTTGCCTCCTTGTCAGTCTCAGCCAATCCTATGGGGAAGCACTGTGATTGGACCAGGCCACCCCTTCTGATGATGTCAGCAGCCAGCTTGTTTTTCTGAGGCAAACAGCATGCAGAGCTACAGCTTCAGGCTTGAATACAAGTAAGATTTTGTTATATTTATGGAGGCATGAGGGGCCCAGGGGGGCTAGATGGTGATTTTAAAAGATCAAACAAAGCCGTTTTCCTGACATTATAGTGCCCTGAGGGTGCCCCCACCCTCAGAGTCCCCCTCCCGTGGCTTCCCCCTTCAGCAGCTTACCTTAATCTAGCACCGGAAATAAATGTAGATAAAATCTATTGAACATATAAAATATTGCCATTGGCAATATTTTATAGGTTCAATAGATTTTATCTACATTTATTTTATCTGTAAATTCTTCATTTTACATCTATCTGGATTCCCTGCTGTTTACTACTGGGAGGAATTTTCCATACTCCAGGTATCCAGACCAGATATCCAGACCATTCACAGAGGGATTTGGATCACCCCTAAAAGATCCTAAGGTCATCCACACCAGAGCCAGGTCCAATATATGGCTCTACCCTTGTGAGTGCATTCTTATATATGTAACTATTTCATTTATGATTTAGAGTTATCTGCACTATTTGTATATCTCTCTGTCTCCACTGCATTGTGGCTCTTCCAGTGTACAGACCAAGCAAAGTACAGAAAAAAGGAGGGAAGCACAACTCTAGTGGTGCCCAAAGAGCTACTTCAAATCTTTTTGCAGAACAAGCAAGAATACAGATGTTTTGGGCAGAGTCCTTTATCCATGCTTTTTGTTCTTAGTAAGGTTTGTTCTTGCTTGTTTTTAAAATTGTAACATGATTTCACTTTATTTTGTATCCATCGATACATTATGATAAAATCCAATATATACTTTAGCACGTAGATATAACACGTAATCGGTGAACTTAAAAAATTAACAGGTTTTCTGCCAAAATGAGGGGTAGATGACCTGGAATTTTCATAGGCTAGTTTTTTTTTTAAAATAGTACATAGGTCATATTTGTGCTGGATGAACAATAACCTATTTTACAATCGCGGCAACAGTGGTTGTTAATACTCATTCCTCAAGTTCATTTATGGATCCGAAAACCAGACTGAGTAGTTGCTAATGTGCACGTATGCGCGTTGAACACTTGTCACCATAAACATCCCAGACATATTAATCACTCTGCAAAATTTAAGGAAAAAAAACTATTTTTTATTTCAGGAAGCCCTTTATCTCGGGGACAATAAGGATTTCCTGTAGCAGTCATTAACTTTAGTGTTTAAGCCTAGAGACTGCAAGAAGATGACAAGAGCTGACAATTAACGCGCTCAGACACGGCGACCCCGCAGGATCCAAGTATTCCCTTTGCAATTTGTTGAACGACATTCAGGTTGACACTGCTCTGTTTCCTTTATAAACACACTTTTACCTTCCCAATGATACAAAAAAATGGATTGTTAAGACATAAATTGTTCCCGTGAGATCCCATGACAATGGGCTACACTAGACAGAGACAGTCAGTTCCAGACTATTCTGGTTGAAGCAAGATTGTGCAGACGAACCCAGGAGCCTTTAGCACGCCATTTGAACCTGAGTGTACATTGTGTGACACACAATCACATTTCATGTGTCTTTTACCAAAAAGGAAGTGATTATTGTCGATTTATTATGAATGTTTATGGATGCCATTAAGGTCACATTGAGGTGCTAATCAAACCTTTGTCAATTATTTATTTTTACCAATATTTTGACACCGATTAATGTATTTGTTTCTAAACTTAATGGAAAATATAGCATAGATGTACTACTAAAGCAATCTGTCTAAACATTTTCAGGTGCAACTAGCTATATATCCCATTGTACAGCCCTGCGGAATGTGTTGGCGCATTATAAATAATAATAATAATAATATATGACCTTTTTTTTACATTTTTCCATAAACACTTCATTAGAAGAGAGGATTTTACAAACAGCGTTTTGTTTTTCTTACCCCAGTTTGTTGGATTGATGTGTCATGGCAGTGGCTGAGGAAACCAAGATACACTGTTTTACCATCTAATCAACGCAAACATCTACTATGATAATTTAAAGTTTTACTTGAAAAGCATTTTACCCTAAGATGAGCTTTGGTGTTAGTGCTTGGGTGCATTTATACCATGGTCTTAGTTATCTGACTGTTTTAAGAAGTAGGAAAAACTGTTTTAGAAATATATAACTATATCACTAAAAATCCAGGTAGTTTTTTTTAAAATTTAATCAAACCCTCTGCCTCTCACGTACTCAAATTCTTCATGACGGAATCTGGGAGACCAAACATTCCAGATCAGGATTGGGCTGCCACGGTACAGAAGTGTCTCACGTCCTTACATATATCTTGCAAAATAGGGAAATGAAAATAGAGTTAGAGAATGGGAACTCGATCTGCAAACATGGCAGATTGACTCCTGAACCTCATGTTCTCAGGGATACACAACGTACAACGTGAGGACAAGCACACATCAGCACAGATTCAGCAGCTATTTTTAAGGCCTACAAAATTCAACTGTCATCCATCCAAAATATTTGGTCGAATGCAAAAAAAAAAAAATAAGTCTATGCCCAATGAGTCATCAACCTCTGCATTTTAGAAATATTCCCATGACCCAACGAGGATGTGGCAAATGTCTTTTGCTCCATAAATCATAAATATTGCATGTATATTGCTTAGTCCTCATAAGAATGGTATTCCTGGTGATGCATCTATTTTGTCATACAACTGAAACCGATTTATAGGAACAGGGAATTATTTAGATTAAACAAGCAATATTATAGAAATAATTAATTAATAGTATGTTTAAAAGAATGCACAATTTTCCTTAATGCTTTAATTTAGGCTTAGTGGTTCATTCACTAAATAGTTAATTGAAGTGAAATTGTCTAACTCTGATTTTATATTTTTTTTCTTAATTCACGACATTTCACTGCTTAGTGAATGAACCCATTATTTTTTTTAGGCCTATATTTTCAGATGTGTATATATATATTCACTGTCAAATTCAAGGAGAGAAGGATGTTTAATTTCAATTTATTGTTTGTACCAGGGGTGTAGCAGTTGGCTAAAACCAGGGGCTTCAATCCAAGGGTAATATATTTGGTCCCTCTCAAGTACGCCTTAAGTAGGCGCAAAATAATTAAGTATTATAATTTCTTGCAATACCTTTTTTATTGGACAAACAGAAATTTGTAGTGACAAGCTTTCAGGAGTTCCTTTCTTTATCAACTCTAAAGCATTTTTCTTTCATCTTGATAAAGGTAGGAACTACCAAAAACTTGTCAATGCAAAATTGTGTTAGTCCAATAAAAAAGATAAACAGAAATTCTTCATTATTTTGCATCTACATTATTGGACTAATATGGCAACTCAATATCATGACCTTCCGTAGGCATCGTATATGTGGAAGATGCCATAGTCTAAGCATTAGGCAAACAGAAGAATGGTCTCCAGGCACTGAGGGTGGTTAAACCAAAGGCAGATTTATTAAGTCAAAAAAGTGACAGGTCAGCAACTTCTCTAGACCTGCTATGAGGTCTTTGTCAAGCTTGACAAAGACCCTGTAGCAGGTCGAGGCGTTGCTGCTCTGTCACTTTTGTTTGACCTTATGAATCTGCCTTAGGCTTGAATACCCTGAGTGCATAGAGACCTTTGCCTGATCGTTGTAGGCTTGCTGGTCCTAATCCTGTGCACCTGGTGCGGCTGAATGTTCAGAAATAGGGTGGTCAAATGCAGAAAGAGGATGTTGCTAGGGAAATAGAGAAATAGTCCAAGGGAGGTAGGTCCAAGAATCAGAAAAATGGCAAACTACTGGACATCAGGCACAGAGGCAGAGGAATAACTGAGTATTGTCTTGGGAATTTTCTGTATCTTCTAGGTCGCCAATGCAAATCCATGCATGTGATGTTAATTGGCAGCATGTTTGTTGGCGTCCTTTCAACATGGACCAGCACAAAATGATACTCAGTTAATGTTGACATCACATCTTCAGTTCTCCAGTTCTCAATGGCAGACATTCAGCGTTATGTGGTGCCTGAAACGTGTGTATATACCCTTGAAGAGACCCAAAAGGTAAAGGTATAGGTAAGAAAAAAAGCAAGAAAGCAGTGGACCTATTTCAAACTGTGGGTCTGGTGGGATGTATAAAAATCTATAGTGCAGGACATTCATTTAATTTATCATAGCTCAGCACACCCCACACCCTTAGTCGTTTATCTATCACATTGCTACCTACAGGTAAATGAGAGGACAACTTGTTTAATTGGGGATTCAGAGGGTCATTTGACTTTTCACATCCCTTCTTTGTGCAGCCACCATGGCACTCTACTGCTGCTTAGGTTCTGTCTAATTTTTCTTAACCACACGCCTCCTAATCCTAGGATAGCAAAATTATGGACTTAGAGATTAATCATCTTTATGAGGTGTTCCTGGGGAGTCTTTCTTAAGAATTTCATATTTTTTTTTTGTTTTTAATTCTTTATTTTTGTAGTGCTTAGAGTGACAGACATGCTTATATCGCCACGACAGCAGATACAAGTTGATGGTATAACAAAGAATAAACAGTTTCATGGCGAACATTGACAGCACAATTTTTTTTAAAAGGAGTCAAGCTAGATATAAATATCTACAACATTAGTTTCAATCAGGCTAATAGTTACGAAAAGGTAGGATAGACATTGTAGTTAAAGTCAGGAGCTTATAAGGTTTAACAGCTTTAAACAGAATTTCACGGTAGAGGCAGTCTAAGTTATGCTAATATAACACGTTAATTTTATGTAGTGCGAGGAACAAGCTAAATAACAATTGTACACCAGTGAGCTGTGAGACCCCTGGGCATACATGCAATTAAAAGTGAGACATTTCGTTTCATGAAATTACGTTGTGGTTGAAACACGCGTGAGTGTGAGCTGGTGTAGGTATGTGATTGTCATGGATAACAGAAATGTGTTAGAAACCCTGGTATACATAGCCAGTGTCCATGAGCGTCTGGGCAGCGTTCGATAGTGATCGTGGGGGAAGCCGTCCTCTTGCTGGATAATCACCCCATTCCCTCAGGTGGGAACCGTATCTGCGGCATTGGGGGTTCGTTTTGGCTTGTCAGTCCAATGCCGCTGGTGTGCGTCTGGGGATAATTCAGCGTGATAGTGCTTGGCAGGCAACGACCCCTCCGTTTGTCGCCATGCGGTTTGTCCCAGGTTAAGATGAGGGTTGAGGCGTTGGTTTTCCAGCGGTTGGTGCGGTTGCGAGCCGTAGTCAGCTCTGGGCATGCCGTGGCTTGCGAGCTGCGGTGTTCGGAGGTTTCTAGTGCTGCTGAGTGGTAAGTGGGTCGGGTTGGTTTGGCGGTTTCGCCCAGTTGTGTGCGAGGGTGGGTGATGGCACTTGTGGAGCTTGCCTTTGCCTCCAGCCATCCGGCTTTCCGGCACAATCTCCGTCTGGAGTCTGCTCTAGGGGCGCGGTGTGAGTGTCTGCACAGGCGGCGCCGCGTGGCGGGACGGATCCATGCCGCCATCCCATTCACCATTAATTGGAAGGACCGGCCCCTGATGCAGTGTCGTGTCCATATGTTGGTGCAAAGCCGATGGAAAAATTCCTGGACATGTTCAGGCGGCTTTGTGAGGGTGCGTTGTGTCGTGGGCCTCGTTTGGACCGCCATCTTACTGAGGCCCTGAGAGGCCTGATTGCCCGCTGGTTTTGTCGCTTGACTGAGTCGAGTATTGGGAGTAGTCGTCCCCAGCGAGGACCGGGATATCCCCCGCCGGTCCAGAGGGGGGGGTAGCTGGGCCGTGTTGGTTGCTCATTTTTGAGTGGGCCGCCTCCCCCATGCCTCAGGCTCCACTCTGGATTAGGCCGCATGGCCGGTTTAGGCGATTTCACAGAGTTTCGGTGCGGGACAGATGTCATTCTGTTCCCTGTATGATTCTGCGTCGCTCTCTGGGTACTCTGTGCCGCTGGCATCAATATTTCGTCAGGATTAGCGTTGTTTTGCCCGCTGGTGCAAGAGCTCTCAAAGAGCACGTCCGGCCATCTTGGCTGTCAGGCCCCGCCAAGAATGTCATTTTTAACTATAACTTATTAAGTCATTATTGGCCTATTTGGGTTTATCAGACAGTGGATTGCTCCAAGGTCATATGTAATCTGATAATGATCCCTAATATTAGTAGACACGTTAAGATTAAGCATATGTTTTTTAAATGTGATTAGAAAAAAATAGATACAATTAAAAGTGACACATTTGGAAAGCTCTAATTGCATTATGTATTATTGTTGGTCTCTTAATGGTCACTGTGGAGAAAACTCCTCTCCAATAGTGATGTCCCGAACGGTTCGCTGGCAAATAGTTCCTGACGAACATATGCGATGTTCGATCCGCCCCCTATTCGTCATCATTGAGTAAACTTTGACCCTGTACCTCACAGTCAGCGGACACATTCCAGCCAATCAGCAGCAGACCCTCCCTCCCAGACCTTCCCACCTCCTAGACAGCATACAATTTAGATTAATTCTGAAGCTGCATTCATTTTTTCTTTTTTGTATTAATATTATTTTTTTTGTGTTTATTTTTTGTTTGTCTTTATTATACATTATCCTCCATAGCCAGTAACCTGTGTTTATTATACATTATCCCCCATAGCCAGTAACCTGTGTTTATTATACATTATCCCTCCCATAACCAGTAACCTGTGTTTATTATACATTATCCCCCCCATAGCCAGTAACCTGTGTTTATTATACATCATCCCTCCATAGCCAGTAACCTGTGTTTATTATACATTATCCCCCCATAGCCAGTAACCTGTGTTTATTATACATTATCCCCCCCATAGCCAGTAACCTGTGTTTATTATACATTATCCCTCCCATAGCCAGTAACCTGTGTTTATTATACATTATCCCTCCCATAGCCAGTTACCTGTGTTTATTATACATTATCCCTCCCATAGCCAATAACCTGTGTTTATTATACATTATCCCCCCATAGCCAGTAACCTGTGTTTATTATACATTATCCCTCCCATAGCCAGTAACCTGTGTTTATTATACATTATCCTCCCATAGCCAGTAACCTTTGTTTATTATACATTATCCCCCCACAACCAGTAACCTGTGTTTATTATACATTATCCTCCCATAGTCAGTAACCTGTGTTTATTATACATTATCCCTCCCATAGCCAGTAACCTGTGTTTATTATACATTATCCTCCCCATAGCCAGTAACCTGTGTTTATTATACATTATCCTCCCCATAGCCAGTAACCTGTGTTTATTATACATTATCCCCCCCATAGCCAGTAACCTGTGTTTATTATACATTATCCCCCCCATAGCCAGTAACCTGTGTTTATTATACATTATCCTCCCCATAGCCAGTAACCTGTGTTTATTATACATTATCCCCCCATAGCCAGTAACCTGTGTTTATTATACATTATCCCCCCATAGCCAGTAACCTGTGTTTATTATACATTATCCTCCCATAGCCAGTAACCTGTGTTTATTATACATTATCCCCCCATAGCCAGTAACCTGTGTTTATTATACATTATCCCCCATAGCCAGTAACCTGTGCTTATTATACATTATCCTCCCATAGCCAGTAACCTGTGTTTATTATACATTATCCCCCCATAGCCAGTAACCTGTGTTTATTATACATTATCCCCCCCATAGCCAGTAACCTGTGTTTATTATACCATTATCCCTCCCATAGCCAGTTACCTGTGTTTATTATACATTATCCCCCATAGTCATTTATCGTTGGACCTAGGCAGCATGATGTCTTAGGTCGGCCCAGAGAGTGAGTGAGTGAGTAAATAATATAATATATATGTTCAGAAACATATTAGTAATATATGTAAATCGGGTTCATGCAAAGTGGGTGAAAAGGTATTAAAGAAAAACACACTTATTGCATCAAATTTACAAAGCCAAACTTTTAAAAGCTTTCCTCATTTCTTTCTCGGGATGAGGAATATATCGGTTGTAGATTTCCATCTGCCCAATCTTTTAATAATATGCACTGGAGTGTCAGTGTTGAAAGAGACCAAAGCTGCCCCTATTCTAAATGAAAGACCCGAGACATGGATACAACCCAATCTTAGGAGTAGTGTTCTGATGTAGAAGATGAATTTAGCCGTAGTCAGAGGGATTCAGTGAGAGTAGTGGTGAAATGTGTGTGGCATGACTGAGTGTGGGTAAGTCAGAGTCAAGTATTTTAACTGGGCACTAGTTCTAGGTGGGATAAAGTGGTATAGCGGATGGATGAGTAGTTTGGTTCGTTTTAGAGGTTTGTAGAGAAAGTATATAGTGATCATGATTTTTAGCGATATCCAATATTTCTAAGGTGGTCTCAAACAAACATAAAATGCTATATAAAATTTGTGGGAATATCGAATAGTCGTGTACAGTAAATCAGAGAGGGCTCAGAATATCGAACCATCGATCGGTAACCTGGATGAAATAAGGGGTCTATCTGTTTTATTAAATACGCGGTAATATGCTTTTAATGGGATAGGACGTTAGGAAAGGTGTGTGATTGGGATAAGTGGTTGTGGCTGTATTTACCTTATCCTGGGACTGACCTGGCTCCTAAGCTTGAGCCGCGCGTGGCTGGATCACTCCTGCCTCCACACGAGCCGCATGCGGCTTGATCTCCTCTTCTGACTTAGCCACGTGCACTGACCGCAGTGATCGGTCACGTGGCCCGCCTGGCACTAGGAGCACGGCTCGAGTCACGAGCTCGCTCTTAAAGGGGCAGTGGGAGCCAAAAGTTGATTCAGGCTCCCATTGGCCCACGTCATTCCAGCACCCCCACACACGAACGTTTTGGGGGCACATTTAAAAAAAACAAAACTTTTTTGACTGTAATATAATAGCAGTCAGTTTCCTTCACACGTGTGCGTTTCAGGGCCTGCCAGGGCACAGTGTCACACCAGTGCAACTCATATCTGGTGTAACAGTAGTGTACATTTAGAAAAAAAATACAGGGGGCTTGTTGTCACCTTTCGGGGACCCTTGGTGTTGTACGTGGCTGGGTGGAGGAAGAGACCTTCAATGACATCAGTGAGGACAAGGAACGGGACATGGCTAGCTTGGTATCCAACCTTGTGCAAATGGGGAGTTTGCGGTTGTGCAAATGGACTGTTTGCGGTTGTTTGCGGTGCGTTAAACGGGGAGTTTGGTCTGTCACTGTGAAGCGGGCGTAACCCTTACACTACCTGATCGATACAACATCATACCTGATGTTTTAAAGCACGTTATTCCAAACAATTTAGGAATGTTAGGTGATTTATGCCCTTTATGGATTAAAACCAGACTCTGCATCAACTATGTAATTTTCCATGGGAGTTTTGCCATGGATCCCCTCCGGCATGCCACAGTCCAGGTGTTAATCCCCTTGAAACAACTTTTCCATCACTATTGTGGCCAGAAAGAGTCCCTGTGGGTTTTAAAATTCGCCTGTCTATTGAAGTCTATGGCGGTTCGCCGGGTTCGCCCGTTCGCGAACATTTGCAGAAGTTCGCGTTCGCTGTTCGCGAACGGAAAATTTTATGTTCGCGACATCACTACTCTCCAATTAGTGACTTGTGCATTCTGAACACATATACAAAAAGAAATTCCTCTCACAATACATTGTGACACTGTTTTTGTGAGAACCATACAAAGATAAAGTGATTTGCACTAAAGGAACTGACAAGCGATTCAAATCTTTTAAAGGTCGGCATTCTCAGAATGGAACATTTAAATGCAGATTGAATGCTTCTTAACGGTTATAAAACCTTATTAAATATACAGACCAAAAAAAAAAAAAAACAACCCAAAACCTAGATACATGTAAAATCACAACCAGATGGAAAATTCCATGAAATAAAAAGCTCTTTAAAATAATTACATTTGCACATCTATGTGCATATGTGTTACACTTTGATGCTTGTAATAAATTATGAAATTATTATTTGTGAAAATGCCAAAAGACATGAAATTGAAAATAATTAAAAGTGTTGGTAATCTTGCATACATTTCAAGATAGGTAGGAGGATATGTTTTAAAAGTAAATACGCATTTATCAAGAAATTACAGCCTTTTCTGTAAAAAAACCCATTTCAACCACTAAGCACAACATCTTACTAGAGGTATAAAACAGAAAATGGTAGCCATGGCAAATTATTGGCAAGCACAAATCGTAGAGGGGTGAGCGACCTAGTTAGAATACACCTATGAATAATTTAAATCTGCGGAATCAGATATTCAATCAAAGATCAATATATATATATATATATATATATATATATATATATATACCTATTCAATGGTTAGTTTGACACAAAATGTTTTTCTTTAAGAGAAGAAAGAAAATAATTAGTAATGAAATAACTGTTCATTTGTCTCTGTCTTCCTGCTAACTTTGTTTCCTTTAACAGGAAGTTTCTTATTTTAAAAGACCTATTTGTCCCCTGTCCTGTAGAAGTCTCCTGGTTAAACCTCACCTGTAGCACAACCTATGAGGTTTTTAATGCCGCTTAAGAGCACATGAATTCAATGGCATTAATCTTTTATTAATTCTTTCACAAAAAAACTAAAAAAAACTGTGGATCACAGTACTAAAATGGAAATGATTTTACAGGTTATGAAGTTTATTCGCTAAATGACTACTGCAAAGAATTGAAAACAAATTCACAAAGTAGCTGGAAAAAACAATATCTTCATTTGCTATTTCCAATTTGCTAGCATGGGTATAAAAAAAACAAACAAACAACATTCAACTGTGTAGTTGCTAGTGAAGGAGCTCTTCTACATTAAACCATTTCAGTAGCCTGTGAAGTGCAACTTGATGGCGGGTTGACTGTAACCTAGCGTGTCTAAAATGTATTCTTCGTATTCAAGCTTTTATGTAGTTTTCTGTTAGGACACAAGTAGCTACATAAATAATAAACCCAAAGCACACCAATAAGTATTGCACATAAAAATATTTTATTAAATGATGAAATAGAAAAGTACATTAAAGTTCACCCTTGAGGAAGGCTGTGTGCCAAAACGTCGGGCTTTGTAATCTCCATCTCTGGGTCAGTATACCTGATAATGCACTTATTAGTGACTTTAGACTGTGAGCACTTTATACTTTAATTACGTGGTTATGTGTATGGTATATACTCCTTGCATGTTTTTATGCATGTCTGCACTTTAACATTAATGTATTTTTCTATTTCATCATATAATATATTTATGTGCAATTTGTGTGCTGTGGGTTTATTATTTTATTTATTTATGTGATTTAAGGACCTGGAGGAATTACAGGTATTTTCTCATTAAGCACCCAGTACTTTAATAAACTGCATGCCTCACCATTGTTTGCAAGGATGGGAGAAAGTAGTCGGATTATAAATAATTTTTTTACATGTTCAAAAATATGCAGTCTCTCTTGCCATGTCATGTTACTTTTACATGCCTAACTTACCTGGTTATGTTTCTACCATATGTCAAAGCTAACCTGTGTATGTATCTCTGCATGTCAAAAATAAAGAATGTCAAAATGGAAAATGTCGGCACCCTATTAGGTATAGTATGAAGTACTGAATTCTAATTCAGTTTTTAGATATTAAATAAAATACACACAATTCTATCCCATACATTTCTCTTCATCAAAGCCTTTTAAAATATTCTGCTTTGTTTTGTAAATAAAATATCTTTCACCCTGGATTAGTGTATATACACTGATTAGCCACAATATCAAAACCACCTGCCTAATATTGTATAGGTTTATTTATTTATAAAATATTTTACCAGGAAAGATACATTGAGATTTCTCTCGTTTTCAAGTATGTCCTGGGTCCACAAATCATTGCATTGTTACAGTTAGTGTACAATAAAATGCAAAAACAATATTAATACACAATATATACAAAATTTAACAAAGAACAGGTAGGAAATATATAATCAACCATGACAGGTGTATTCTGTTTTGAGGTATGTAGCGAGGGATCTCTTAAAGGACTTTAAGCTTCGGGAAGATTTTAATTTGTGCGGGAGGACGTTCCACAAATGCGGTGCTCTGTAGGAGAAGGAGGATCGAGCTGCTTTCTTTTTGTATTGAGGTAGACTAAGTATAGTGTTGGTACTGGATCGGAGGTTATAGGAAGTGGGAACAGCCGGGGAAAGAATTGTGTTCAGGTAGGGTGGGAGTTTCCCAGAAAAACTCTTAAACACAAGGCTGGAAAAATGAAGGGTGTGTCTGGATTCCAGCGACAGCCAGTTTAGTTCTTTTAGCATGTCACAATGGTGGGTCCTGTAATTACATTGTAGCACAAATCGGCAGAACTAGTTATATAATGTGTTGAGTTTATTAATGTGGGATTGCGATGCAGATGCATATACTACATCCCCATAATCAATGATTGGCATCAGCATTTGCTGTACAATCTTTTCCTTTACTGTAGGGTTTAGGCAGGATTTGTTTCTGTACAGGGCACCTAGTTTTGGATAAAGTTTAGATGCAAGCTTTTCTATGTGCAGGCCAAAAGATAGATTGGGGTCTAACATCATACCCAATTATTTGAAAGAGTGGACTGCGGTCAGTGTGCCATTTGAAATTGTTTTGATAGATAGGTGGGAATTGTGTAATTTGTGTAATTTAGGTACTGTTCCAAAGATCATTGTGACAGTTTTGTCAGTGTTCAGGAAGAGTTTGTTTTTTGCGATCCACTTTTCTACCTCTGTAAACTGGTCTTGGAGCACAGCCTCAAGCTGCGGTAGATCGGAATTGCTCGCATAGATTACCGTGTCATCTGAGTACATGTGTACATTTGAGGATTTGCAGACATTAGGCAGATCATTTATAAAGAATGTAAATAGTAGGGGGCCGAGAATGGAACCTTGGGGAACACCACACGTGACTGGGAGAGGGAGGGAGTCGCTGTCAGAAATGGACTCATATTGCGAGCGAGCCGATACATATGATTGAAACCAGTTTAGCGAATGATCACCAATACCTGAGTTTTTGAGTTTGAGTTTGTCGTGGTCTACTGTGTCAAATGCCTTAGCAAAATCAAGGAAAATAGCTCCAGTTAGGTCTCCTTGTTCCATGCCAGTTTGGATGTCATTGCAAACTTTTAAGAGGGCAGTTGTAGTGGAGTGATTCTGGTGAAAACCTGATTGATCAGGGGTCAGATAGTTTGATTGTTGGTAATACTCACATAGTTGCGTATGGACACATTTTTCTAAGATTTTTGACAATACCTGGAGCAATGATATAGGGCGATAGTTAGAAACCAAAGTAGTGTCACCACTTTTATGGATAGGCACTACTCTCGCAGTCTTCCAAGGTTTGGGTATGTATCCAGACACCAAGGATTTGTTAATTAGAGTTGCGATGGGTTTAGCAATTGCCGGCGCACTGAGCTTTAACAGCATTGCTGGGATTTGGTCAGGTCCGGACTGGTTTTTCATTTTTAGATTATTAAGATGTTTTTCAATGACACTAACAGGTACAGGTCTAAAAATGAACTTGTCTATATTGGGACTTTGCAAATTTAGTGGGACCTGATCCACATTTGTAGTTTCAGGATGCGTGCCAATTATTAACTTGGCAATCAGGGCAGTAGAACATCTGACAAAATAATTGTTAAAGGCATTTGCTACATCTAAGGAAGTTGTAGGGTTTGGTTATCCACTTTGACAGTGGAGGATTGGGAGTGGATTGGGGGAGTTTGTAGTTTATTTATGACTTTCCAAAAGTTTCTAGGGTTTGAGATGTTATTGTTCAGATTTTCATAGAAATATTGGGCCTTGGCCAATTTTGTCTGTTTTGTGCATATATTTCGCCATTGTCTAAACGCACAGTGATCATTCATAGAGCCAATACGCTTAAACTTTGACCACAAAAGAATCCCGAAACTGGTACATTTGGATCAGGTCAGCTGTGATCCAGTTCATATGTGCTCCTTTTACCCTCACCTTACGCAGCGGGGCATGCAAATTCCAAATTTGTAGGAGTTCAGACTGAAAGAATTCAACAGCAGTCTAGATCTGGGATAATGTTTAATCTGTGCCATGGGAGGTTCTTGATGTCCTTTAGAAAGGATTCAAGATGAAATTTTTTGAAGGACCTAGTTATTTTAACCTTGGGAGAGGATTTAATAGCCTTTATTTTGCGCACACAGTACACTAAACAGTGATCACTGAAAGTGTTTGGGAGAACACCGGCCTCCTGGATTCTATCAAGAGAAGTGGAGAGAATCCAATCTAGCAGGGTATGGTTAAGGCTTTTAATGTTTATGCGAGTTGGGGAGGAGATTAATTGCGTTAGCTGCAAAGTCTTAAACAGCGTCAAAGAGCTATTATTTTTAGGATTCAGCCAATCAATATTAAAATCTCCAAAGACCAACAGTTCACTTTTAGGGTTTGAGCTATGGTTTCACTAAGGAGATGGGCTATGTCAGAAAGGGAATGCACAGGGGAGCTAGGTGGACGGTAGATTCCTGCAACAATGATTGATTTACTGCACGGGATCTCAATTGTGCCAGAAAGGAAATCAAAGGTGGCGGGAGGACTAAGGTTTTGTAAAGGGATAAACTTTATGGAATTGTCAACATGAATAACAATGCCTCCTCCTCTCTTTGCTCTGTCATTTCTAAAACATGAATACCCCTGTATTGCAATGGCGGTGTCTGGTATTTTAGTCGTTAACAAAGATTCTGATAGCACAATGATTTTTGGTTTGTAATGGGAACACCAGGCTTGCAGTGCATCCAGTTTAGGGAGTGAACTACGGATGTTGCAGTGCACAAAAGAGAGGCCTTTTTTAGTGGGGAGATTAGGACTAGAATTAGCTGGGGGACCAGGGTTAGACTCATTTGCAAGGGCAAGTTCCCTTCATGCTACCAAAACAGCTTTGATGCTTCAAGGCATGGACTCCAAAAGACCTCCAAACATATTCTGTGGTATCTGATATTAGCAGCAGATCCTTTAAGTCCTGGAAGTTGCGAAGTGGGGACTTGTTCCAGCACATCCTACAGATTCTCAATTAGATTAAGATCTGGGGAATTTAGAGGTCAAGACAATGCCTTGAACTCTTTGTTATGTTCCCTAAACCATTCCTGAACAATTTGTGCACTACTGAGGCCACTGCCATCAGGGAGCATCAGTACCATGAAAGGATTATGTAGTCTGCAACAGTCTAGGTAGGTGATACGTGTAAAAGTAACATCAACATGAATGCCAGAACCCAAGGTTTCCCAGCAGAACATTGCTCAGAGCATAACACTGCCTCCACCGATCTGCCTTCTTCCCATATTGTATCCTGCTGCCATCTCTTCCTCAAGCAAACTACACACATGCACCAGGCCATACATCTGATCTAAAAGAAAATGTGATTCATCAGACAAAGCAACATTCTTAAATTGCTCCTGGTCCATTTCTGATGTCCACATCCCCAAAAGAAGGGGAGGTAATCATGTGCACTCTGACCAGTTAGCGACTACACTGCCCCATATGCAGCAAACTATGTTCTGACGCCTTTCTATCATGGCCAACATTAGGTTTTTCAACAATTTAAGCTACAGTAGGTCCTCTGTGTGATAGGTCTAGATGGGCTAACCTTGTCTCACCACGTGCATCAATGAGTCATGGGCGCCCAATTCACCAATTGTCCTACCACGCAACACTTTTAGTAAGTGCTAACCACTGCATACCAGGTACACCCCATGCGACTTGCCACTTTGGATATGCTCTGACCCAGTCATCTAGCCATCACTATTTGGCCCCTGTCAAAGTCACTCAGATTTTTTTGCTTGCCCATTTTTCCTGCTACCAACAAATTAAATTTAAGAACGTACTGTTCACTTGCTGCCTAATATTTTGCACCCCATGACATGTGCCATTGTAACAATTTAATCAATGTTATTCCCTTCAACTGTCAGTGGTTTTTATATTGTGGCTGATCAGTGTATTAAAGGAACACTAAGCACCATAACCTCTAGAGCGGGCCATAGAGGTTTTAGTATCAAAAGTTCTCTGGTGCCCTCCCAAAGTAATTAGAACAATTTAACAACTTACCTGCAGGCCATGCTTCTGGATTCTTATTGCAAGAGAAACTATTTAGCTCCAGTTACTTGGTGGGTATACTCATTGGCTGAGAGTGTCAGAAGAGTGCTCAGCTCGGTGAAAACATCCAGTTCTCCTGCATGAGACCAGTTATGTTGCAGGACCCAGGTAACATAAAATCATTCTGAAATTGAGTGATGGATTTCTCTGAGAGGATGCTTGCCTGGCATTTTAACAATTAAAGCATACCATACTGGTGATGGTGTTCGGAGTATTCATAATTTTCTTAAAGCTGGTTAAAACAGAGTATGCAGTATTTTGTACAAGGCTGCTAAAAAAATTTGAGGGGCCCCTTATAACATCATTTTCTGAGCCCTGACCAACACACACTCTCAGACATGTACACAGAAAAACACAATCCCAGATTTACATACACTCGCAGATCGTCATTTAAAAAAAAAAAAAACACAGACACTTATTTGCAAATACCTACACATTTTGCAACTGACACACAGATACACATTTCCATACAGATGAACAATGACACAAATATAAATGCATATTTTACAACATTGAAAAGAAAGCTGCACACCCCCACGAGATGTCTGACATTTATACCATAATTTACTGTGTCAGAAGAATTCTATTTATAAATATTTTGCTGGGGAGTAGCTTTGGTGGCTTGGTCAGTAGAATTATATATCATAATCAAATTAAAATTTTTCTTGCTTTTAAAAACCTTTTCTACCAAATCATTTCATTTTTAGCCCCCAAAATGTCACAAACAAAAGATATACACATTAGTAACCATAGATATACAGACCAGTGTATTTTTTGTAAATTAAAGAAAGTAAGTGATTCCAAAGCTACAATAAAAATACAAACTTAAAATAACTAAAGACTATGGAAAGCACAACAGATACTACATATTCAAGTATTAAAATGTTATTGTTCTTCTGGCCATGTACCAGATTCTATCTTACACAAAAACATGTTTAGGTGTTCAAGACCCTAGAACACTCAGGTGTACCAAGATGGACAACACTGCCTGTTTAGCGATTCCTTGTTGCACACTGTTTAGTTTATCCTGCACCACTATGCCCTGCCAGAACCATAGAGGGTACCCTACCCTGGCAGTATTGGGACACACCTAGGGCTCTCCCAGAGTAAGGTGAACATTGGAACGGAAACACTTGAAAGAGATTGTGAAGACATAAGTAGGGAAAAGAGCGCTGAAAAAAAAGTCCTCACCTAATGTTCTAGTTATTAAAGCACCTCTGTAACCTTCTGGGGGTTTTGCATGCTTTGGTGATGGTGACTCACTACACCGCTTGCATTCCAGCGGCTATGGGGGAGCAAGGAAGGGTAGTTTTGACTTATCTGAATCTATTCCTCGCAGGTTACACCAAGGTCCTCGACAGCTTTATACATTTGCAAGAGTCCTGGGATTCTCCATAGAAAGAGCCAGCTGACGCAGCTGATGTTTTGACAAAATGTAGCTCTGCCTTTTTTCAGGTGTAGAAAAAAAAATACATAAGATAAAGGGGTCATTTGAGGTGGGTGACTGATCCGCTTTAAAAAAAAACGAGCATTAGCGAATACATGAAATATGTCGGTTCAATGACTACATTAGTGAAATCAAATTTGGAATGTAATGGTGCTCCATTGTGCAAAGGAAAGGTTAGTAACTAGGTTGCACTAGAATCACAAACAGCATAGTGACTTTGTCAATATTTAATATTTACAATATAGGAAAGTTTTGAATCTGAATCAGTTTGTATAAAATAGCACATGGAAAAGGTTTGATATTACAAAAGCTACATTAAAGTTTAATAATCGCTTCTTTAATAAAAGCAAACGTTAAAATCCTGTTGTAATAGAATTGCGCAAAAATTGTATGTATTTTTGCATGTGTGCTGTCCTGCAGTGTGTCATGGTAGCCGATCCATTTGGCAATGGTGGTTTTAGCACATACCCAAGCCAAAGAGAGATGGTGATAGGAAGTTAAAAACTTAAGTATGGTCATTGCTAAAACATAGGGATTTTATTATAGTCCTCTCTATTGATTCCATAACTGAATACAAATCACATGCTGCAATTTGCTGTGAGTGACTTTCACCAGGGCAGCCTGCATGTTTCATACTGTAGCATGAGGACTCCCTGCTCAGAATAAAATGCATATACCGTATCTCTAAAGATCTAAGGAAACCACAAGCAACTTCTATTATTTATGCATGTTGCTACCATTTATCTAAGATCTAAGATACCCAGTGTTATTAAAGAAGCAGTGGTGAACACAGGGAAAAGGCAGGGGTACCCGGGAAGGTTAGAAGGGGGCACAGAGGCTAAAATATGAGATTGTAACACCTACATACTCCCTTCACCCTCCAATTGAGACGCAACAAGTCAGATAACCAGGGGTCATGCAAAACTGAGTTCAACCACCAATGCATGCACACCCAGCCACCTAATCCACAATGTTTAAGGGGATGTTTCAAGGGGGGAGCAGCCGGAATAAAAGTGGTGAATATGAAAATGTGCATCTGAAATGTTCCAGGATGTCAGAATTTTAAAATCAGACTTGTATTTATTCTTTTTCTCATTATCTGCAAAGAGATTGTGAATTGAATTAGAGCTGCATTTGGATTGGCTGGAGACACCCAACAAAAATACAGTTTTGATTTCAATGTATACATCTATTTTTTTAATTTTGTCTCACCATGCATGTCTCATTAAGGACTCTCTTAAAAGTGAAGACAGGGCATATACTTTTTACACACATATCTGTCTATAATGCACTATTTCATATGAAATCCAATTAATGTTAAGCATTTACCCCTTAGATGGACAGATATGGAACTTATCTAGTAACATGTTAATGGCATCATTAATTATTTTCTATCTATTTGGCACATATTAAAATGGAAGTCAATATATTTAAGCACATGAGAGTAGTAACAGATATTTGACAGTCACTGTAAGTGTCCAGATTCAAAAATATACTTGTGTCTTTCCATTTGGTTACCCAGAAAGAAATATGGGACTCAAATAAAGGCATCAGATTGCAAACAACCATCATCTAACTGCAAAGCATGCCACAATACAACACAAACATCATCTAACAGCCAAGTATGTCCAATCACCGACAACTGCACAATCGTGTCTAATCACATACAACCAACTACCAACTGAATAGACATGTCCTAATCACCCACCAACTGCACAAAAGTATCACTATCACACACAGCCAATCGCCAAGTGCCCTTAATCACATGCACAAAAGCTCTCTAATTCCACACAGAGAGGTCTTAACTAAAAGTACCGTGTACAGTGCTCTAAGTCTAAGAGTCCTTGAATGAATTGCTTGAAAATATTCTCAAAATGTGGCCACTCTTTATTTTTGTGCTTTTTTCCAGTGAAATGTTCACAGGGCTGATTAATAAAATGCCGAAGACAACAGGTCGTCATAATACTGACCAATCACATACGATTTATTTTTTTACATATTATAAAAAAACAAAAAACGCACACAGACAAAAAAAACAAACATTTTCCAGTAGATAGTGCATAGTATTCCAAGATTTCCCTTAAATGCTTGCTTTATGGACTACGTTCTGATTTCATTTTGAACAGCGATGTATTTCCCACAAGGACAATTAGGTTTAGGCTCTTGGGGGCATTGCGACTGGGGCAACTCATATTTATTCATTTAGGCATTTTTCGTTTCCATTTCCCTTTACAAGGCTTTCTTCTGTGGACACTAGGTGGTTCAGTGAATTCTTGCTGACTCTATTCAATCTTTTTTTTTAGTCCAGGCCACTGTCAACCTTAATGCTTACCTCCTGGATTCTTAATTTAGTAACTAACCCTTTTTGTAAATCACATTGCAATGTTTAATGTGTGTACTTTTGTGAGTAAATGCTCATGCATGTGTATTTGTATGAATGTGTTAATATATATATATATGTATGTACAAATACATACATTTACAATGTACAAAGCATATGAATTTAAAAAAAAAACAGACATTTTACATTTTTATACTCGAGCTACTGACTTTAACCAGGGGCCCTTAAGCTTGCCTAGATGTAGGGCTGTGAGATCGCTTAACCATCATTGATTTTGATGGCTGAAATTATAATTGGTCCTTGTTTAAATCAACATTATAAGTAACAATGTAATATGTCAACTCCTGATTTTCACAGCTAATTTCCTGTCAACGCTTTGATGTCAGAGTAAGTGTTGAAGAAACTCGGAAGATCTGAGGAAGCATATTACTAAGCTGGTAAAACATTTCTTCTGAGATATTCTGTTAGGGGAAAAAAGATAAACAAATTAGAAAATATAGATTTAATCTAAAAGTATATATGTTGATCGAAATTTATAAAGACCAACACATGCTAATTATTTGCAGGAAAAAAATTGCACAATAAGTACTTTCACAGGGAAGGCATATACAAGATTTTTGGGATTAAGAAATTTAGTATGAAGGGATCAACAAAAACCTAAATTAAATCTTTGTGAGAAATTGTCTTATTAACCCCTTTTGGTGCATGCGCTTACTATATTCGTGGAAGAATGTAATTACATGAATATATCATAGGTTAATAGGGCTGTGTGAAAAGGTTGTGCAAGAACATTAGAATTTTCATCAAGTCTTCATAACATGACATAATTATAGAATTCTCTATTATCTACAATGTACACAAATTTGTGTTGTCCACATACGTTTCTCATTATGCAGGTCCTACATATTGAGAAACGTATGTGGACAACACAAATTTGTGTCATTGTATTTGGAATCGAAATGGACTGCAGGTGACAATCAAATCACTTGTGCAAGCTCAAGGAAACCACAATCAACTTCAATTTTTTTATGCAAGAGTCCACTAATCTGAATGCCAAATATCACCGTAAGTCGTAACTTTTTTTTATTTATGCGATTTGCATAATGAAGAAAAAAATGATAGATTAAATACATCTTGGTGCTTGATTGCAATTACATGCCAAATGTGTGTTTTTAAATATATAACCACGTTTTCAGTTAAATATTTAGTTACAGAAGAAAAAAGTCAGCAGGATGTGATGCTGCAATGGATTTGTACCATATGAAAATTTAAGAATTTAGATAAGGGAATGAGTCATAAAAGGCAGATTCATTCAATAATGTGTTTCACTGTGCTGAAACATTTCCTGTCAACAAAGATTGGCTCATCAGAAAAAGAAATAAAAGAATATTCAGAGAGCGGCATGTTTCCTTTTCATGTTCGTCACTGTGTCGCCTGCTAATGAGTGCTTTGGGAACTGCAATTACAGCAGCCCCAGACAAATGCCAGAGTGTTACTCGGGGAAATTGGTTTCACAGAACGTAGCAGATAAGGGTTATTTGAAGATGTCTTTACACGTACAGAAGAAATGATTCATTGTGCATCGACATCTTACTCTTACAGATGTCAAGCTGCCTGGATGGAACTGATGGTCACTCTATGGGAACTTCTGTGCATTACTTACATTGTGGCATTGCTGTGTTCTTTCTTTGACTCTGTAAATGTCCTAAATGCAGTGGAAGCATCCAGGTTTAAAGGATCACTATAGGGTCAGGAACACAAACATGTATTCCTGACCCTATAGTGTTAAAACCTCCATCTAGCTCCCCTGGGCCCCTCATGACTCCATAAATATAGCAAAATCTTACTGTATTCAAGCCAGAAGCTGTATATCTGCATGCTGTTTGCCTCAAAATAAACAAGCAGTCTGCTGACATCATCAGAAGTGGTGCCCTGATCCAATCACGATGTTTCTCCATAGGATTGGCTGAGACTTACAAGGAGGCAGATCAGGGGCAGAGCCAGCATGATTCAAACACAGCCCTGGCCAATCTGCATCTCCTCATAGAGATGAATTGAATCAATGAATCTCTATGAGGAAAGTTCAGTGTCTGCATGCAGAGGGAGGGGACACTGAATGTTTGGATGCATTTTAGGCAGCCATGACCCAGGAAGGATCTCTAACAGCCATCTGAGGAGTGGCCAGTGAAGTTATCACTAGGTTGTAATGTAAACACTGCATTTTCTCTGAAAATACAGTGTTTACAGCAAAAAGCCTGAAGGTAATGCTTCAGACATTTTTAGATATTTAAACAGATTTGGAGTGACCTTGCCTCTGTACTTACTATTACTGTTTATTGATTTTGAATATCTACCTTTACATACAAGTAGGTGTTTCCAGTATCAAGGCATTTGCCTCTCCTGCCTTCAATTACTGCTGTATGTAGCACTTATTAAACATACTCAGGGGTTCCCTGCCCCTTTGCTTTTCCCCTTTACATTCCTGTCATTCTCCCACATTTTGTTGTTCTAATTCACAGCAGTGTCATGGAGAAACGAAAGCCAGAGAATTTAAATCACCTGTGGTACAAGGAACTGGACAGTTCTCGATACTCCTCCATCCCAAGAAACCATTTCCATCATGAAACCTAGAAAACAAAATAAGAAGAGGGGGTTCAAATGGGCTTGTGTTTATAGTGTTCCATCCAAACCTTTTAAATTCAGTTTCATATATTTTACTTCTATTGACTCTGAAATTATTAATTAGAACATCTGAACTTTTGTTTTATATATTATTATTTATCAGTATGTCACATGGGATAGTCTAGACCACGGTTAGGCAACTTTTTAGCAGCACTGTGCCGATATAGGATTGTGATGTCCCGTAGCGTGCCAATCCTATTTTTTTTAAATAGAGGTGTGTATGCTGCCGTATTCTACTTGTGTTATTTTTACTGTAATTGCTTTGTATCGTTGTATTTGTGCGTATATGAGCTATTATATTGTATATGTTCATATAGTAGTTTATGGTATCGTGTATGATACATATGAATGCGGGCTGTGTATGGGGGCTGTTTGTTGAATTGTGTTTGTGGATGGATATGTCACATTGTGTGTTTGGTAGTGTGTGGGGGCTGTTTGTATTATTTGTATGAGGGGAGGGTTATTCTGCATTTCTGTGTATATCTAGCAGTGTGGGTGGCTTCCCTGGGTTCCAGTGGGGACCAGGCCGGCCAGGTATAGCTCAAGTATAGGAGCTGCAACAGCAACTGCAGGCTACTCTACTACAGTGTGGATTCCCATTCACAAGTGCTGGGAGGAAGTGATCTGAGATCACTTCCTCTACGTTCTGCAATGCATTAATTGAGGATTTTCTTTCACCACCTTTTCGTATTAGCAGATATCTGAAGTTTCACTGAGACTCCTGATAGGCCAGAGACTGTTTGGCTCTAGCAGCCTTGAGTCCCGTGCAAAGACACCTTGAGTGCCGTGCATGGCACTAGTGCCGTAGGTTGCCTACCCCTGGTCTAGACTGAGCTTTAAGGCCCTGCAGCTTTGCATCTATTTTGACTTTACTTTCTTTTAGTATGTACTCTGAGGGCACAAAAGATGGTACCAAAGACCTGACTTTACAGCAATGTACAATTCTAGGGTCTTTATATTAGTATGACACAGCAGGCCAGGGAAATTAACCTCAAAATGCTATGAGTAAATGTGTGTTTGTGTGAAACACTAAAAAATAATATTACTGCTAGATGGCAATACTTGGTGGCGAAATGGGTATGTGAAAAGACTCAAAATACCCCTGAAATAGCTAGAGTTGACTTCTTTTGCAAATTGTATGCTGTGATGGCAGTAATTTGAGGCCCTCCAAATCCCCCCTACCCCCCCAAAAAAAATGTAAAAAAACCCTAGTCATGAAGAGCTGTTAATGCCTATAAGAGAGCAGAGAGAGATATGCACTCTTTGGAGCACAGACATCATTTTTTTTTTCTCATCAAAGTCCTTTTCCACTCCATATTCACATCAAAGTCCTTTTTATCTCCAAAAACTATAACCACTACAACACTTTATAGTGGTGTCAGGAGTACACTGACACACCCAATTGTAAGTAGTCAAACAGTTTTAGAATGGTTTGACTTCTTACCTGCGGTCTGCTGTAGTTGTTATGGTTTTGGAGTATTTAGCTTTTTTGAGGTGATGGCACACAACAAAAATAATCAACATAGTATGAGTTCACGTATTAACAAAAGAGTAAAAAGGTTCAGTATGATAAGCAAGAAAATACCTGTTTTATTAGGACATTCACATGAAAACATTTTTTGCTAAGCAATGCTACATAAAGAGACCCTTATAACTTGAATTAACTATAACCCCGCGGCTCTCGCAAGACTTACACTGGGAGCTGACAGAGGTGCTGACCGGCCCGGCGCGGAGGAGAAGTAAGTAACAGCTTCCTGCCAGCCCCCTCCTACACAGCCCCATTGTCTGTATTATGGCAATGTAAGTTGCCATAATACAGACATTGACTCAAGTATAAGTCGAGTTGGGGTTTTTCAGCATAAAAAATTTGCTGAAAAACTCGACTTATACTTGAGTATATATGGTAGCTTAACCAGCTATCAGACTAGGCTGTGGAACAACCCATAACTCAAAGAAACTGCTTATCATACAACTTAAAATAACCTGTATCCCTGGAGTATAGAGGCAGATATATTTAATCACTTTTAGTGCCTGTCTTTAACTTGTGTTAAGCATCTTTGCTGTACCAAACTAGGTAGATTGTTGTGGAAAGGGGAAAACCTGTATATTGCCAGAAATAAAATAAACATATAATGGGTAATCTATAAATAATCAAAAGTAGAGAGAAATGCAGTATAACTATGTTAAATGTTTTTATTGTATTTTAAATTATACATACAACAATCAAAGACAAACATTATACAAAAACAATACAGAAAAAAAATTAAATACATATAATATTGTTTACTATATTTCTCAATTTAGAAAAAGTATATAAAATTTACAATTTAGCTAAATGGAATTAATTTTTTAAATGTTTCTTTTATCTTTTTGATCCATTGGTCGTAATAGTGAATATAGTTTACATTTTTATTTGAGAATGAAACTCCCCTCTCCATTTCAAGTTGAAATAGAAGTTGTTTTTTATACTGAGTGAAATCAGGAGTTGATATTTTGCGATAACTATTTTTGCGGACATAAGACAGTGAAGAATCAATATTTGGTGATTTTTTGGGAGTTTACGCCATTTAAGGTGAAGCAAGCCAGTTTCTGGAGATTTCTTTAGATTTATATTAAAAACTGACATAGTAGAGTATATCGTGTCCCAGAATGTAATTATTCTTGGACAGTTCCACCAAATATGTATCATAGATCCTTCCTGAGCTAAACATCTCCAGCAGAGTGGGGAGTTAGTTGCAGATATCTTAGCCAATCTAGTTGGAACTAAGTACCATATGTGAAGTACTTTGAAGAATGTTTCTATAATATTAAGGCAGTGTATATGCTTTTTAACCAATCTCAAGGGAGAACACCATTCCTTGTCTGTAATTTTGTGGTGCAGAATAATGCAGAATAACTATGTCCACCATTGTGACCACTGACAGGGAGTCCTAAAGGAATCATTCTTAGCCCCATGTTTCATCAGTCATGTCCCGCTGCTCATCTCAGAGTGAATGGCACAACATTATCAATGTCCCATTGATGAGCTGAGATGTTTGCCAGCTGACAAGGCCTCAGACTAGGGATTGGAAAAAAGTGGAGGCAGGGGAAATTGAATCAAGCCTCTGTTCCTTTCCCTCCTGGCTCATCAACAAGGAACATGGGAGGCCCCATTGGTACCTTAACCCTGCAGCCTGCAAGCTTTGAGTAATGGCCCATAGAGATATTCACCAGGTAGGCGTAGCACAACTGTGATCTTCATAGAAGTTGAGGTTTGAGTCCTCAAACAATAATGATTTGTGTCTCATGGACGGCCATAATAACTATTCATCTATCAGCACAGGACCGGAAGGTAACCACAATGTACCTGGGGGCTGTTTACATCCAAATGTATAGCTTTCACTTGCTTCAAAGGCAACATCATGGAAAAGAGGCAGAAGAGGCATTTCAGCAGCTTCCACAGAATCCGCCACACAACTGATCATTTTTCTGAGATGCTGTCTGTCCTCCAGAAGATCTACCCGGTTAGCAAGAAAGGTATGTGATTGTTGAAGTTGCTGGCTAAGAATCACAGGTGAGTGAGATTGACTGAGATTCTTCCAATGCCTTATTTGACCCGGTCGGGTGTGGGTGGACCTCCTCTCGAACCACTGTTAAATCCGTTTATAACAGCTTGCTGATGTCCCATAAAAGGCCTTGGATATCTGCCTTAGTTCTTCAGATAAGGATGAGGGAAATTTGTGGCGAAGAGTAGCCATCTTGGGCCTCTTCTCGAAGCAGAGTAAATCTTGTTGGATCTTTTTCCCTTTTCAATTCTGAGCTTGCGTGATCTTTCCTTATTGCTTTGTAACAAAAATTGAACAGTGCACACATTTTGCCAGAGATTACTCCCACTAGGGTGCATCAGATAGGGAGGGCAAGTCCCCACAAATCCTCTGGAAAATGACAAAGAACCTCCAGGCACAGCTAGTGGTTTCTTCAAATGGCAGTGTTTATTCGAGATCAAGAATAAAGTATCAATGTTTCAGCTCTTACATGAGCCTTTGTCATGGACGTTCTTTGTAACTTTTATAGCATTCTACAACAATTATACTGTGTAGTACAAGGAGCCCACAGTGAATGCGTCAGTACAATGCCTGCTATCTCCTCCCCATATTAAGGTATAAGCAAGGGCGGCACTACAATTATGTGTTACCAACCAAGGTGGGAACTCATTCACTTACAGTGATCCCTTTAGAATTTTTTTTTTATTTGAAGGAACTCTCCAATGCCAGGAAAACAAATCTGTTTTATAAAAACTGCAATAATTACACTTGCAGGATTAAGGGTTGATGGGAGTTGGCACCCAGACCACTCCAATGGGCAGAAGTGGTCTGGGGGCCTGGAGCGTCCTTTTAAAACATTTTTAACATTTGCTCCTGACTCAAGAGTGCAAAATAATTTTAGCAAAGCTGCATCACAGGAAAATCATACGCAACATGACAATTTTATTTGAAACCCCCAAAACATATAGAAGCATGCCATGTTTAAGTAATCACTCACATTGTGCACCTTTGAGGCTATAGTGTTGCCTTACCTTTGACACACTTAAACACCAGTTCAGCTCTCTTGGAGCACCACGGGATAGTCATTTCCTAAATAGAAAAATGAAATGCAGTCAGGAAATCTTTTTTGGATGAAGTGTTCATTATTATTAGGTCCAGAGGGTGTGTGCGGGTTTTACATAGCTCAATCAGGAGAGTACGTGTGACTGTGCAAGTGATAGTTAATTTAAGGTCTCCATCTCCTGTTAAGATCACAAATAACAAGGAGTGGCTCTGCAGTCTTTTTGAATAGCCATGGACATGGGGCTACGTGTTGCTTTTACCTAGGGTGTAAACTGGGAATCAGGAATTTGCATGTCCTTTTTTTATTTTTATTTTAAAGCAAGAACAATTGCATTCCAGTGATAGCATTGTCATTCTATGGGAGAACATTAGATTTTGAAGAATAAGTTATGACGGGTGTGTTTCTAAGCAAAACATGCATGGTTCTAGTAAGATTAGGAACTGACCGGATCACAGGAGCCAGGGCACCTTACTATGCTATTACCTGCAAATAAAGTTCACATGTTTATATTATATTCAAAATGGCATTTTGGCTTCTACATATAATTATTCTTCAAGTACTTGTGAATCTCTGGGTTTGAAGGGAACGATTCTGTGTAAGAATTAAAAGGCAAATATCAGTCTTCGTAAGCTATTAGAATGTGACACTAAGAGACAAGCTCCTATTTAAATAGGAACTGTCATTTCTCAAGATTTCAAAATTAATGTTTACTTATCCTATTGGCAAATATATGCTTGTGATGTGTAGAAACTAAAATTACATTTAGGAATTCACACTCTTTATATTGGGGTTTATTCACTAAATTGTGAGTTTGCATTGACAGCCAGTTCCAAAATGAAAGAGAACAAAGCAGGTTTTGACAAAATCCAGTTTCTGTTGAAGCATTTTTGCACCTAATGTTTTGACCTCGGATGGCATGTCACCATTTATTAATACACCGTTTTAAAAATCATAATCAAACTATTACAATTTTAGATCTCCTGCTGTAATATGTGGAATGTTGACTATTTATTATGCATTATCACATGTAAAAAAATATATTTATGACTAATTTCCATTGTCTTTAGAAAATAAACATATACTATACATCAGAAATACTTCTAGATTTGGATTCTATTGTTTGTCAAGATGTCATAGAGATGCAATATTTTTCAATGTTGCTGGGGAAAAAAATAAAACATTGAGCATCGTAATTTATCTGCCTACACGGAACACATGCTACCATTTGATGCTGTCAACAGTGGCGTAGGCGACTGACAGTGGTTTCAGCCCTGTGTTTTGGATAATGATAAAAACCAGTGTCCTAAAAAGAACAGTTTTATTGCCTTTGCATTAATGCCATATTTAGAGGTGAATAAGGTCGTAGAACAGGAAGCTCATAGACCCTCGGTGACTGGCCACACCATCAGTAAAACTGAGTAATTTCGCAACATATACACTGAATAATGCATATCACAATATAATAGACTATACCAGGGATAGGCAACCTACGGCTCTCCAGATGTTGTGGACTACATCCCCCATAATGCTCTTACACACATAATGCTAGCAAAGCATCATGGGAGGTGTAGTCCAAAACATCTGGAGAGCCGAAGGTTGCCTATCCCTGGACTATACCCAAGTCATGTGTCAGGCTAATGCTGAATACTAAAGGGTTGTGGTAGTCTCTCTGGCTAAGAGCAAGAGTTATAGCAATCTAAAGCCCTATACTCAAGAGCAGTGCTGTATCTACCGCGAGGCTAACAAGGCATTTGGGCGGCACTTTCAGGGGGGCAGCAAAAAAAGCCGCCCTCCCAAACACCCTGGCAAATGCCTTGCCAGCCTCTTGTCCTGGGGGGCCCAGGAGCTGGCCAGCTGGCCACCTCATGGCCCTCCAAGGCTGGCATGCGCTGATGTAGGCGGGTGGCGAGGGAGCACACACCACTGAGCTCTCCCCTGTCAGCACCTCACTAATGCCGGAGCCATAATATGACGTCACTCCGGCCACGGCTGAGAGGTGTGCAAGGGAGCTGAGCAGGAGGATCAGAGCTCCCTCGCCGCCTCCAATATGAGCCTGCCAACCCGACCCAGCAACCGCCCGCGCATGTCAGCTCAGCCAGCAGCACGCCCACTGGACCCCAGAGAATAAATCCACTCCAGCACTCCCAAAGGTAGAGAGGCTAGGTGGATTGAAATGTAAATATTTTGTAAAAAAGTGTGTTAGTGTGTGTGTATTAGTGAGTATTTTAGTGTGTGTCTGTGTTAGTGACTGTGTTAGTGTCTGTTAGTGAGTGTGTGTTAGTGTGTGTGTGTCAGTTAATGTGTGTCTGACACTGTGTGTCTGAGACACATATCTGTCAGTGAGTGTGTATGTATGTTGTCAGTGTGTATCTGTCAGTGAGTATATGTGTGTGTCTGACACTGAGTGGGTGTGCGTCTGTCAGTGAGTGTGTATCTGTCAGTGCATGTGTCTGTCAGTGAGTGTATATGTGTCGGTCAGTGAATGCGTGTCTGCCAGTGTGTATGTCGGTGAATGTGAGTGTAACTGTGAGTGAGTGAGTATGTCTGTGAATGTGTAAGTGTGTGCTGGCTAAACAGTGGGTGTGACAATGACTTTGTATCTGTCAGTGAGTGTATGTCAGTGCATGCATCAGTGAGGGTGTGTGTCTATCAGGAAGAGAAATTTGGAAGGGGGTAGGGGTTGCTGAGTTTTGTCATGCCTAGGGCAGCACAAAACCAGAAAACACCACTGCTCAAGAGTATAACGATTTATATCTGCCTACCTCAAATCCTCATAGATTGTAACAGTCTAATGAACTATACACATGCCATGTGTAGTTTGACTAGTCTGACACAAGCTCTACAGTCTAACAGACCACATGTAAGCCATGCAACAGTATAATGGAATATATGCAAATCACTTCATGTGACTATTGGACCATGAGCTTGAGTTGTGGCAACTTGGACTAAGACTATTTGCAAACCAAGTGGCAATCTAATGGCATGTGGTTAGGTAACAGACAAAGAACAAGAGTCATGGCAGTCTAAGGGATAATACACAAAGGAACAATAAACAAGATCTTAAAAGTTTTACCAGTAAATGTCCTAATGATATGTATCTGCCTACCTCAAATGGTCATAGATTGTAAGCTTTAAGATGGACCATCAACACCTTTAAATATTCACTTACTTTAATCATTATGTGCTAGTGAATTTTCTGGTGCTGTTTACACTAATCAGTCACAAACATTAAAACCAACTGCCTGATATTGTGTAGGTTCCATTCGTGCTGCCAAAACAGCTCTGATGCATCGAGTCATGGACTCCACAAGACCTCTGAATGGGTCCCATGGTATTTGGCATCAAGACATTAGCAGCAGATCCTTTAAGTCTTGCAAGTTGTGAGGTGGTCCTCCATGATCGGTTTTGTTTTTCCACATCCCACAGATGCTCGATCGGATTGAGATCTGGGGAATTTGAAGGCCAAGGCAACACCTTGACCTCTTTGTCATGTTCCTCAAACCATTCTTAAACAATTTTTGCAGTGTGGCAGGATGAATTATCCTGCTGAAAGAGGCCACTGTCATCAGAAAGCACCGCTCCCATGATGGGGTGTACGTGATCTGCAACAATCTCTTGGTGGGTGGTACTTGTCAAAGAAACATCCACATGAATGCCAGGTTCCATGGTTTCACTGCAGAACATTGCTCAAACTGCTTCCACCTGCCTGTCTTCTTCCTATAGTGCATCTTGCTGACATTTCTTTCCCAGGTAAACGATGGACATGCACCCATCCATCTGAGCTAAAAGAAAACATGATTCATCAGACCAGGAAACCTTCTTTTATTGCTTCACAGTCCAGTTCTGATGCTCACGTCCACATTGAAGGCCCTTTCTGCAGTGGACAGGAGTCATTATGGGCACTCTGACTGTTCACGGCCAGCATTACGTTTGTCAGTAATTTGAGCTACAGTAGCTCTTCTGTGCAATCGGACCTGTCGGGTTAGCCTTCACTGCCCATGTGCATCAACAAACCTTGGAGCCCATTATCCAGAGGCTGGTTCACTGGTAGTCCTTCCTTGCACCACTTTTGGTGGCACTAATCACTGCATACCAGGAACACCCCACAAGACTTGCTGTTTTGGAGATGCTCTTAACCAGTCGTCTAGCCATTACTATTTGGCCCTTGCCAAAGTCACTCAGATCTTTTTGCTTGTCCTTTTTTCCTGCTTCCAACACATAAAATGCAAGTACTGACTGCTCACTTACCCCTTGGCAGGAGCCATTGTAACAATATAATCAATGCTATTCACTTCACCGGTCAGTAGTTTTAATGTTGTGGCTGATCAGTGTAAATGCTAGTAATAATACTAGGTGCATACATTTATAAAGGGGAATGAATCTGAGCCACATTACAGGCTATTCATATTAGCAATCCTTGAGGACAGCAGCATCTCAATCAGCGAAGATAACAATGCATTTATTTTGTTTGTGAATGAGGATGAGTTTAGTAAATACTACCTTTATAAGCTTGTATTGTTTAAAAGAAGACCCAGGGGCCTAGACATGGATACCTGCATGACATAAGTTTAATCTAAAGTAGAATTCTCATGCCCACATGCTCCTTTTACCAAAACCAATATTAATAACAGAGAATAGCAGGCAAGTCAAACTGGAGGCAAGCTGCAGTATGTCTTCCAGCATGAAGAAGGATGTAAGAAACATCTGTGTTCTATAACAAGTATACAAGTAAAAATACATATATATATATATATATATATATAAATAAATATAAATTTAAAAAATATATACACACACACACACACACAAAAAAAAAGGTCCTGCAATCAAACTCTCACTACACTTGGGCAGCAGCAGCTATACCTCAAATACAAGGAAGAAAACCAAAAGAATTACCTGTGCAATAACATTTTTTGGTTTTATGTATTTGGGAGTTATTTAAATATACATGGGGATTTGAAATGGTGCACAGGTAATATTTTTTGCTTTTGTAAAAATAATACATAGCAATATATACCACTAAAACATAACCATTGTTTATTTTTATTTAATTTTTTTTAAAAATTCTCATACTCCTTTAAGAACTAGAAGGGAAGGCGTTTTCTATAAAACAGTATTATACCCTTGGGACGATCAAGAATGCTCCTGATAAGCTCCAGCCATTAAAAAAAAACACAAACATCTACACAGCTGTGTCACTGGTTAACACATAAATAACAGTGTGGTAAACGCAACCTCAAAAATAAAGTTTTAGAGCATCACATGATTCACACTTGGTTTGAGAAATCTAATACCTAGAAGTTTGTCACTCCACGCTTCTACAGAAATTGAATGTTTCAGATTAGGACAGCCAGATGTAGAACTGGTCTAGGAGACCAGAAAACACCAGTGTCATTAAATAGGCTGTGCAGATAATCATTGTGAACATGGAATATCCTTCTCTGGGTCACAGAGTTCTCTATCTTTATTCCTAAAATGTCCATGAACTCCTACACATGTCCTTTTGAGAAGCACATGTTCTACATTTGGCATAACTGTTTCCAAGCAAACATTAATTTAAATTTTTTCTACTTGTACTTTAAAAACATGAAGGCTGCGGTCATACAATTAATGTTACAACCTGGCAAAGAATGGAAACCTGATTTACAGAGATAAAATTAACAATGCGTTTTATTCCTCCCTGTAACAATTTATTATTTTGTGCATTCTGGATCCATCCTCCCTCAATCTTTGATTAGAGTATAACTAACAATTCTCTCTTTCAATCATTGAGAATATGGGAAATTAATCCTGTGATGATTTGTAAAGATGTCTGCAGTAAGAAAAATAGGTGATAAAAAACATTTAATGTGATTTTAGAAGGTATTTGGTTTATTCCTGTATAGAATCAGTTAAAGAGCAAAATATGAAAAGATTACACTGTATAGAGCAGGGGTGACTAAAAGGTAAACCCCCAGATGTCGTAGAACTACAACTCCCATGATGCTTTGTCATTCTAAAGGCATGCAAAGCATCATGGGAGTTGTACTTCTAAAACATCTGGGGAGCTACCTTTTGCGCACCCCTAGTATAGAGAATAATTTTTCATTTCTGATGGCCAAATTGCTAGCAGATGTATTGAGACATGTTTAGAACAACTATTAACTAGCAGGTCGCCACTTTACCAGCAATTACAGGACACTGTGAACATACTGACGCAGCCCAGTCCACAGCAGAGATTGGATGTGATCATCAGATAAGAATAAAATGTAAGTTAATACATTTTCGGATTATTATAGTAGCACAATGTACAGGTAAAGCATTATGAACGGCTTAAATTGACTTTTTTGCCTACACATTTGTGGCTGATTAAGTTGAAGTTGCAGTCCCACTAACGAAAGACTCTTACCTCGGACATTTCATGAACCAGCAGAAGAGGGATGTTAATAGTTGTGATATCATGAGTACAGCACACCTTCAAAATGTTCCTCAAACCCATTATTGCTGGATCCCTTGCAGATATGTTTCCACTTCGCATATTGTCATCCACACACAGGTGAAAAACCACATGGATTTCAGACAGGTTGGAATGTCTCGTCACATAAAATTCCCCTGTAAATTTGCATAACACGGTTTAAATGGTGTCTGTAAGACAGCTTACAGTATAAGTATCACTTGCTTACTCTTTTTTTTTTTTGGTAAATCTGTTTATTAAGGTATAATGATCAGCATAGAGT